>NW_024062956.1:2440000-3040000 GCF_006381635.1 Hibiscus syriacus
TAGCACCGATCTTCAAACCCACCAACTCATCAATTCTCACTTGAGCCTCTGTGAGGATTTGAATTTTTACCCAATCAAAAGACGAAGGAAATTGAGAGCTTTCGTCGATTGCTAATAATTTGCCCCACCTTGCTGTAATGATCTTGAAAGTACCCCAATTCCAAGCGTGAAAAGGAATCCCTTCGCAAACTACCTACACTCGACGTCACTCTACCACCAGACTCTCCAACCAAGCTGCAACTCTGGAAAACCACTCTGCAAGAGTATCTGATTTTTCATTCTTCACACTTCTCAACGTAGCAGAGTTTTCAAACATCAATAGAATTGCATTCCCAACAGCTCTCATTAACGAGAAACCAACGATGCCTTTGTCTTGCATTTGGCTAGCAAGATTGCCGATTTTGATAAAGTTCTTGCACCACTCCATTAGACAGTTTCCCAACGCTTGAAGTTTAGCTTCGTCAACAACATCTTCTACTGCATAGAGATTATTCCTTGTAAATACTCCCATCGTAGTCTTTCAGACAACTGTCAAGGACTTTCTCCAATAAGATTGTCGAGGCTTGTATTTAGCCAAATAGACACCAATTTTGCTACCGTCAATGTGAGAACCATTCATTTTTGAGATCGCTTTCCTGGCTTCTTCAATTATTGCAAAGCGTATGAACCCGAAATGAACCCCATTTATATTTCTTTTGGTTGGAATAAAGGCATCAATTACTTGACCGTGGGTGCAAAATAAAGACCCAAACCACTTTCAATGGATCTTCTCTGATAGGTTTTCAATGTATAACGTATAGCATCCAATTTTGTACTCATTATTGTTTTTTGGGCGGCCTTCCTTCCACCAATTATTGTTATCGATTCTCCCACTTCTTACTACTGCACCAGACTTGTCACCACAACACCCATCCTCCATTGAAACACAACCACGTTAAAAAAGACCAAACAGACGCCACCACCAGGCTACAGAGAGGAGCTGAGAGTAGACATAAAAACACATACAAGACGAGAAAATCTTGGGACTTCAACTGGGACGCCATGAACCATAAAAGAAAACGCGCAGTGGGGCTTTTATCAGGACATGCACGAGCTATATATTATGGGTCTTGCACGGGGCCGACGAAAAAATCCAAAACGCGCTGGAGAAGGTGAAAAGTCGCAGCCTACAACTTGAGATCTACGCCAATAGGGAGTTTTTCTCGCAAAGAAAGGTCCAAATTCGAAAACACAGTGAAGAGACGAACCTCCCTGTGAAATTTGAGCTCGAATGGCAGTCGAAAAGTGGCGGCGGACGACGGTGAGAAATGTCGGAGGATAACGACGGCGAAAGACGTTGAAGAGCACTGAAGGGGGACGAACGACTGACACCTGATTCTTATGAGTAGCTAGAAGGTCGCCTGGATTCTAGAGAGAAGCAGGAGCTTCTCTCACTAGCTCCCCAATTTACTGCTTTTTGAAGCATTATCAAAAATGATACGCCAATATCCCAAAGAAATAAAAGTTAACAAATGCCATTCTAACATACTTTCCAATATAATGGGGCGTATAAAGGCTTTCTCGGAGCATATGATAGCACCCTTTCACGTGGGCTACCATAAAAAGTATACATGCATGTATATGCCACCTCTAATTGTTTTTACTAATAAATGAATGAAATTAAAATCATTAAAATCAGAAAACATATACTTGTTGATTTTCTTCATCTCAAAAATAAGTTACATGTACAAGAGAAAAAACACAGAAGACATGAAAACTCAAGCAATTTACCTTGTGTAGGCTGATATGATTTCATCTTTTGTGAAACTATCCTCTTGTGGACCAATCTCATGCAAATATAGACAATCAGGATTGGTGCAAGGCTGCAACCCAAAAAGAACATTATTTTTCTATTACAGTAACAAAGCTTATCATGTTTCCTAGTATATTATTACCATCATTGTTTTCCTTCATATTTTGCAATTTTACAAGCTGGCAAATCACAAACTTTTCATATTTTGTCCATTACTTAAGTTCTAGATTTTCTTTTTTTTACATGTCAAATATTGTACTGTGACTAATGCTTTCAAACTATTTTGGCAATTAATTAAATGAATTAAGTCTCTACCAATTTGAAGAGAAGATAGAGTATAGCCTTTTGAGTAAAATATCATAAATTAGTGCGTAAATTTTCAATACTAATTTTTTATAGTAATTTATATAACTAGCGGAAACAACATTAAATTCACTCCAATTTACAAAATAAATTAATCAAAAATCACTTCTAAACATATCACATTTCTCAACCATGCATGACAATACTTTGTTGTACCAAAGCATGCCCTGAAATGAACATTTCAAGTATTAGAGAAGATAACCAAGACCGCATATGCATTCAACCAATAACAAAAGAAATAATTCCACAAACACATTCCCGTACTTTAATGGTCTACCGTCCAAGTCAAATCCATGTACAGACTGGATACAACGAATCGCTTCCTCTTCTTTTAAGTACGTAATATATCTGTTTACAGTATAAACAAACTTAGTTGAAAAAAAATAAATTTCTTAGTTACCGGGGTTCAGAAAAGAGGCAAAAAGAACACTACAAAATGGTAAGATATATATGATACAATGACTTCTATTAAAAAAACAATGCATAAAACAAGGTCTAAATGTTTGGAAGACTTAAAACCAAATACATTAGATAATGTACTTACACACTACATGTATTGTTTGGAAATTGCTGAATGACACCAGCTGCAGTCCGAGATATAGATACTTTAAGAACTTTCCCGTATTGACCAAAATAATCTCTACGTTGGAGAAGCTGCACAGAAGAGATGTTAGCTTAGGTCAAATATCACCAGTAGATTGCAGATGTAGAAAGTGAGGATGGAAAGAGAGCACCTCCTCATCTGCCAGATTAAGTGGCAACCCCACAATGTAAACAAGATTCCTTTGAATAACTCGCACACTGCTCAGTTGCTTCCTTCCTTCACATGATTTAGTCTTTGCTTTTTGCGACTTCGTTTTTCTTTCCATATTAACTTCAGCAACCAACCTGTTTATTGAAACAACATACATGAGATGATGGCAGGCAAATGTTGCAAAATATTTAATGAGAATAAAAGGCAAGGGAGCTTAACAACCTCTCACAATTAGTAGTCGTTCCTACTATCTTGTCTTTATCATAAGCACTACGACATGCTGGACACCTCCCCACTGCACTATCCTTAGCCATATTCATTATGTGATGCCAACACCAAACACGTATCTGCCTCAAAGATCAAAATAGGTAAGGCCGATGACACAAATTGTCACCCCCTTTTTCCAATTTGATATTTATTTATGACATTTTTACTTCTTTTCAGGTTTTTTGTATGCACAAACAAATGTAAGAAATATTTTAGAAGGAAAAAAGAAAAATAATTCAGACCTCATAACCACATTTGCAATGCTTCAGTTGCTGATCAGTCAAATCCATCTCTTCCGCACAAAGGGGACAGGTTTTTTCTCCTTCGTCGCTCATGATTGCCTGAAACCTCAAAACAAATAAATAATTACATAAGGACAATAATACTATTATACTCTACAAAGTCACTGAAACCTTAATTGAACTTAGCAAAATAATTTACCAGAACTCCCAAAATTCCCATTCAATTTACAAAAAACACTGCAACCAAAACCTTACAATTTTTTTTTTATAAATCGCAAGTCAAACGTAGAAATTCCTATTTCACTTAAATAATCTGAACCCTATATTTCCAGGAAAAAGGAAAAACTAATCAAGAAAATAAGCGTCGAACAATTAGCATACCAAAAAACAAAAGGCACCTAGAGAAATCTCAAAATGAATTCTCAATCGAAAATAATCTGCCCCAATTAGCTTTGTTCTTGTGAGCTTGGCGGGAAATCTCTCTACCCACGTCATCGTCATCGTCTTCCTCGAGGAGGAGGTAGCGGTGGTCTTGTCGCCGGCTTTTTATGTTAGAACGGCGGAACCCTAAGCTGTAAACTGTACTTTTTTATCTTTTTAGAAAAAACCATTAATACTTGGAAACTAACAATATGTTTTGAGTTTTCACCCAATATAATAAAAAAAGCAATAGAAAAGAAAATAAAGGATGCTGTTTTTCTTCCATTATCCATCATATTTACACATTAGAAACCCAAAGTAAAAGCTGGACCCAGTTGGACCCTGACTTTTGGTTTTAGTTTAAAAATAATTCAGAAATTAAAAAAAAACAGAGAAATAAGGAAAAATCAGAACAAAAAAAATCCAAAGATATTAACATGATCAATAAACAGGTTTTAGTTTCATTTTCAGAAAGACTTGACATCCAATATTGATGGAACATACCCTAAATAGAAAAACCGATGCACAGAACTATTCCTGCACCTAAGTTCATCAATATAATGACTCATACATGGAGAAGCTGGAGTCACAGTTGTTCAAAACTTGACAGGCAGAAAGCAACAAAAACAAAAGAAATCATTATATGTTTCAGGCTTAGCACTAAAACGAAAAGAAATTGTTATTAAAAGCTACTTCAATATCACCAGATCGACAGATACAGACCCATCGAAGACAAGCCAAGCCAAAAAAAACAAGACTAAGAGAATTAAAAATAAAACACGCAAAGATCTAACCTTTATCTGAATGAAGAACTGCAGAAGAGAGCCGACTCAGTCAGAGGGAGTAGTTGGTCAGTTAGAGGAACGAAATAAAAAGAAAAAAAATGGAAATGAATTAAATGCCCTAAGGGTCCCATTTTGGGGGAATGTCTCAGAAATGGCGGGTTAATATACGGCTAATATACAGTATTACCGGATACATTAAAATGTATTTAATAAATTCGGTTTAGCGGTACCTATTATGTTGACAACTAATAATGTTTTAGATAGAAAATATGAAAAACTATTAAAAAATTTGGTAACCGGTAAACTTTGGTTATCGGTAAGTATCTATCCTTTTTATAAAAGTGTCCATACTTTTAACATATCAAGTAAATTTTACCGGTTTTGTCATAATGAATCTGGTTTTATCATATTTTTACCTGTTATATTGTAAATTATCTATCCTTTTTATAAAAGTGTCCATACTTATTTCACTGTGAAAATATATTTATTATTATCTTTAGTTAATATTGTTAAATTTAAAATCTAAATAATATTTTATAAAATATCAAAACAATCAAATAAAATTTTGTGTAAATTAAATTATTAAATTAATATTGTATGTGGAAAACATGAAACACTATTAAATAAATTGAAACATAAATTACATAACTTTAAAAGCAGTTTTAAATCCTAAAAAATGTCGATACTTTTAAAAAATATATCGATCCAAAACGATATACCAGGTAAAAATATGATAAAACCGGTAACAAAATGATAAAACCGGTAAATTTAAAAGTGTCGATACGTTATATAAGGATCGACACTTTGTGAATTTAAAAGAGAAGCAGTTATAGCGCCTATAATGTGTCGATACTTTAAAAAAATATATCGATCCACAACGATATAACAGGTAAAAATATGATAAAGCCGGTATCAAAATGATAAAACCGGTAAAATGATACCGGATATATTGAAAGTGTCGATACTTTCGTAAGTACGTGTAATAAATTATCGACACTTTCAAAGAAATAGGTAATTATCCTTCCGAAAGTATCGACACCTGACATAAAAGTATCGACACTTTTATATTTGTATCGATTAAATATAAATAACATATCCGATGAAAATATAAAGGCCATAGCTAAATATCCTCTGAAAAAAGATAGAACAGACGAGTTTTTGAAATCGAAGAGTAATTGTTGCTGCATTTCAGAAGGCGTTTCTAAAGCGAAGTTTGTTTGTTTGTTGCTGCAGTCGAATCGAAAAGTATGTTGTCGAAACCCTAATTTTTTATTATTACAGTAATCGCGATAGGGTTTTTTATGTGTTGTTTGGGGTTTTGGAGTAAGGAAGCATTTGGGACCGATTGCAGGTAGAAATAGATATTCAAGGAAAAATATAAATGTCGATACTTTTATTAAATATTATAGGTAGAAAATGATATTATAGGTTGTATAAATGTGCCGACACATTTTGGTGTGGCCATTCAAATTCTTTTGAAGAAAACCGTTTTACCACAAGAGTAGTTATCTATATTTGTATATTGAATAAAGTGTATGTAACGAAATAATTTGATTTGCGTAAACTGATATATGAAGGAAAAATGGAGTCAATGGGTTGGAAAATTGTTGGTGGAGCAGATGACTTTGAAATTGAGGCCGAGACTCGAAAGCAACCAAAAGGTGGATATATGTACTTCTAGTAAGTATCAATGTCCTTTTGTTATTATTGTTGAAATGGTAATTGGATTAAAGTATCGATAAACTTTAAATTGATTACAAATTTTAAATGTTAACAGTATGGCCGAATGCAAAAGGATGAAGGGAGATGGCACACAGAGCGGTTCGGTATGTAAAATGAAATTGACATTGAGTAGTATTAGTATTTAGTGTTAATGTATTGATTAAGAAACGTTTATGTTTAATATTAGGTGAAAAAAGATGTGAGGTCCAAATGGAATTCAATGAGTGATGCTGAAAAGGAACCTTACATCACACAGTCAAGGAATGATAGTAAAGAGTACAAAGAACGGAGGAAAGCACATGAAAATAAGGTATTCATTAAACTTGTAAATACGTTGATACAAAATATATAAGAACTATAACATTATATATTGTTAAAAAATGTAGGAAGTGTCGACAAGATGCAGCATTAAAAGGGTGAATTTATTAATTAAACACCTTAAGGAGAAGGATCAGTTGAATGTGCTGGGAGAAATAGGTTTTGGATCGTTGATCGGAGTAAGGGATCGACCTATTCGGAGGGAATTGTGTCGATCCTTGATGGCACAATTTGACGTCAGTCAATGTATGGCTAAGTATGGTGATTATTCATTCCCTCTGGGGGTATCGACTGCTGCAGCCGTATTGGGGGTACAAAACAAAGGCAAAAGTGTTATAGAAGTCTGTAGGAGTAAGAACTGGAAAGCACTTGCCTCCAAATATGGTTTGAATCATAAGGTGACATATGTTGAAGTTGAAGAGGATATCAAAAGTGGATCTTACTGGGGGGATGAGCTGAAGGCTCGAGTTCTATTGTACCTTGTCGGGATATTTCTTTGTCCAACGAGTGATACGTCAACGAACAAGGAATATATGAAGCTCATTTGCGATGAAGGCTTGAAGGGTGAATTCAATTGGGCTGAATATATCCATTCGAGATTGATTGAATCAATAATCACCTTTAAAAAGGGCAGCCAGAGATACCTCAAAGGGTGTATAGCAATCTTAGAGGTAAATGAGTTGAATCACTTTTTTGTGTTTTTATATAAAAATATAAATTTTATTATAAATGCAGGTTGCACTGTTCGATTTTTGGTCGGGCTGTGAGGCAGTGCCGGCTTATGAAAGAACCGGAGTGGCACGCATCCGTGCATGGGGGAAGGAAGAGGTGGTTAGAGTGATGGTGAAGTTGAAGTTGGATAGAGGGAAGAAGCAAGAAATGGTAATAAATGTAATTAAATAATATTAAGAATATAATCAATGTCTTAATATTGTAATTTAATTTTGAAGGTTATTGGCAAGGATGTAGAGGAGGCAGTGGAGGCAGAGGAGAAGAAAGGAGGGATGGTTGTATTGGGGGATGACGGTGAGTGGGACGACGGTGAAGCAAAACAGAGTAACTTCGACATTTTGATGTCTGAATTGGCTGATATCAAAAAAATCCAATTTGAAATCATGCAAAGACAATCAAGAGTCGAAGAGAAACTTGATCAAGTCGTAGAGAAACTCGAGAGAGTCGAAGATACACTCGAGAGGCATAAGGGGGTAGTGGAAGGAAAAATAGATGGAGTGGTGAATGAAGTAGAGGTGTTGAGGGGTGAAGTGGTGAAAGAAGTTGGGGTGTTAAGGGGTGATATTAAGATGGTGACGGGAGAAAAATTTGAGGGAGTGGTGAAGGAGGTTGTGGATTTGAGGAGTGAACTCACGGGGGTGAAGGGGGTGGTTGATAAATACTCGGATGAAGGAGCTCAATTGAAGGGTGAAATAAAAGAGATGAAGAGCTATGTAGAAAAAAAGTACGATGAACTGAAAAAATATGAAGAAGAAAAGAGGGAGGAGGAAGAAGAAGAGATGGAAGAAATGAGGAGGAAGGAAGTCGATGTCATTTATACACCGGAGAGTGTTATAGCAGCAGTTTTGGATTGGAATGTCCTGCACCCCAGAAGAAGAAGCAGAAGGTAAGTTTAATAAAAGAATACTTAATTTGATTTTTATTATGTTGTTGTGACAAAAATTTGTATGCAAAATTGTAGGTTGAAAAAGCAGATATTCCAAGCGGAATTGATGACATCGAAGCTGCAATTTGTGATTATTTATGGAATAGCGAGTTAGAATCGGGGTAAGTGAAATATATTGTTTTGTGAGTGATATTTAAATATTTCATGACAACATATTAATCCTAATGATTCATACAGATATTCTGTAATCTCAATGGGAAATCAATTCGCTACTGTATACGACGTTGCAACGTTGAAGCCTACGGAATGGGTTGGCGGTGTGGTAAGTAGAAAGTAGAAAATGTTAAAACTTATTGAATATGTTCTGATTGTGTAATTAATTTTGTTAGGTTATCGATTTGCTCGCCTGGACCATATGCTACGATTCTCAAAAGTCACTCCGGAGGATTGGCTACCTTCCATACCTCTTAGTGGTGAGTTAAATTAATAAATATTGAAAAGTAGTGTTATAGACGGTAAATTAATAATGTTTGTTGCGTAATTACAGCAACAGGCGTTGGAAGCCAACAACAAAGAAAGTGTTGAGAGTATTTCTACCTTCTGGGGTGTCATATTGGATAACTATGTGAAATTCACCGACTGTGAGAAGGTAAGACACCATACCAATTGCAAATGATGTTTTCGGATATAGAATGTTGAATTTTGTCAAATTGGGTGTGAAATTTGTTGCAGATCATGATCACAATAAACTACCATAATTCACATTGGTATCTGTTGGTGTTGGATATGGTAGATCATGTTGTAACAATATATGATAGTATGTTTACAACTGAAGCAGCTAAACAGAGAGTGAAGGATGCTAAGAGATTGGTATGTATGTTAGTTTGTTATGAAAGGACGTTATGTAAATTATAATGCATAATTTTTTTGGTGCATAACTTCTTCTATTTTAATGCAGATTAAAATATTAGATTCTTATAATAAGAAACGTATTTGGGTTGAGTCCTGTGGATCTCTAGGAAAGTATCCCTTGAAAAATTTCAAATTTGTGGAGCATAAGAAGAATAAGCAATTGAATGGGTATGAGATGTTATCACAAATAGAAAGCTTAATTTATGCAGTATTCATCATAATTGACATGTGTGGTTTTCAAATTTTGTAACAGATATGATTGCGGCATGAATGTGATGATGTGGATGGAATCGATCGGTTCTACAGGGGCAACTGGTGATTTTGTAAGTGGATAGAAAAAATCGTTTGTGGTAAAATTGTTAAAAGTCGTAGATTGAATGCTGTAGTTGACAATACTTAACGTTCTGACAATTTGAATATAGGTTGTTGGAGACTGGGATCGATCGCGAGTATTAAACGATCTCGTAAGCCACAATCAAAATGAACGAAGACAGGAGATAACAAAAGCTGCAATATTACATAAGAATAACAAAAGGATGCAATGATGTAAATGTAGGGTTAATTTTGTATAAGATTTATAATTTTGTATACGATTTATATTTTTGTATGTGAATATAATTATGAATGAGATGAGAAAAGTTAGCAGTATATTGTTGTACATGTTTCTTATACACATGAAGGGTCATGTTGATACTTGGAAGTAAAAGGCAAATTTACAATATGGCCAACAGGGTGCACCCATAAAGTGTCGATCCATATATAACAAAGTGTCGATCCCAAAATCATCGAACCCAAAAGTATAATGTAATATGTAATTTTTCAATCTAACCGGTACAATTATACCGGTTTTATGAGAGAATATGTCTAAATAATGTGTCGACACTAATATAGTTTGTGTCGATATTTTTTTTCCAGAATGAATGGCTAACAGGGTGCACCCATAAAGTGTCGATCCATATATAAAAAAGTATCGATCCCAAAAGTATAATGTAATATGTAATTTTTCAATCTAACCGGTACAATTATACCGGTTTTATGAGAGAATATGTATAAATAATGTGTCGACACTAATATAGTTTGTGTCGATATTTGTTTTCCAGAATAAATGGAAAACAGGGTGCACCCATAAAGTGTCGATCCATATATAAAAAGTGTCGATCCCAAAATCATCGAACCCAAAAGTATAATGTAATATGTAATTTTTCAATCTAACCGGTACAATTATACCGGTTTTATGAGAAAATATGTCTAAATAATGTGTCGACACTAATATAGTTTGTGTCGATATTTGTTTTCCAGAATGAATGGAAAACAGGGTGCACCCATAAAGTGTCGATCCATATATAAAAAGTGTCGATCCCAAAATCATCGAACCCAAAAGTATAATGTAATATGTAATTTTTCAATCTAACCGGTACAATTATACTTATTTTATGAGAGAATATGTCTAAATAATGTGTCGAAAATAATATAGTTTGTGTCGATATTTTTTTCCAGAATGAATGGAAAACAGGGTGCACCCATAAAGTGTCGATCCATATATAAAAAGTGTCGATCCCAAAATCATCGAACCCAAAAGTATAATGTAATATGTAATTTTTCAATCTAACCGGTACAATTATACTTATTTTATGAGAGAATATGTCTAAATAATGTGTCGACACTAATATAGTTTGTGTCGATATTTGTTTTCCAGAATGAATGGAAAACAGGGTGCACCCATAAAGTGTCGATCCATATATAAAAAGTGTCGATCCCAAAATCATCGAACCCAAAAGTATAATGTAATATGTAATTTTTCAATCTAACCGGTACAATTATACCGGTTTTATGAGAGAATATGTCTAAAAAATGTGTCGACACTAATATAGTTTGTGTCGATACTAATTTAAATTTCAAGTGTTTTCCACCGTTTACGATATATAGTACTCTTAATCGAGAAACCCTAAACATAAAGGCAAGCAGGCAGATCTTCCTCTTTCTTCTACCGTTATCATAAGTGACGATCAGATATTCAGGTAAATTTATCGATATTTTATGGGTTTGATTGATTTCTATATTGGAGTTTTTATCCTGAATGTGTTTGTGTTCCATTGTAATAGGGGTAGCATCCAACCAAAATGGCTCCAAAACGTCAGCGTCAGAAGCGAGGTCTTTCTCAAAGCTCTTCTCAACCCAGTTCTTCTCAACCACCTCCTTCTGTAACAAACGATTCTTCTGAGGAAATCAGGTCCTTCGAAACTCTGAACTTTAGATCCGACATGGAGAAACAAAGATGGCAGACGAGTTTTAAAGTAAGGAAGATTCGTCCCGAACGTGTCATTGACATGGGTTTCTTGTTTGATGATAAATATGCATTTAGTTTTAAATCCACATTTACATCTTGGGGTTGGCTTGAATTCCTTGGTGTAGAACCAAGATATTATCCCAACCTAGTTAGAGTCTTCTACAACAATGCTTCCTTACAGCACGAGCCTAATAAGACTAATATAATAGGAATTAATACACATGTCATGGGGAAGGATATGTATATATCTCCAGAAACTATTGCGGAGGGTTTAGGTGTAGCGAATACAGGGGATTCAGATGAAAATGGTGTAGATTGGTCTACAATTAAACGAGTTACTAGAAATAGCCCAATTCACCTCGATGTAGAGTCGAGAGTGTTTCACAAAATGCTCATATGGTATATCCGGCCTAGTGGGGGAAAACATTCAACGCTTCGAGACAGCGATTATTGGTGGATAGCAAAGTATAAATCCAAAACGGCTCCAAACATTGCAAAACTCATATTTAATACAATTGTATATATGGTCACAAAGGGAGCAACAATTTCAACTACACTACCATATAGATGTGTCATCACCCATCTGTTGAAGAAGAAGGAAGTTGATTTTTCGCATGACGCCCCTGTTCGATTAACCCGCAAGATTGACATGGTATTTATTAAAAAAGCGGGATATGATTTTGTTGAAAAACTCGGTTGGAAGCGTGTCAAGGAGGTCGGATTAGATCAAGAGAAGGAGGAAATGGACCCCGTTGGCCATGAAGAAGAGCAACCAAGTGGAGACGCAATGATGGAAGAAGCTCCAGTTGCAGAGGATGTCACAATTAAGACCGTGATGGAATACATGGTCAATTTTCGGGAGCATATTGATTCCCTTGTGAGTGGAATACGATCCGATATTTCATCATTGCAACGTGAAGTCTCCATGTTGCGTAACGAATTATGTCAACGACATCAAACGAGTTAGGTAATTCATTATCTATGTTTCTTAACATTTACACGTTCTGAACTTTATTTTATTTTCTTTTAACAGATGTGGACAACCAAGCGGTCGCAGAAGATGAAGCTGACGATGAAGATGACGATGATGATGACGATGATGATGATGATGATGAAGATGATGATCCAAACAAGTATATCGTGTCTGCAAAGCCGCCTTCAAGAAAACTTTTAATTTTTGATCTCAATGGTGTCCTTGCCTACATCCCAAGACTGCCGGCAGGTTTTAATTCTATTCTTTTGTATCCATTATTTTAACATATAAGCGTAGAACTTTAATCTCATTTTCTTCATGTTGTAGATGTTGTCCTCAGAAGAGGATTATTTGAATTTATGCAATTTTGTGTCGACAATTTTGTTGTTGCCCTTTGGTCTTCAAAGATGAGGTTAGAACATGTTTGAGGCAATTGAATTATTGTAGTCAAAATCGTTAATATACATTTGAATGTTAACATTCAAACTTGATTACAATCTCAGGCATAACGTCGACCGTGTACTTGAGAAACTACCTGTATTTTCCGAGCATTTTCTATTCGTGTGGGTAAGATGAATGTCATTACAGTTTGCTGACTTTTCGTTGTCTATGATTCCTACATATTTATGTTCGACTGTTTGTGAACAGGATCAAAAAAAATGCAAAACATACGATTCTGTTACCTACTGTAAAGATCTCAATGATGTTTGGAACGCGTGTCCAGATTTTAACGAGCTAAATACACTTTTGGTCGATGATTCAGCGGAAAAAATGATTTATAATCCGGTAAGTTGCATTTATGCAATATGTTTTTCCAGTTGAACAGGTGTTCAGACATTGATTATTTTAACAACTTATGTGTTTATATAGAAATACAATTACATATGTCCACATACCTTTGACGCTGCTTCCCATTCGAACGACAAAGCTCTAGGTATGACACAAATTTATTCATGCTTATGCGAATTTAATTTATTGTTAGTAAAATTGCACCTCATTAGTTTGATAATTGAAATTATTTATGTATGTCCTCAGAAAAAGGCGGAAACATACGAGAGTATTTGAAAAATTTGTTGAAGGCCTCTAATGTTCCGGACTTCGTTAGAAACAACCCTTTTTCATCGGATTAATTTTGTTTGTCGGTACATTATTTGAACATTCTTGTGTATTTATATTTTGGTGTGATTATATTGTGTATATACATTTGAGTGTCTATACTTTTTTAATATATTGTAAAGTATCTATCCTTTTTATAAAAGTGTCTATACTTTTTCCACTGTGGAAAACATTAATTTAAGGTTATCTTTTGAGTGAGTTTTAAGATATTAATTTAGTAATTATAGGCGTCTAATGATTTATTTTACGTTACGGTATATATTATTATTAAATTAAAAATTCTTAATATTATTTTATAAAATATCAAAACAATCAACTAATTTTTTTTGCAAATGAAATTATTAAATTAATATTGTAGGTGGAAAACATGAAACACTGTTAAAAAAATTGAAACATAAATTATATATATTTAAAAAAAGTATCGATCCTTTTTATAAAAAGTATGGACACTTTCAACATATTATAATAAAATAGGTAAATTTGCAATATAACCGGTATAAATATACCGGTTTTATGCGCGAATAGGTCTACAACCTATATCGACACTTTTTAATATTGTGTCGGTACTTTATGTCCATATTGGAAGAAAAATGTGTCGATACGATTTAAAAAAGTGTCGACATTTACACATCGGAACCCATAATTATAATGTAATAGATAATTTTGTAATATAACCGGTATAAATATACCGGTTTTATGCGCGAATAGGTCTACAACCTATATCGACACTTTTTAATATTGTGTCGGTACTTTATGTCCATATTGGAAGAAAAATGTGTCGATACGATTTAAAAAAGTGTCGACATTTACACATCGGAACCCATAATTATAATATAATAGATAATTTTGTAATATAACCGGTATAAATATACCGGTTTTATGCACGAATAGGTCTACAACCTATATCGACACTTTTTAATATTGTGTCGGTACTTTATGTCCATATTGGAAGAAAAATGTGTCGATACGATTTAAAAAAGTGTCGACATTTACACATCGGAACCCATAATTATAATGTAATAGATAATTTTGTAATATAACCGGTATAAATATACCGGTTTTATGCGCGAATAGGTCTACAACCTATATCGACACTTTTTAATATTGTGTCGGTACTTTATGTCCATATTGGAAGAAAAATGTGTCGATACGATTTAAAAAAGTATCGACATTTACACATCGGAACCCAGATTTATAATGTAATAGATAATTTTGTAATATAACCGGTATAAATATACCGGTTTTATGCGCGAATAGGTCTACAACCTATCTCGACACTTTATAATATTGTGTCGGTACTTTATGTCCATATTGGAAGAAAAATGTGTCGATACGATTTAAAAAAGTGTCGACATTTACACATCGGAACCCAGATTTATAATGTAATAGATAATTTTGTAATATAACCGGTATAAATATACCGGTTTTATGCGCGAATAGGTCTACAACCTATCTCGACACTTTATAATATTGTGTCGGTACTTTATGTCCATATTGGAAGAAAAATGTGTCGATACGATTTAAAAAAGTATCGACATTTACACATCGGAACCCAGATTTATAATGTAATAGATAATTTTGTAATATAACCGGTATAAATATACCGGTTTTATGCGCGAATAGGTCTACAACCTATATCGACACTTTTTAATATTGTGTCGGTACTTTATGTCCATATTGGAAGAAAAATGTGTCGATACCATTTAAAAAAGTGTCGGTAATTTTAAGTAACGCGGTTTTTCTTCCTTCATTCAAAATATTTATATGTACATACAATAGGAGTCATGTTGATACTTACGATATATTATATGGAGATCGTTGTCATTCCATTCCGTCTTCGAAAAAATCAGTTGATGTAGGCTGTGTGCTTGTACTCAAACTAAGCTTGACTTGAGGACATGTTAGTTTGTTATGCCCCTCACCGTTGCAGTACCCACATCGCCTAATTTTCTTCTCGACCTTGTTCTTCGGCACTTCTTTTCGCTTGCGTTGTTTTCGTTGAGGGTCACGAACATTGTTTACTACAATGCTCTGGTTGACTGAATGATTCAAACCAAACGAGTTTTCTAATTCTTCTATTAGTTTTTTCATCTCATCTCTTGCGGTTTTGAAAGACTCGTCTGTCTTTGATGCAATGTAGCATAACCTACTTGACGTTGAACGTAGAGCAGCGAACCTTGCCATTTGCATCACTTCTTGAAACACATTCAAATCAACATAGCTGGGTGCAGAAGCCTTTGCATCATTAGTCCACCTACTTTGAATCAAAGTCCCGGGCAAATATGTGTAGTCCAATTGCTTCAAAATGTGAAGTTGATGGCGACACGGAAGTCCAACGGTCTCGAATTTTTTGCAGGAGCAAATTAGAGTTTTCGTACGAGAATCAAAACTAATTTCAAATTTCCTATTTTTTTCTGCGTACTTTGACAAAATATAATGTTGACATTCATCTGATAAGGACTTAATCTCTGCCTCAATCCGGTACAATGTCTCCCGTATAAGTTCATCTTGGAACACACGAAAAGATTCGCGGGTAAAAATCGCAGCGGCATGGCTTTCAAGGTCGACCAATTTTGTGATCTGGAAGGGCTTCGTATGGGAACTTAAGTAATCCGCTTTCAACTCGTTCATACGCATTCTACTAATTCCATCTTCAATTGCACGAACAACATCTAAATATGTCTTCTTGTGTTTCAGTGCAATAGCTAGTGAAGCATTCATAGACTCGCACCTTTGTGTTGAGCGAATATTGGCAAAGAAATGACCGGTTAGATATGCTTGTGCCCATAAGTGTCGTGTATTTCCCTTCTCAATCACCCATGGATGCTTTTGGACGTTGAATTCTGAAACAATCGAACGCCATTGAATATCAAATTCCTTGGTTGTCCACCAGGAAGCCATGCATTTTGAGAATGCTGCTGTAAACTTTGGGTCACCAATGTTAGCTTGTGCATTGCGAGAAAGATGCCAAGAACATAATCTGTGCTTAGCATAAGGGATAACAGATTTGATAGCCCTCTGCATTGCCCTATCCCCATCGGTTACAACAGAAATAGGTGATTTATTCATCATGGCTTCTAAAAAATTCTGTAGCACCCACTCGAAAGATTGAGACGTCTCGTCAGCGATTATGGCAGTGGCAAACACAATTGTGTTATGGTGATGATTGACACCAACAATAGGCATAATTGGTCGACCATACAAATTATCTTTGTACGTTGTGTCGAACGCAATTACATCACCGAAGCATGTGTAATCCGATCTCGATGTAGAATCCGACCAAATAAGATTATACAATGCCCCCGATTCGTCTACCGAGTATGTCATAAAAAACCCGGGATCATCATGTTTCTTATAATCAAAGTAGGCAATAAGCGCATTCACATCCCCATCGACGATTTCCTTTGCTTTACCTCTTTGAAGTGCATTGTAGAGGTCTTTATGTGTAAATCCAACATTATGATAGCCCCCTGCCTGCTGCGTTAAATAGTTCATTACTTGTGACGTGCCAACACCGACCTCTTTCAATGTTGTTGCCTCATCGATATCAGCCTTACTTACAGCTCTATTAGAACGCATAAATGGTGTCATAGCAGATGTGCACAATGCATGATTATGTTTCTGATCAGACTTACTTATAACCCACTGATCGTTTGTATTTGTTGCTGTAACTACGACTCTAGCCTTACATCATGTTCTTGTGACTGGCGTATGAGCACGTTGACGATCAACAGTATTGACTTTTGATACTCGAAACCCTTCTTTGGAACAACAAAATTCTTGTGTCTTCACATTCCCTTCCACGTCAAGCCGTGTTGTTCCCTTACGTGCACTAAACCCATGTTCCCGTGCGAATCCCTTGTAAAAGTGCCAAGCTTGATCACGTGAACAGAAGAGCTGACCAACCAATCTGTCAGATTCATCAACATTATGTACTTCATGGCATTCCTCGGTTGGCTTAACATTGTCTACATCAGTATTATCCATGGCAAAAATTTTGTTGTGCAAGTTCAGTGCTCCAGGAGTTGATGGAGATGTAAACAAAGGTTCATTTTGAATATGTTTCTGTCGTGCTGCTTTCAATAGGATGTGGCATTGGTAGTGGTAGTTAAAGGGTGGGTACAACATTAAATTCGCAGTACATATTTAGGTATGTACAATAACTACAAGTATATTATCATTAAATTTAGGTATGTACAATAACTACATATTTAGGTATGTTTGTTAACTACATATTTAGGTATATACATCTTTTGAGTGAGTTTTAAGATATTAATTTAGTAATTATAGGCGTCTAATGATTTATTTTTTACGTTACGATATATATTATTATTATTAAATTAAAAATTCTAAATAATATTTTATAAAATATCAAAACAATCAAATAATTTTTTGTGTAAATGAAATTATTAAATTAATATTGTAGGTGGAAAACATGAAACACTGTTAAAAAAATTGAAACATAAATTACATAACTTTTAAAAAAAGTATCGATCATTTTTATAAAAAGTATGGACACTTTCAATATAATAGGTAAACATATGATGTAATAGGTAGCCCTTATATAATGTAATAGGTATCGTTTATATAATGTAATAGGTAGTGGTTATATTGTAAAATGTCTATCCTTTTTATAAAAGTGTCCATACTTTTTTCTTCTTCTTCTTCTTCCATATTTCAACTTTTCCGGCACTCCAGAACTATCATGAATTTTCTTTAACATATATCAAAACTTGACTACTTGAACAAGTCAAGTTCTCTTTAATTCTATTTTCTTTACCCTTCAAAAATGTCTTATTGAATAATATTTATAAACCCACTGAATGGCCGTTGGTTAAAGAAAATGTTGTTATCCCATTGAATAACATTTATGAACCCACTGAATGACCTCGGTGGTCAAATTGATGATTAATTTCAGGTTAGTTTTGAGTAATTGTATAATTTTTTTTTTAATTTGAGCAGTTGTTTAGTGAAATTGTACATGTTGTCATGTATATACATATTTATTTATTTTGATTTATTTTTGGGGAGGAGGGTGGACAAACAAAGGATAATATTTAAGCTAATAGCAAGCAAATAATTCTAGAAACCACAAAAATAAAATCCTAAAATTTATTAGAAAAGTATACATTTCGCTCTTTGCGATCTTGAATATGGGGTGAACAATCTTCTCTTTCATCTCGTCGTAAATTCCATCGTAATCAAACCTGAAAGATCTTCCTCTAAAGTTTTCTTATGTTTTTCCTCTACCTTCGAAAAAAAGCAGGTAAATTCGCATTAAGTTTGTTTTTTTTTTAAAAAAACCTCGAAAGAAAGAGGAATAAAAGAAATCAATGTGAATCATACTTCCTTGAAAGCTTTTTCTTGTAAGCTTGGCGGTAAAACTACATAAATGGTCATTTAACTTTTAAGATTATTGTATTTTGTTCACCCAACTTTTAAAACATATAATACAGTCACCGAATTTTTACTTCGTTTTCAGTAAGATCCCTTACATTATCTATCGTTAATTTATCTGACATAGCACATTACTATTACTTTTTAGCTTAATAAAATAATCATTTTAACCCATTTAAGCACCCTAAACAATAATCCTGCATTTTGATCAACACCATGTTTATAATGTAAAATTACAACTTGTAAATAATATTATTGAATCAAACACACTGATCTTATATTAGAATCTAATATTACACCCTACTTTTATCCTTCCTTGAATAAACCTATGTAGAGGTAAATTTGGCTGTGGGAATTGATTGAGCTCAAGTTGAGATGGCAAAGGAAGACCATGGCCACCGCCAAACGTAGCAATGCGGCAGGGTCAGGAGAAGAGGAAATGGACAAAGAATACAGATACAAATCTATATCTAACATCTACATTTTCACTTAAAACTTATGTTAACCGTTTTCAAACATATATTTGGACATTGATATCAGATGCCAACTTCCGTATACATGATTGATATCATAACAGTGGCTTCTCTTGGCATGGTGAATTCATGATCAACATGGGTTCCGACAGTAAAGTAATTTCATGATCAACATGGGTTCTGACAGCAAAGTAATTTCCCAAAAACTTGAGTCTAGAATTTGCAACATCGTAAATAATTATAACACATCATAAATCCGTTGTCGGAGAGAGGAAGCATATCATTGCTCCTTTGCCCTCTTGCGTGCCAGAAAACGTTCTCTAGCTGCTGCAACTGAATCTTCACCTCTTTTATGATGGTTGCTTTTTGGTCCATCAACAGACGGTTGTTTCTCTGAAGTGTTCTCCTGTATTGTAGTGTCTGGAAGTATATCTTTGGTTATTGGCTTCGAATCTCGAGACTCAAATATTTCTCTAGAACCTGTTTCATCTCGAGTCTGGTCAGTCATAGCAGAAGACTCGGGAGCAGTTGGTTCAGGCAACGGCTGATCTCTATTGGATGCATCTTTCTCGCTCTCCTTCTCAAGTTTCCCTAATTCAAGCTTTCTTGATTTTGATTCATTTGCCCCAAACGCAACATTTTTACCAAGGTTGAAGTAAAAATCACTCAAGTCACTCTTCTTGGTAACCTTTAAAACAAAAAAAAAATGGTCATCAACCAGATAAATTACAACAGAATTGGAAATTTAAGAGTTAAAGTAAACCAATCACATACAGACAGGAAACAGAAAGAAAATTGGGGAATTAAATACCGAAAACGAACACCCTATTTATTCCCACTTAACAAATAAACTTTAAATGTAGATTATGTATCCCAAATTCATTTTCTTGCATTTAGCTAATTCTAATAACATGTAAATTTATAATCCCATAAATGATAAGCAACCCAACTGATAGATACACGTGAACAGTCTTTTTTCAATATGAACTTATAACATTAATGCTATCTGCACTTATGTTTTTTCAATATAATTCACTTTCAAACAATCCTTCAAAATTTCCAGTCCCAGCAGATAAAAACAAAATCAATTTGTTTATTTGGGACACTCGAATCAACATATTTAGATTAACAACAGCATGCTAACCACCCTAGGAATCAATAGCAATTCATTCGATCATAAATGTTGTAACATACAATAAAAGTAAAAACCAAACCCATAAACAAAGAAGTGGAAAGCAAACAACAGAAAAAGCTACACTTACATCCTCTTTCTCCTCTCGAAGTTGTCGTAGGCGTTCTTCCTCCATCCATTTTGCCTGCTCAGCAAGCTTTTTCTTGTAGGCACTAGTCACAAACTTATCCTTGTCTGAGTAAAGGTGATCCTCTTTACTTCTCTCTTTCACAAGCTTCCTCTCGTATACTATCTCCTGTTCCCATTTCCGTTGCTCCGCTTTTTTCATTAAGTTATGAATATATTTTGGCTGCTCAAAACAGTCAACATTATCACCAGTCAAATTGATGATTAATTCCAGGTTAGTTTTGAGTAATTGTAGAATATCTTTTTTTAGATTTGAGCAGTTGTTAAGTGAAATTGTACCTGCTGCAATGTACATACAGATTTATTTATTTCGATTTTTTTGTTTGGGGGGAGGGCGGACAAACAAAGGGGAATAATTAAACTAATAGCAAGTAAATAATCCTAGAAACCACAAAAAGAAAACCCTAAAATTTATTAGAAAAGTATACCTTTCTCTCTTCGCGATCTTGAAGACGGGGGCGAACAACCTTCTCTTTCATCTCGTCGTAAACTCCATCGTAATCAAACACTGAAGGATCTTCCTCTAAAGCTTTCTTATGTTGCTCCTCTACCTTCGAAAAAAAAAGGTAAATTCCAATTAAGTTATTTTTTAAAAAAAAATCCTCGAAAGAAAGGAGAATAAAGGAAATCAATGTTAAACTTACTTCCTTGAGAGCTTTGTTTTTGTGAGCTTGGCGGGAAATCTCTCTCTCCACGTCATCATCGTCGTCTTTTTGGAAGCCGTGAGGAGGAGGTAATGGTGGTCTTGTCGCCGTCTTTTTCTGTTGGAACAGCGGAACCCTCAGCTGTAAACCGTACTTCTTCATCTTTACTGGAAAAAAAATTATATATTTATCTCATATTTGTTTATCAGTATCTAACAGTGAATGAATGCATGTCTTCATATCTACACTCTACAACTCTACGGTGATACTAGAATAACAAGAGATTTCTTTATAGCTAAATGAATGACTGAAACTTGGAGGGGAAAACAAGACAAAGCATATCAAGGAATTACTCTCTCTCTGGGAGGCGGAGGCGGGGGAGAGCGGTTGCGATCGTAGAAATCGCAGTCTTGTTGTTGCTCACGCGAATCTCGGTCACGGCGTCGAGGAGGCGGCGGGGCAGGGGGAAGAGTTGGGATCGTCAGATGCTGGAAGTTGTCTGTTGTTGTTGTTATCTTACACCAAAATTAACATGTAAGCGTACATGGTGTTTCTTCTTCTTTTACCTGCATTCATGTTAAGCAGCACATGAAACAGGTTCAGGCAGCCATGTACAATAGAAAATCATAAATGATGACATTACGGATAGATGAAGGTACTACATCTATATCCACATATGATGCTTGATATATATATTGTGTCATTTTTAAACTTGGATCGAATTATAGAACTTGATGTACTTCTTCCAGATTTCCTCTAATTTTATATCTTTCTGACAATTATAGTCTCGTGATGTTACCATTATTAGACCTACATGATCTGTGCTCTACTATATAATCAATAAATCTATTTGGTTATATCAACCTACAAATAGCATCATCACCAATACTAAAAGTCGATATTTAAATCACTACACAAAACTGATGGTGGGGGATTGAGATCTATCTCTCTAGGGTTTTCTCATAGGATTTCCTCCTCACATTTTTCATCTTTTTCAGTCTGCTAGATTATTGATCATAGTTTTTTATCTAAACCAAAAGGATAAATAGTCATTAACTATTATCTATCATAATTTTTTCATCAATAATTAATCATCTTCCACCATCATTTTCCCATTAACATGATCATATAGAATCGAATTCATATAATTAATGTGCAGGCAGCAGGTTCCCTCTTGTGACAACAGATCTCAACTTTAAATGTAAAAGTAATACAACTAATAACTACAACTAATATATATATCTACATCTATATCCACATCATGAGACTATAGTTGTCCCGTCGCTCACGCGAATCTCGGTTATAATTTTTTTTTGATAAATCGCAAGTCAAACATAGAAATTCCTATTTCACTTAAATAATCTGAACCCTGTATTTCCAGGAAAAAAGAAAAACTAATCAAGAAAGTAAGCGTCGAACAATTAGAAGACCAAAAAATAAAAGGCACTTAGAGAAATCTCAAAAGAAAAAAAATGAATTTTCAATCCAATACCAAGAAAAATCGAATTCACAATCCAATGATAAACCAATAATTTCCTACATGCAATACAATGAATCAATAAAACAACACAAAAAATTGAGATAAATTATAGATCTTAAAAAATACACATCGAAGGGCAAAAATTATGGATAACTTAGGGTTTCAGAGATAAGGGACTTACAGATAGGTGTAGATCGACAAGATGATGAATCTGTGAAGAAGAAAGGATAGTTCAGAAAGACAACACCGCCACGCCAAGAGAAATCCACCAAAGAAATTGAGAGAGAGAGAGATAGATAAACAATGATTCTTTTGGATTTCTTGTTCGCCTTTTATTCTTTTGCTTTCTTGCTCATTTAAATATAGTGAACCTTCTACGTTTGCCCTTGGATTTTGTTCTTATTACGGGATTTTGCCCTTACCCTGGCCTTTTCCGATTTTGTCTAGTTTTTTTACCTTTTTTTTTTCTTCAACTCGGCTCTACTTAGCATGGGTCCCTCTCTTTGGGTTTGGTCGTGATATTCACAATGTCCGCCACGTTGATAGTCCTATTCATTTAATGGTTGAGATTTATCCATGGATAAATCTATTTCATCCTCTAGTTCACAGACCAGTTTTAAGCGGGAAAGGTCAAATCTACTCAATTAGAAAATTATTATTTTAAATTATAATTAATATTACTTTGATATTATATAAATTTTAAATATAAAATTCAAAATTATATTATTTCATGCCTTTGTAAATTTTAAATAAATAATTAAACTAATATGTTTTTATCTTTTTATACTTTGATATAATCTTTAAATAAAAGAACTAAAACATTAAAACTATATGTGTGGTAAAAACTAAAAACATTTATATGAAACTTTAATAGAATATAATTACAACCTAAGTTATAAAGTTAACCTTCAAATTTATAAATTTAATGAAAATATTAATATAAAATATTATTATTTGATATACTAATGATTATTTTTTTTTAAATTCTACAAGTAGCATTAATCATTTATTGTATGAATTTAAATAATATTTTGGTAAAATATACAAATGATCTCGATTATAGGGAGATGCTTTTGTTGAGTCATTTGATTATTAAAAATTATAAAATGATCACTCGACTATTTATATGTTTCAAACTCATCATTTCTTATTAAAAATTTCACAATTGTTTGCGTTGGACGCTAATATACTGACTAAGATATGATAAAACTATATTTAGGAACTTAACGTTTTTTTAACGGACGTTACAACCAATGCACTTAGCACCCATATTGACCGGAAAAAAAAACTAGGCACCTAAATGAGAAAAAAATGTATGGTTTAGCCAATTTTTTATATTAAGCCATTATAAAAATATGTGTTTCCTTAAGAAGTTAGATATCAGTTAAATTGTTCATATTTGTTTCCTTATATTCTTTTAGGTTATGACTTTAAGACCTAGTAAGAAAACTCACATTCTTTCTCCTAGAGTATTCATTTCCACTTTCCTCTAGGTGGGATTATGATTGAATTTAGAGATTTTTTTATAAATATTTTATTGAGTTTGTGTATTAATTAATATGGTGAGAAGACAATTATAAAGAATACTCTTTTTTAAATAATAATTAATATTATTATAATGATACTTTTATCTTTTCATATTTTTTATTAATATAAGGTGATTATAATAAGTAAATGTTTTACAAAATTTCAATAATTTAACAATAAAAACTGAAACATATTTGCAGTATCTAGTGTTTGAACAATCCCTTTAACTATTGAGGTAGTTAGAAATAACAATTCTCCTAAAGTTCGATATCATTTTTTAACATGTCATATTTAAGTTGTTCATTCTCCAAGTTTATATGTTTTTAAGATTTAACTCATGTATTTTAAATAAACTTAATATTGGATTTAATCTAACATTTAATGTTTAAACTGATAATTAAAGTGAAATAACTCGATTAATAAGATAATAATACTTTAAATTTTCAATTAAAATGTATTAAATTTAAAGACGTACATAGAATCTAAGTCATACTTTGGGATATTTAATATAAGAAAACATTATTTCAGATATTAAAAAATTTTGAGTTACGACTCATTTATACTATTAAACTTTCAATTTGTCAATTTTAACACTAAATTTAATTTTCGCTTCAATTATGTCACTCCAAATCTTTAAAAACAAAAATTTGAGCTTAACCACTCAACTAAGTTAAATTTTTTTAACAACATAATATACATATCATACAATTCAGATTATTTATAATTTATTTTTAAAAATAAATATCATTTATAATATAAATATAATATATATTAATAATATATTTTTTATATATGATTTATTATAAAATATAATTTTTAGAAAAATCCTTAAAAAATTTTAAATTCTCCCCAAACCCAAACCCTACATACCAAATTCCTAATTTTACTCATCATTGCTGCTGAATCAATGACCACTACCCATTATTTCTGTTGCCGGACTCTTACTACCAATAACTCTACTCTATCGTCATCTGAAATTGATGAACAATGTGTTAATCGATCGCTAGACATTGAATGTGAAATGTTCTAGTCGAACCATGAATGTCGATCGATTGACGGACGGATGACGAACATTGTGTACGTTAAGAGGAGGAGACTTCAGTGCGATGACAACAACGTTCTATCGAAGACCATGATGAATAAATTCAGGGATTTATGGATTAGTGTCTATGGTTTAGAGGGGTTTTTTTTGGAAATTTAAGATTTTTTTTTTGAAAATTTAAGAATTTCAGGGAGTTTTCTGATTTTTTTATTATATAGAAAAATATATTAATATATAATACATCAATATTATTTATAATATATTAGTATTATTTATAATATATTTATATTATAAATAATTTTTTAATTTTAAAACATCAATTATAAATAATATGAAATATATGATATGTATATTATGTTTGTAATAATATATTAAAAATCTTAAGTTGATTGAGTGGTTAAATTATAATTTTTATTTTCAAAAATTTTGAATTCAAATCCCAACAAATTATTAAATCTCTTAAATTAAAATAACGTAATTTTAAATCTTTCTAGACATCAAAATAATCCCACCAAAACAACATCAACAATCAAAATTTGATAATATATGAACTAATTTTCCCTTAATATAATTAAGAAAAAAATACTTATTATACGAGGACGTGTAAAAAGTAAATATTTTTTTTCTGGACCATCTCGGCTGCTCTTTGTTGCTCTCGATCCGGAGTTATCGCACAATAATTTAAGATTTTTTGCTCCATATTTGAGCTATCTAGGGTTCGTTTACCCGACCCCATGGCCGAAGTCATAAACATGACGGTAGATTCCCTAGACCGCCGCCGCGGTGGCGACCGTAAAGATAACAACAACAACAGACAACTTCCATCATCTGACGATCCCAACTCTTCTCCCCCTGCTCCGCCGCCTCCTCGACTCCGCGACCGAGATTCGCGTGAGCGACGGGACCGCGATTTCTACGATCGCAACCGCTCTCCTCCGCCTCCCAGAGAGAGAGATTACAAGCGGCGCAGTAGCATTAGCCCTCCACCTCCGCCGTTGAGTTACAGGGATAGGAGACACTCGCCTCCGCCTCGGAGGTCTCCGCCTTATAAGAGGTCTAGGCGCGAGGATGGAGGGTATGAAGGGAGGAGAGGGAGCCCTAGAGGCGGATTTGGACCCGGAGACAGGAGGTGATACTTCATTTCTTAGAGTTTTTTGTATAGTTACAACTAAAATGTATTGATTCTACTTAATTTAAGTCTATGTGTTTGAACTGTTGCTTTTTATGGTTTTAGGCGTTTTGCTGGGCTTAAGCCTTAATGTCATGAAGATATTTCTGATTTGCTTAATATTGTATTTTTCTTGGCTAATTAAAGATTGAAAGTTCGTTAGCTTAAAAATTAGGATGACACGGTTTAAATTAATAATAAGAAATTGTTTAAGTGTAAACCTGCAGAGTTTTGTTATATATACATTGTGTTTGGCCATGATAGAGTTATAGACTACTTAGAATGCAAACACTGCCAATGAATCCTAAGTGCTACTGCTTATGCTGCCAATGGATCCTATTTGTAGAGAAATTGGCTGATGGGAATAGTATTTCTGTAAGATGTCTTTTTGTTTGGGTTAAAATATTAGCATTTTTATGGTCAATGAAGCCTTGTCACTTGTCAGTGTTTGTCCTGTTTTTGAGAGTTCTTTATATAGAAAGTTCATTTGCTGGTTACATTAGTAATAATCAATTGTTTAGGTGCAAACCTTCAGAGTTTTGTAGTATATACATTTTTTGCCCATGATTGACTATTTAGAATGCAAACACTGCTAATGAATCCTAAATTCCTAATTGCTACTTTTTATGCTGCCAATGGATCCTATGTTATAGAGAGATTCGCTGATGGGAATAGTATCTATATAAGATGTTTTTCTTGTTAGGGTTAACATATTAACATTTGTATGGTCAATGAAAGCCTTGTCAGTGTTTGTTCTGTTTTTGAGAGTTCTTTATATTGAAAGTTCGTTAGCTGGTTACATTAATAATAATCAATTGTCTAGAAGCAAACCTTCAGAGTTTTGTAATATATACATTGTTTGGCCATGATTGACTATTGAGAATGCAAACACTGCTAATGAATCCCGATTGCTACCGCTTATGCTGCCAATGGATCCTTTTTATAGAGAGATTGGCTGATGGGATTAGTATCTCTGTAAGATGTTTTTTTGTTAGGGTAACCGTATTAACATTTTTATGGTCAATGAAAGCCTCGTAAGTGTTTGTTCTGTTTTTTTAGAGTTCTTTATATTGAAAGTTCGTTAGCTTAAAAATTGGGATGACATGGGTTACATTAATAATAATCAATTGTTTAGGTGCAAACCTACAGAGTTTTGTAATACATACATTATTTGGCCATGATTGACTATTTAGAATGCAAACACTGCTAATGAATCCTAATTGCTATCGTTTATGCTGCCAATGGATCCTATTTATAGAGAGATTGGCTGATGGGATTAGTATTTCTGTATGATGTTTTTTTTGTTAGGGTTAACATATTAACATTTTTATGGTCAATGAGAGCCTCGTAAGTGTTTGTTCTGTTTTTTGAGAGTTCTGTATATTTATTTAAGTCTTGATTTCATTTCTTTCTTGGTAATGCTCACATATTATTTAGATCCCTTGTTTATCATGTGAATGATTCACTCATATTTTCTGATTATTGAAGGCTACATTGTTTTCACAAAATACTGGACTGCCTGTGAATATCTATCACTGACCTTTTGTTTTCTGGAATCATTTCATGTTACCTGTGGAATGGATCATCCATTCTGTTCTCATTTTTCTTTCTATCCAGTGTAACTTCTATTGATTTGTTATTTTGACTGTTGAGCCTGGAGATCTGTTTATGTTAATGTTACTCATGTAATTCTTTCAAAAATGATTTGTTATTTTCACTTGGCAGTTTTATTTATATTCTGATTTTTGCTCATGCTGTAAAACACTTTTGATGGTGTAGGTTTGGGTATGATTATGGTGGTGGATATGATCGTGAGATGATGGGCAGGCCTGGTTACCTTGATGATAGGCCTCATGGTCGGTTTGGTCGCTCTTCTGGTGGTTATCAAGGTGGTCTTTTCAAACTTGCTTAAATACTTTAAAACTTCATCCAACTTCTATTTTTTCATTGGCATAATCTTGAAGCACTTTTATTTTGACCTTTTTATTTGCCTTCCTTTTGCCACTCAGTTTGGTTCGAAGTATCTTACATTATCGAGTTTCCGGAATGACATTTCCTTGTTTGTTTTTGCAACATTACCTAATGGTGGTAATGTAAGATTAGCAGTAGTAAACGCTATTTGGGAATATGGGTAGTGTCATTACCTCCCATTTCTTAGGTAATGTAATATTCTTGAGGGAATGTTACATTTTGGACAATTTTGTCTCTAAAATTTATAGTTTTGTCAACTTAATCCTTCAAAATTAGACCCATTCATGGGTCAGGTGTATAATTTAAATAAATTGAAAATATTTATTTAAGTTTAAGTATAAAGTTATTTTTTATTTTTTAAATTAAAAATTTGGGCAGATGAGTTGGGTCCAAGCCCGCACTTTGATTTTTTTAAAATCAGACCTTGGCCCAATCCAGCTCATGGGAACCTCTATTTCAAATAAAAAATTATTTTGGTAAATATATTAATTATATTTATAATGTGCATTTGTTTTTAAATGTTATTTAATATATTTAATTATATTAATAATGTAAAATTAGATAGAGTCCAACTGAAATAGTTCTATGAACTTTCATGCCAATATCTTCTAATCTAATATAAAAGGTTAATCTTTTTTTTAAAAATCTATCGAAAGATAATTTAGTAAAAATGTATTCATACTTAATTTGGTAATGTAACATCTGTAATATGTCAAGTAATCCTGTATTTCGGTAATCCTATTTCCAGACGTAAGCTTACATTTTGGTAGTCTTATTCCCAAAGGAAAGCTTAGATTTTGGCAACCAAATGCCCCCTTATTGTTCCCATAATTTAAAAGGCACATTATAGATATAGACCCATATTCAATTTTTATATTAGTTATTAATCTAAAATCTTGGATTACCATGTTTAATGTTATTTATATAAATAATTTACTTTTTCCAATATCTTGTTTTTGTAGCTTACAAACTCTGGTTAGGAATTGCTCATCTTTTGTGATATAATTATGATAGTTGGAGGTTAACAATGGGTTGGCACTTAGGTTTCCTATTTTGCCTGCTTTATATAGTAATGTCACTTGGAAAGTAGATGATGTAATTTCAGGCATCTATGAAATGATGCATAATTGCAGTTAATCTTAATCATGACACTACGAGGAGTGGGCATATTCCTTCTAAGATTCCATAAAGTGATGATGCATGTATAACACGGCAGGAGCAAACTTACTTATCCAACTTTCAATTTATGATTTTTATTTTAGTCTCCAAATAATATTGCTTTTGCAGATTGGGATTCTGGCTGTGGTAGATATGGTGATGCTTCTTATTCAGGGAGTGCTCAAAGGTTAACTACCATTTTGTTCTGGGCTCTTGTTTTAAATATGGTTTGAATATTTTTCATTTCATAGAATCGTTGATATCATTCAAGTCCTCTTTTATTTGAGAAGGACTTTGAAGTTGTTCAAATTATTTTATTTTGGATCTTCATTTCTCATTCAGTGGTATGACATGACAAGTAAAATTTTCAGAGAAGGATTGATGACATACAAGCAATTCATTCAAGATCTTGAGGATGATATACTACCAGCTGAAGCTGAGCACAGGTGCAACTGTCGAACAATGTTGTCAATTTTTTTTGTGTACGGTATCCGTGGCTTAAATCAATCAGATGTTTAGTAAATGTGTCTTTATTACTGTATAGGTACCAAGAATACAAATTGGAGTATATATCTACCCAAAAACGAGCTTTTTTTGATGCCCACAAGGATGAGGAATGGTACTTCCCATTGTTTAGTTGATTCCTGCCTCTGTATTCACAAATTTCTTATTGAACTTGCTTATGTTTGTAGGTTGAGAGACAAATACCATCCAACAAACTTGGTCAATGTTATTGAAAGGTTAGCTGTACTTCTATATTTCGTGATGTTTCAGTTCATGAATTTGTTTCCAAGTTGATTGACACATCCTGCATTTTCTAGCATGGTGTTATTGATGGATACAGTGTTTTCTATCTTGCTTTCTTTTGGATTCTTTCCTGAATTTCATATTTTTTGGCATGTGTTTTTCAGGAGGAATGAGCTTGCACGCAAAGTTGCGAAGGATTTCTTGCTTGACCTGCAGAGTGGAACATTGGACTTGTAAGATCAGCATACTGTGATTGCTTATGTTATGTGCATATTCAACTTTTTCCCTGCATAATATTATCCAGCTGCTCTCAATAATTTATGTTCTTAATGCAGAACTCCTGGTGTGAATGCTTTTTCATCAAATAAATCAGGACAGACCAGTGAACCTAATTCTGAAGATGAAACTGACACCGGTGGCAAAAGGAAGCGGCATGGTAGGGGACCTACTAAAGAAACTGATCTTTCTCAGGCTCCAAAGGCTCATCCGGTCAGTTCTGATCCCAGAAGAATTCTGATCGACATTGGACAAGCACAGGGCCTTGTACGTAAACTGGATTCTGAAAAAGGAATCGAGGGAAATTTTTTAAGTGGGCCGGACAATGACAAAATAAGTAGAGATAAATCTCATGGTAGTTTGGCAGGCCAAGTGATTATTGTACGTGGCTTTACTTCTGTAAAAGGCCTGGAAGGTGTTGAGCTTCTTGATACTCTTATAACTTACTTGTGGCGTGTCCATGGTGTGGATTACTATGGAATGGTTGAAACAAGTGAAGCTAAGGGTCTTAGGCATGTGAGAGCTGAGGGAAAGAGTTCTGATGTTACTAGTAATGGGTCTGAGTGGGAAAAGAAACTTGACTCACACTGGCAAGAGAGATTTAGGGGTCAAGATCCTTTGGAGGTAATGACTGCTAAAGACAAAATAGATGCTGCTGCTGTTGAAACTTTGGATCCTTTTGTCCGGAAGATAAGGGATGAAAAGTATGGTTGGAAGTATGGCTGTGGTGCTAAGGGCTGCACAAAGCTATTTCATGCTGCAGAATTTGTGCACAAGCATCTTAAACTCAAACATCCAGAACTTGTGATTGAGCAAACGTCTAATGTGCGTGAAGAGCTCTATTTCCAGAACTACATGAAGTAAGTGAGGTCTTACATGCAGCATATTATTTTATTCACGATTTGAAGAATACATAAGATATTCATTGTTGCCATTCACAGTGATCCAGATGCGCCTGGTGGGACACCTGTTATGCAACAACCTTTACTGGTATGCTATGAGTGGTGTTGTTTTGATGTTATGATTGTTCAGATAACCTCACTTGCCCCCTTTTTGCTATTGTTTTTTCTTGCAGAAGGACAAGCCTCAGAGACGTCAATTAATGGAAAATCGTTTGAAAGATGAACGTGGTTCACGTAGAGAACGTGACAATCGAGCAAGTGGTAGTGACAGATTTGATAGGTCTGAAAACCCTCAATCAAGTGATTTTCCATCTAACAATGATGGGCCTGATGGAGGGAGCAATGATGATCCTATGTTCGATGCTTTTGGTGGACAAGGGATGCATGTTGCAGCCCCATTTTCTTCAGATATTGCACCTCCGCCAGTATTTATGCCTGTTCCTGGTGCCGGGTAAGTTTTGTTCTGTTCTTCAGAGTGGCAGTTAGCTTATTATTACGTTATAACTTATGTGTGTGATTGCAGTCCACTGGGGCCTTTTGTTCCAGCTCCACCTGAACTCGCAATGCAAGTGTTTAGAGAGCGAGGTGGTGGTGGTCCTTTTGAAGGCAATAGTAGAAGTGGACGTGCTGGACCTAATTTAAGTGGACCAGCCCCCTTTCTTTTGCCTCCTGGCTTCCGACAAGATCCTCGGCATTTACGAAGGTAAGTTTGCTTGAGCACTGCTCCCATACCATTGGAAAGTTGCAGCTATTTTACCTGTTGAGAAATTATCTTGACTAAAATTTATGATCTGATAAATTCAGAAATTGTGTTTTAACTGTATATAGTGTTGGGATGTATGCTGTTATTCCAATGGGTGTTTTTCAAAATTAGGTGGGAAACTGCCTATCTATAAATCACAAGGTGGCTCTTAAGTGATGCTTTTGATTAACAATTCCTTTCTTTTCGACGTCTATACTCACTTTAAGATTTGGTTTCTTTGTCATAAAAATAAATTACAATCTCCATGGCTTCCTTATGGTTTGGGTAGATATATGTTTATTTATTTGGATGTTGAATAAATTTTGCCTCACCTCAGATGTATGCTAGTCTCAACTGAGATATCACTGTGTTTTTTACACTTCATTATTTGTAAGATGAAGATTGCCTTTAGTTACAGTCAGTTTAGTGAAGTTTTCACTGTTTTATTTGATGCAGTTATCAAGACCTTGATGCACCCGAGGATGAAGTCACGGTTATAGACTACCGTAGTTTGTAGTTATAAGCAATGAAATGAACCAAAATGCATCCGACGGAATCAGAATGCTGTTTCATCAGAACTCCGATTCTCTGAGCAGAGAAGCATTGACCTTGTACTATAGCTGCACTTCTTGCGAGCAAGAGTAGTCTGAGTCATTTGTGTGTAAGTCTTTTATATTTCTCGATCCACATAACCTATTTGAAAAGATAGATGATTATGGAGATACAAATATTTGTTTTCTGTAAAATGGATTTTTCTGTTTTGAAGTGAATAAGTTTTCTTGGATAGAAGCTTATTTGTTTGGTCCGTATTAGAAGAAGGTGAGCCTTTTGTTGACCCTTTAGCTGTTCAACTTTGCTGTTCATACCAAAATATAAGATAAATGCTTAATCAAGCTTCTGAATGCAACTTCCCAAGCTGATATATTCCCCCAGCGGCGCAAAATGATTAAAAAAGCTAATCGTTACAGTACCGATTGAAGTCAGTGAATCAGAGGGAAAAAAACCAAGGCTAAACATTATGAATGAGTACCTTTTTTTACATGTATGTTATACAACGTACACAAAGAGGAGGAACCAATTGCAGAGAAGGCAAAAAAATCGTTCAATACGCCCCCGTCTTCATCATCGTCATAGTCTAACTGATGGAAGATGGCATACCGTCAACATACAGACTTGTCACCCCCAACTTGTTATTTGCTATGCTTCTTTGATGAAGGCTCTGCTTGTGGTTCACTCTGGAGAAAGTCAAGTTTATGATAAATGAAAAAACAATCAAGGTATAATGCATCAAGTTTTTATGAAATGGATTGAGTAATAGGAGGAATGGCCATGTGAAACAAACATTTCTTTACGCGTGGTTAACTGCAATATGTAAAAGAAGAGGATACTTACAACATTCAAAAGCTGCTCCCGGATGTATGCCATTGATCTCAACATTGCTCCTAATGTATCCCTGGATACCTGGAATTTAACCTCCGACTCTCCTGTACTAGTTTCGGTGTCTTGAAGCTGGAACCGAATATGAAATAATGAAAAGTTCTTGTAAGCAAAGCTGTTCAAATGGTACTAAAAAACACAGATATCTGACCATAATTCTGTTCTTAATCCGACCTTATAAGCAAATTGTCAGCAAGTTCTAAAATACTTAAAAATAAAAATATCATTAGATTTAATTTGCTCAAATATCTGACCATTATGGCTTGATTATGGATTTACACACCTTCAAATTGATTACAGCAACTCTGTTAGCGGAGGTAGAAAGCTGTTCACTAATATATGCCATGGACCTCAACATGGGTTCTAAAGTAACGCTTGAAAGCTGAAATTTAACCTCCATTTCAGCTGATGGACTCTTGCTATAATCTTGCAACTGTATCGATTATATATATCAGATACGAGTAAGAAAAAGGCTCGACATAAGTAAAAAATAAACAGTAATGAATTATATAGCCATGGACCTCATAATTGCATACATAAGCTTAACAGTTTTAAAGAGTTCCATGTACTTCAGCAATTAATTCTGAGGTTATATTAACGTTTAATGCGACTACGCTGCGACTTGGGATTTTACGCAGTCACGGGCTGTTAAAGTTTTACCACACGTATACCTTTAAATTAATGACTGCCAACCTACTTCCAAGGGTTGAATTTTTGTTTTCCATTACCCAAGTCATTGACTTCAAACAAGGAAGAATTGGCTGCATTGAAGAAACCCATAAATATGTATCAAGTCAGTATCCTGTTCTTCAATTCAAAAGCAAAGGATGAATGAAATGAATTTTAAAAAATAAAGAATTACTTATTGTACCATGTTATCAGGATTACTATCATCTCGATGAAGGGAAACAGGTGCCATGCATGGCAGATTCAAATCAGAGACAGATTGAGCTGGAGTATCAGTGTCATCGAGATTGAAATGCCGCATAATTTCATCTTGCTGTGGCCATAGCAAAGGGGCTGCATCTGGAGCTGATGTTGAGCTCTTCTTCACATCACAGGCAACTCCACTGGCCAGTGAGTCAGGAGGTGCAAGTTTTGCAACATTTTTCTTTGCAACGGAAACCTTCTTCCCACCTTCCTTAAGAGCACCCATTGCAATATTATAAGTCTCAGGTACTATAGCCCCGTCTTCTGCATATTTGATTGCTTCTCAACATAAATTATTATACCGTGATGTCAACAAATCTTGACCGTGCAAGTCAGCACCACGTTCATCTGTTCCAACCCCAGGCTTTGCATTTTGTGTCCATCGTTTCAGGATGTAATGTGGTGGTAATGTAAGTACATTTGTAACGGTGAAGACCGTTAAAACATGTCTACAAAGTACGCCAGCATACTCAAACATCTGACAACTACAATTAGCTCTTATTTCAGGGTAGTTTAATGTAACTATGTACACTTTATTTTCATCCTCATACTTTGCAACTCTGAATGTGCTGATAGCTCCATCACCTTCAATTCTATTAGCAGTGTAAACAAAAGTTTCAACTAGTTCTTCTTGAAATTTTGTGAAAATTTTCCTTGTATACAGATCTGCAGCCTGCTTCTCCATAGGTGACGGTGTCTGAGGGACTGGTGTGGTGCATATTGTGTTAAAATCAGCTTCTATCTCCTTTTCAAACCAGTTCTCTAGTGCTAGTTCATACTTAAGAACATAGGTAATATGGTATGTTGATTCACATATCCATCAAAAAATGAGTGATCAAATCCATGATTGGGAGTTATTGCCGCAAAAAAGGAATCCCGAAAATATACAGGCACCCACTGAGCTCTGGCATTATATAATGAATGAAGCCAATCATGTGCCCCAAGATTATACTTTTCAATAATCAAACTCCAAGATAATTCAAACTCCTCAATAGTTTCAGTCAAATTTATGCAATTATACAGTTCCACCTGAAAATTAGGATGCACATGAAAAATATGTGCCAACTTCTCTGAACCTTCTCTTAAAACACTCCGCTTATTAATACAGAGCCGAACACCTGGAAACACCTGAGACACTGCTGTCTGTATGGTTCTGTCTTGATCAGTGACTAAAGAGACAGATTGATGATTGTTCATCGCTGTAAGAAATGTCTTGAGAAGCCAAACAAAAGAAGCTTCAGAGTCATCAAATATTAATGCACAACCAAACAAGATTGTCTGACCATGATGATTCAACCCTGTAAATGGAGCAAATGGCACCCTATACTGATTTACTCTGTAACTAGTGTCCAGTTTCACAGCATCACCGAAATGCATGAAGGCTGTCCTTGACCTTGCATCAGCCCAAAACACATTAACCCTGCAATTATCATCATCCAGCTGTATTGCATAAAAACGAGGGTTCTCAGCCTGCATTTTCTTGAAATAATCTAGTAGATTTTGAGCATCCCTCCCCAGTGTTCTCTTTCTGTTAACCAGCCTAAGTGCATAACTTGGAGTCCCAATGTTCTTACCTGAGCGATTTGCTTCTGCTGGAGTTCTACTGACGTCATGATTGTTTGCATCCGTGGAGAGACGGTTTCCATCCATTGAAACATACATCACACCACTTGGTACAACTCCAACTCCAATTCCTTGGAAACTATCAACCGTGGTCTTTGCAGCACCGGCAAAGTGCCTGCGGGGACGAAGGTAATGCACTTTGCCAGGACTCATCACTGAATGGCATTGCAGCTTTCAAACTCTATCCTAAGCATGGCATTGCAGCTTTCAGTCTCCTTTTCAAACTCTCTCTGTCACAAACAAATTCCCTGGCAACTATTGTCCCATCAGTTTTATACTGTGAAGAAAAATGACCGGCTTTGGAGCTAAATCCCATACGTCTGGCATATTCATCATAGTAAGCTCCAGCAGCATCTTCGGAATTAAATTCCATACCCACATATGGCTCAGAAATCCCATCTTCTTCTTGAGCTAAGGAATTCTCGAGATGATTTGCTTCTCCACCTTCAGTGGGATCAGCATCTCCGTCATCCGACATTCCACGATGGCTCAAGCCCTCTTCTGAATGAATCACATGGACATCCATACTAATCCAGCATTTAATATTATAAAAATCAAAGTGCTTTACTTCGTGAGCAAATTATGTCTTGGCACCTAGCATGTTCTAATCTTTTTTTAAACAATCTTCATCCCTTTTCTGTCAGAATTAGAAAATAAGAAGCAATTCAGCATCAAAAGCCAGCGCTCCCACAAGCAAACACAACACAAATCCAAAAAATAAACAATTAATGCAAAATACTAAACTGAAACTCGTAATGAGTAACAGCTAGCTAATCAACAAAAAGGTATAAACTCATCTTTCAAATAGTTTAAAGGCCCAAAAGATATCGTTCAAAAATTGTTCTGCGCGTAACTACGCATACAAAGGAAGACAAACGTTCATATGAAATGCAAGAGAACAAAGAATTGGTTTTTTTAATGTATTCTTCACGTATAAATAGCAGCAACGAAGCCAATCAAATGCTGAAAACCGATACTCCCTAGATTAAACATAGAGGCAAAACTAAAGAAAACACATCACTCAGAATCATCTGGAAAGACAAAAAACCACGTTGAAGAAAAGCAGAAGTTGATCGAATTCATGAATTTTTCATGGATAACTTAAAAGGAAAGTGAAAACAGTTAGCAGTACCTGAAAATGCAAATCTCGAGACCATTGAAGGACAAAATTGTGGGTTGGAAAGGAGAGGAAAGTTTAACTTTTTTAGGGGAAAAAATGAATCTCTGAAGGTTTGGGAGTAAAAATATTTTCTTCTTTTTTACTTTTTCCCGCTGAGAAAGTAAGAACCCCTACACTCTGGCTTGTTTAAACATTTCAAATTTACAAAGAGAACAAACAAGCCCGTTATTTTCGATCCGATAGCTATCTTTTCGCACCATCCTACACGGTTCTTTTAAGGTGCAAATGGTTATTTAAAAGGGTATTCTCTGAACTATACCAATCAACACTTAATTATTGTCTCTTTCACTTTAATTATCGATATTTTAATTTTATCAATCAAATCATTTAATTATTTAATTGTATCTAATCAAACTACTTGTTAAAATTTAACTGAAGTATTGACGTAGTAGTTAACAAAATTGATATAATTATATATTTAATTATCAATACTTATATATTTTATCAATTTGGTCCTAATTTAAATTTAATTTAATGTATTAACCCTTCAATCAGGATGTGAAACGTGGTAACACATGATCATGACATGTGTTGTTAGTAACACATGATCATGTGTCATGATTGAATGATTAATTTATTGAATTAAATTTAAATTATGATCAAATTGATATAATGTATAAGTATTGAAGACTAAATGTATAATTATAATAATTTTATTGACTACCACGTTAGTACTTCCGTTAAATGTTAACAATAAGTGACTTGATTAGATACAATTTAATATTTAGATGGTCTGATTGACAAAATTGAAATATCGATGGTTAAAGTGAAAGGAGACAATAGTTAAATGATCATTGGTATAGTTAGGGTAAACTATCAGATTGATCACTTACTTTCATATTTCTATGCTTTTATTCAACAAACTGAAAATTATCACATTTTGATCACTTATATTACTGATTTATTATTTTTGATCACTTATGTTATCGATTATTATATTTTGATCACTAAGTCATTATCTCTTATTAGTTTGATACATGTTAATAAAAATAATTAAGTTTTACTTTGACTTCTAAACTTTAGATGCAATACTACTTTAACCGTTGAATATTAGATAAAATATTATTTTATACATAAATATTTTGTGTCTTTGTAGGTAACGACTCTATTACATCCTCAACGGCTCCTAACGACAAATAATTATAGAGAAGATATAAAAATAAGTTCAAAAGGTCTTAACAATAAGAAGAAACATTTTACCAACATCAAAGAGAGTACGCCTTCAAGCTCCATTAAGTATTAATGTTTAACTAAAATTTAATGATCAATTACTAAAATTAATTTTTATATTATTAAAATTCTTTATATATTTTTACAAATACAATAATATCTACGTCATGTATTTTTATTTTATTTTGGGTTGGATCGAAGAAACAGACTATCACGTTTAGCCCAAAACACAATTATATATTAGTGAGATTTTAGGGCTTCTTATTGCGTATGGTGAAACTGAGCCATCTGTTGCTGCCGCTGTCACTGCCCCCTTCTCGTCGAAGACCTCCCATCGTGCGTCGACAATGGTTGCCTCCAAGAAGACCGTAAAATCCCTACACTTTTTCCTCTCTTTTTTCTTCTGAATTTTCTGAAACCATGTTGTTAACTGAATTTTATATCGTTGATGGTGCAGAAGAAGACCCATGAGAGCATTAACAACAGATTGGCTCTCGTTATGAAGAGTGGGAAATACACTTTGGGTTACAAAACTGTCCTCAAATCCCTTAGAAGCTCCAAAGGTATTTATTTATTTTTCTGCCATTTCTGAAATGTTGAGCTATATGATTGTTTATTTGAATATCTCGCACTTTTAGTTCTTTTGTTATATGAAAAATGATGGGGTTATTTTCTTGTTTTGGATGGTTAACTAAAAGTGAGTGATCTCATTTTGGCTAAAAACAGTGTTTAACTTGAACAATGGCATTGTAGATTTTGTTTGAAATTTGAATTTTCTGTTTATGATTCAGCTTCTGGAAGAAATTTATTCTTATTTTTCTTTTATGCTTTGTAGGTAAGTTGATTATCATTGCCAACAACTGCCCTCCTCTTAGGAAGTCGGAGATCGAGTATTATGCTATGTTGTGCAAGGTTGGAGTTCACCATTACAACGGAAGTATGTCCCTTAACCTATTGCACTCTTGTTAATTACTTAGTAATTTTGATTGTTTTTCATATCAAGATAATTGATATCCATTTTGTGCTCAGTTCACATATTATGGTTAGATTTGTTCATGTTCGTTCACCTCCCTTTCCCTTTTGATTATTTAGTTTCAATAAGATTTTTTCTAGTGCTGCTTATGGAAATGGTAGAAGGAACCATATCTGTTTGTCACTCAAAGCCCATGATTAGTTGATTCCACCCCCTTGATTCTTTTGTTTCGTTGGTGTTGGGGACTCGGTCTTTGTTTTTATTTAATGTTGTTTCTTGATGAGAACCAACTGTTATTTTAGTTTTCATGTGTAAATTCTGGTGCTGGTTTGTTTCGACATATGATGGCTTTGTTGTTTTTGACGATTATTCCGTTAAAAACGCGGGTGTTCTGCTTTTGCAGACAACGTAGATTTGGGCACTGCGTGTGGCAAATATTTCAGAGTGTGCTGCCTTAGCATTATTGATCCTGGTAAATGTTAATGTGCTGAAAACATGTTGGATTTACATATTCCTCTTATCTATATACCGGATCTGATCATGGTAATATTGTTTTCTTTTTCAGGTGACTCTGATATCATTAAGAGCATGCCTGGAGATCACTAAGTTACTGGGGATAGCATATCTTAATAGGTTTTGTTTTGATTTAGTTGCTTCAAATTAATTGATAGTTTGAAACCTTGGTGTTGGAGAGAACTTCACTCTGAAATTCATAACTTATGTTGTTGCTATCTGCTTGTTTGGCCGCTGTTCTGGAGATTTCGAGTCAATTTTTCGGCATTGCCTACATTTTAAAGGACCCCTGCAATTGTTTTGGCATTGCCTACATTTTGCTGTTGTAGATTTCTCAAATTGCTGTTGTAGCAGAGATAATTTTGCTTGCTAGGAGACGCAAATTTCACATGTTGGCATGGATCTTAACCCTCATTTTTCATGATCATGAAGGTAAGCTCATGGACAGAATGTTTGTGGGTGGGGTAGTCATATTTTGACTATACTTACTGTTTTTTATACATCCTTAATCTAAGGTAAGCTCAGTTTGACATTACTTTAGATTGATCTAAAACTTAAATGTTTAGTATTATTGTCAAAAGTGTTTTTAAAGGGATAAAATGTCTACGTTAGACATTATTTTTGAAAATATTAGTAATAAGTAGTGACATGAATAAACATAAATAGATAATTTTGTTCAAAAGTGTTCTTTAAAAAATCAAGATTATAATTTGACTTTTGAAAAATAATTTTCAATTCAATTTGGAAATTACTTTTAATTTGTTTTTCATTACTTTTTAGAGTTTTTTGTTTTCAAAAATACTTTTAAAAAACATGACAAAGTTTGTTTGGATTTGTTCATACATAAGTTTTAATTTTTTTATTTGAATCCATACAAAGTGTTACAACAAGAACATTCAGTCAATTAATTGAATTTAAATGTTATTTTTATTTAATATTAAGAGACATGTATATTTATAAATAATCAATTTAACATATTATCAAATATTTATTTTTAGTGTTCATATAATATAAATTATAAAATACTATGTCATAAAAAAATGAGTTTGGTTGGGCTTGAGTGTAATGAAGTTTTGCTTATAATTTAAAGGGCATTTATTTATTTTAATCTAATAAATCTTCCTAAACATCTGGTGAGTTTTTTTGGGTTTGGATAGATAATAATTTTTTTTAAAGTAATGATGTATTATATTTCGAAGATAAATGTCAAACTTATATGGGGTTAATATGAATATCATTGATTACTCATAAATTAATGGATCTCGATAATCTAACTTGTGGATGTGTTTTTTTTACAAATCTTAAATCTAATATTAATCCTACTCAGAGAGAAAGGGAAGGGAGATGCTCCTAGTAGGTTGAGAATTAATGATCTAAAGGACTACGAGTGAACAAATATGAATAGTTTGACAAATCTACTAAACGTGTTTGCTTAACTTTCGGATAGATAAAGTATATAGATGCAAAGATACAGTAATTGCTCTTGGAAGATACAACAGCCTTTGAGGGTCTGTTGGTTGGCAAGTTTCTTCTTGAATCATGGGTTGATGGGCATGTTTACCGAATTTGGGTATAGCTAATTTCAAGCACGTCGCTCATATCATGTTCATGTCGATAAATTCTCATCATCCATCTCCTTCAAATAGAGTCTTAATCTTCTTTCAAACACGGCATACGACAAAATATATACACACACGTGAATTATATAGGTCATGTCTAAGATTACGTGATCAAAAGTTGGATACATTTTTTATATAGACAAGATTTAATTTTTGCAGTCAAAGATAAAAATCTGTTGCAGTCACACTTACAAGATCACAATGAACATCCGACAATTCCAAATTCAGAAAATTTCGTCTGTTAAAAAACAAGTATCATATCATTCCTCCTCCAATTTTATTTTTTCTCTTTATTACGTTCAGGCCGTTGATGTAAAATAAAGATTGGGTTTGGGTCATACATTTTCAAGTTTTGAGCTTTGGGTCCTTAACGCAGAATACTGATCATGTACATTTTATTTGGGATTTCAACTTAAAGGTTGCAAGTTTTGGGATTAAAGTCATTGGACTTCAAGTCTTATTTTGAAATTGTTTATTGAGCTATAGTAATTTATTTGGGGTTTTAATACAATTTAGAGCTATTATATGATTTATTTTTATATATTTCAAGTAGTTGCATACTTTAATGATTTTAGAAGAAATAGTCGATTTGTGTGATTAATTTATTTTTTATTATAATTCTAAAATTTAAAATACTTTTTCTTTATTTAATAAAATTAACGATTATTATTAATAAAAAAATGGATGTATTTAATTAAACCAAAAAGTAAACTTAAAAGAAATCAGAAATGAAAGAGGAGTAGAGCACGGAAGTCTCGATTGTAGAGAGAGAAATCATGAGATACCAAGAAACCTGAAACACATGTATTGATTTCAGGCTAAATACTATTACCTTTTTAGAGGTTTCTGATTTCTCAAGCAACCCCATATTACATGTTCACGGATATCATCTGTTTTGCTTGCAAGTGCCCCCTCCGTCCTCCACTTTGTCATCATCTATTTAAGTAAACACTCTGTTTGGTTCGAATAGACGTTTATGGGGAAGTATCATCAACACTAACATAATAATATAACATCAAAATATATTAACAATTAGTTTTATCTGTACTCAAGCGTAACATATATGGAGTGATTACAAGTACCTATAAATTTGAGAGAATTTTTCTAAAAATTTAAAATAGTATAGATCGATAAGATAAGCATATAAGTGTCAACCAAAGAGGCGACGAAAAATTCAATCATGAAAAAAAAATAAACTTACAAAAACAAGACAAAAACTTCAATAACAGATAAAACAATTTTCATAAAAAGGGAAATACTTATTAACCAAAATAAAACAATAAAAATTCATATTTGTTATCAATGCTAGTTTTAGACAATAAAACAGGTTTAAAGTGAGAAAACTAGAATTAAAATATATATATATATATACAGATCAAATTAAAGTACTTATTTAATATATTAACCATAAATAAACATATTATTGGTTGCTTGCCTGCAAACCTTTTTTTTTGGTAAGACAATTTCTTTCTTGAGGTTTGGTATAAAATAAACTTACTCCCTGTATAGTTTGAAAAATATTCTTTTTACCTCCTCAGATTTATTTATAACAAAATATATTCTTGAGATTCGACTATTTATATATTTAAAACTCATCATTTTTATCAAAAAATTAACAGTCGTCTGAGTTGGACGTTAAAAAGTATATTTTACCCCATTAAAAAGTGTCACGTATAGCAGTTCCGTTGAGTTTTTAACAGTATAATATTGAAATAAAACTTAAACTAAATGTTAGGTATGATTCTGAAAAAAAATAAGTTTAAATATCAAAATGCAATAAAAGTAATAGTTTAGGTACTAAATGTATACTTTACCATAAGTTAAAAACTGAAAGTCAACAACCCATGTGATCTGATTATGTATTTTCTTTGTAAAGAAGGAAAGGACCAAAATATCTCAATGGGAGATGAATTTTGTAGATAAAAACCTCACCTGCAGGATAACTATAAAATTAATTATGTACAAATATATCTCAGTATTAAAAAGTAATTGGACTCATTGAGTAATCTCGGTGGTTAAAAATAATATTATTTTTTTAATTATGGATTCGAATTGCTACTTTTGTAGGGTATACGTTATAATAATTAAAAAAATATTATAAATAAATATTAACTTATAATCACACGAACTATTAAAAATATGATTTTAGATTCGATCATTTTAAATTATATAACAAAACAACAATATAAATACAATACATATTGAAAGATTTACTTATAATAATTTAAAATCTAAGTAATTTTTTAAGATTAGTATTTTAATTATTTAATTATTAAATCTAATATTATACTAATTCTATTATGTATATTAAATTTTAGGTACATTATAAGTATATAATTATTTATTTTGTATAAGAACTTTAAACCGTTGAATATGTATATATTAATAAAATTATATATTTTTTGAATTAATCACTGATATCTGATCTATTGACTGACTAATCCAGATCTGATACTACAAAAATGAGAGCGACCCTCTCAACCCAGTTTGCTTCATTCACAAACGTCAGGGTTCGAACCCTTGACATTGCTTAATGAATCTAGTGCCTAATTCTACTAGACCAACCGGTTGTTGGTAATAAAATTATTATTTTAAATCAACATGATAAAGTTATTAAATTAATTCAATAATTTATATATATAATAAGTAAAATAATATTGATAATTTAAGTAATATATTATTAAAATATTAATCATAATAATTAATATTTTAACAATCTAAGTGTTATATTTATTAATAACCATTAGATATACAATATAGTGCATTTAAATAGTAGATAATCAAAGTGTTATACAGTGCATTAGATAATCGCACGAACATGTGACTTCGGTGGTAAAGAAATGGTTGATATTTCTTGAGGTCTCAGGTTCGAGCATTGATAATATAAGGTGTACGAGTGATTAATATAAAATAGTTAAAAATTACCTTTGAATAAATATTACTTTATACTTACTTAGATTAATAAAAAATAGTAGATAATCATTTGTAACCTTGATTAAAAAAAATCTTGATAAAAATATATAACGAGCTTTTGCAGAAATATATGTATTTATCAAATAAACACCATAGTGCTTTACATATAAAACATATGGAAATGGACATGATAAGTTCCAAACTTTGAACCAGCCAAGACAGCTGGCTGAAGCAAAGAGAATGCCGCCGTCCTTGAACGGACCCCACCACATCACACATGCACAAAACGTAGCAGTTCCATCTTCCACTATATCAAAGATCCCTTGCCTAGTCAAAGGCATCTTCCCTTCACCTGCTGTGCTGTGGGTCCGAGTTCACATGGGATGACCAATACCTTTCATTAAAAGACGAAACATTTTTCCACTCTCTACCCATTACATGACAATACATCATTATCATAATACCAAGATTATTATATATTGTATTCCATTAACTTTTAAAAAATGATCATTCAAAAATTGTGAGATGAGTTTTAGAAACAGAGAAAATGCAATTTATCTTACAGAAATCATTTTTCAAAATCTGTTTTCAATGAAACAAGAATTCCTAAATCTCAAACACCAAGATACACCAACTTATTTATGACACACATCACATTCTATTGTAAATCAGTAGCAGGAATGCAGGAAATCAAGGGACTTTCCTGTTTTTTTCCTTATTGAATCCCAGATGAAAACCTGTTTGCTAAATTTCTACATCTACACACAGGAGGGAAATTACAATAACAAGTGAAAGGAAAAAGACAAGGTTTTTTAGCTAATGCTCAGTAGCACTTTGTTACTGGAACCACATTGAAACATCCTGCTTTGGCATTGTATCCATCCCAACTGCATGCAGATCTTCCTTGTGATCGAAAGAAGATAACTCGAATGGGGACCCGAACATCAACTGGAAGCTGTTGTTATTGTGGTTGCTCTCTAATGGAGAATTCAAGCTCTTAAACCGGTCAAACTGAACTTCCCCTTGTGAAAACATCTGATGATTATGGAGGATGCTGGATTCCCCAAAGAAGTTTCCTTCCATCATGACTCCTTGACCACGGAAGAATTCGCCTTGCTGTTGGATTCTAGGGTGAAGAACGTTTTGACCTTTGGTAACTAGATTGTTACCGGGATTCATGTTCTTGTTGCCTTGAATGTTGTTGTCGTATATCGACATGAGTTCGCTGATTGTTTTCTGCCCATCTTCTGGAACTTCAAGTCCAGTTAGATCAAAGGGTGTCGAGACAGATGTAACTGACGGTGCAGCTGGCTTCGATTGTCCAAAAGGTTGAGGCAAAATTACTGGTTTCACTTCATTAACATTGAAATTCGACCCACCAAACTGCACAGAGGAGTTTCTAAATGGACAAGTCAACTGATGATTGTCCCTGGCAGTCCTATCATGAAAACCCAAGCGAAGTTCACTACAAGGGCATTGGGGGAACTCACAAGTATAGAATTTTTGTTCCACCATGTTCAAATCATTGGATGGTTTCCTCTTTCGTGTGAAATCCAAACTACTGACAGCTTCCCCCTTAATCGTATAAGGTGGTTGTTGGATGGCTCTCATTCTCTCCATGACCAAATTAGAAGAATTGAGAGTCCCGGGTTCGATTTCTTGCACGTCAAAGTGTGGCTCATCTTCCATGCCTTCAACATCATACTCACCAGAATCATTTGTAACCAAAGACACATTTCCACTACCTGAGGACAAAGGTGGGCAGGAATCAGGGTAAAGCTCTCGGGCCAGTGCCTCCTCCTGATTAATGATGGCAAGCCAAGTTGAGCTTTCCTTTGCTGTCATTTTGTCCTGCAAACACTTGGACTGCCTCACAAGCTTGCGGATCTTGGCGATATCAGGAGATATATGCTTGATCACAGCTGTGAGAACCCCGACTTTCCAAGCTTTCTTCAAGTCATGAGGTTTCTTATAGGGAGGAGGACCTTGATCTACGGGCAATCCTAGTTGTGGCCACCATTCCTCATTTCCAGTAGGCCACCATGGTGGGGGAACACCTTTTTCTAAAGGGAATCGCCTCTGAGGAGGATCACAGTGTTGCATCAGTGAAGACAAAAGAGAACCCAGAGTTGTATCTTGAAGTTCTTGCAAGGTGTGTGGAGTAGGGCCAATTGAGTTGCAACCATCATTCTTGCCAGGAATCGAGTTATCTGCCTGGTACTTTGCGATAGCAGCTGGACCATTACGATCAAACCTGACTTTATCCTTCCACCATTCCCGAAGATTGTCAGATGCACCGGTTACCGGCTTTCCCTTTTCCGGAATAATCCCATAAACGAATCCTTGAGCTTTGCAAACCTCCATCATCTTCAGCATGTACTTTAAAATCCCATCCTGTGCCCTTGACATCTTCTTTCTCCTCGCCTGTTCTTGCGACTGACGCTGTTTGGTAATATCAATCCCCTCTATGCACTTATTCTGTTCTTTAAGCCGTTTGAGACGCATTTTGTCCCTCCACATCCTCCTCTCAAGTTCATCAACATCAATTTCTTCATCAGTATAATCATCCTCCACCGTGGCCTCCGGTTCGGTTTGTGAGGCTCCCACATCTTTTTCTCCAAGGGGTGCACTGAAGAAATCCATATCCCCACAAATTCCCATATCCTCAAACATCATCATTAATCCAAGATAGGACCCTAAATACAATCTTTTCTCTTAGTATCTGCTACTACTGATTTAAGCTCAAACCACCCAGAAAGAGGCTTAGTTAACCTGTCAAGAAAATGAAACAATATATTGGTTAACAAAAACCCAGCAGGGGCTAAAGAATTTTAAAATCTACAACAAAAGATCGGATCACCAGACAATTCAGTTCAGCCAAAACCAGAAGAGCATAAGCAAAGATTTTCAATTTCCAAAAAGGTTAAGAGATATAGATGAAATGACCCAAAAAGAAAAAGAATCTGATCATCTGCATATAGGCTTTTTAATTATCATGACATAAGAAAGTTAAAAAGTAAAGGAAAAAGTTCAGTTTAGTTCATAAAATCTCAAGGAAGAAACAGGTTTCCAAACAAAAACCAAGGGATCATCAGATACAAGTCAGATCTCAAGAACATCAATTTGTTTTTGAAAAGGGGAAAAATATTAAATATGAACAAGTAATTGAAAAGACAAAAAGCTCAACAAATTAATTGGATCTGATACAATTACAAACCCCAAGCCAGGCAATCAAAACCCCATAACTTTATCAACAAATAATCAAAACTCAAATAAGAAAAAGGTAAAAAAAAAACCATTCCAGAAAATCAAAACCTCGACTTTATCAATCAATAATAAAAAACTCAGCTGGAAAAATAATCAGAATACTCAAAAACAGACGATCAAAGTAGCCAATAATCAAAAACCCATCTCAGAAGTAGTAGAAAAAACACAAAGACAGTATTGAAATCTAGTCAGCTACAAAAAGATCCACTCAAACCCACGACCAAAAAGACTTACCAGGAAAAAAACCACAGATTTTCGACTACAACACAAAACAGTCAATTCTGCAACACAGAAATGACTTTTGAGAGGATAAAGAGAGAGAGAGAGAGAGAGAGAGAGAGAGGCAAATGAATATTATAAATTGAAACCTTTTCTCCTATCTCCAGAGAGAATTAATTTACAGGGAGAGGAAGATGGTGGTTGCTCTCGTCATTGTCAAAGTTAAGATAAAGAAGACAGTGGGAGTATACCTGGCAAAATTGACCGTACTCAATTATTTAAATAGATTTATTTAATTTGAGACTTGATAGTTGATAACTTGATATTGATTTTAAAATAATAACTTTAAGAATAATTCGAAATTTGAATAAATTAAATTAGGTCGATCTAAATTTTAGTTAAATCGATATTAACTTGAATTAAAATAATTTGAGTTGAAAATAATTTGAATTAAAAATAATTCGAGTTTAATTTACTCAAATCTAGTTATAAAAAAGATTAATAATTTTTATTATTTTATTTGAACATTATATAAAGGTTATCTTCGGCCGTAAAACTATAATTTTTTTCTCTCTAGTCGATTGTTTTTTTTTTATTTATTTCTTTTCTTTTTTATTTAGCAAGTGATGACATAATTTTAATGTTGGTCGTCCACCGCATGTATTTTTTATTTTTTATTATTTTATATTCATCTTATTTTTCTTATTTTCTTTTCTTTTTTAATTTTTAATAATTATGTCTCTATAACACAATTTTGTTTGTCTTTATGACATGATTTTCTCTGTCTCTTGGTACGTCTTCGTTAATAGGTTGTTTTTTCGTTTGATTTTCTTAGGGTTGAATTTGATGACGTCTCGACTGATCAAGATGACGCTTATTTGTTATCTTGTTGAATCTTGTTGATTTTCCCTATTTTGGATCCTCAAATTTGATTTGAATAGGTGATTTACTTTAGGAGATAATTTTCTCACGACATTCGACTCTAATTTACGATTGTTGATGGTCTTTCAATAGTTTGATCTACTGTTATGGTTCGTTTGTCGATGCATTAAGATCTATTAGTATCTACCTTTTTTCTTAATTTTTTAGATGTGTTTTTAACATTTTTTTTGTATACAAATAATCTCCCGAATATATGGAGTTGTTTTGTTGAGTCCCACAACTATTAAAAGTTACAAAATAATCATCTAACTAGAAGAAGATGCTTTGTTGAGTTATTCGACTATTAAAAGTTACAAAATGATCACCCGACTATTCATATTTTCCAAACTCATCATTTTCCGTTAAAAAATTGGTAACCATCTTAGCCCTAAGTTAACACGTTAATTGAAATATGATAAAATCTAATCCATAACCGTTTGAACTGTATTTTTTGGATCGATTATCCGTTTATATCATGTCATTGTGCCAATACTTGAAAAATTATGCCATTGAGTTAGTGTTTGGAAGCAACAGTGGTGCCACTAGACATCATTAAAATATGATTTTATTACATCCAATCATCAGGTTAACGTCTAGCTCTGACAACTATAATTTTTTTTAAGGAAAAATGATGAGTTTGGAATATATGAATAGTCGAATAACCATTTTGTAATTTTTAATAGTCTGAGGACTCAACAAAATAATACCCTATAGTCCATGGACTGTTTTATAACTTTTAAAAGTCGAGATATTCAATTAAATAATACATTATAATCAGAGGACCATTTGTGTTCTTTACCCAAATTTTAATTAACTTAATTGATAAATTAATTTTAAACATAGTGTTTTAGTTCAACAAACGGTAGATTGATATTTTTACTAAAATATTAACTTTTTTTTTGTTTTGGTATTCAAACTTTTTTTAAAAAAATTATATTTAATGTTAGTTTTAGGTTTTAATTTAATATCTCGTCGTTAAAAATTTAATAGAACTACTGACTTGATATTTTTTTAATGATGACGTGACATTACCTTATGATAACATGTCAACATCACTATTAAATTTTTAACGACATAATAATTGATACCAAAATGTCAAATATGATTTAAAAAATTAAATATCAAAACGAAACAAAAATAATAATTTAAGTGTGAAACGTGTAGTTTGCCTTAAAATAAAATGTCCAATGGAGTTTATGGTATAGTTGATTTTTTTTAAATAATAATAGAAAAGTTTTTAGTAGACTTCAACCAATGATATTTTAGTATATTCTTTGGTGTTTAGTTTACTTGTATAGTTTACATATTATAAATGCTACTATATCAAGTAATATATTTATTTAATGTATTAAAATTAAGAAATTAACTTTTATCTACAAAATTTAATATAAAAATACCATTTAAATAATTTTTTAATTATTGCTACATAAACTTAGGGCGTTTATTATAGAATTCAGGAAAAAATACCAATGAATAAAATTATATTGTGAGAAATTTCAATTTCCAATAAATTCAAAATCATCAAATTAGTTGTGCACTATTACATCTAATATAAAAACATGAAGTTAAATAATCTTTACAAATAAAAAAAATAGGTAGGAACCACATGAGAATTGGCCAATTATTTTATTTTAGGCTTTGCTTATGGAGTGCAATGCTCTTCAATTTTCATCCAAATCCAATGTTTTCTTCCTTTGTTAAAGGAGTTTCTGCTATTTTTATATTATTTCCCTACATTTAGCCATGATTACATTTTGTAATATTCACATGATTAATTAATTGGTAATTTTAGAGTTAGTTAAATTAAAACAGTTTTTCAAGTTAACGTGGGTTTTTTTAACCATTTTTATTTGTTTTTATTTATGATGAAGAAAAATAAAATTTTTACTCATAATGAATATTGAATACACACCTACTTGGAGAAAATAAAAAATATAAATTTTAACCATTAGTTCTAGAGAAATTTGTAAATTATTGATTACGCTTGGAGTCTTATATTTGTATCTCTAGATTTATTACCTGTGAATTTCTATTAATATCCTTTCATATCTTATAATGATTGACTTTTATTATATTTATGTGAAAGTATTGATTTTTATTATAATTGTACGTGACTTGAAAAAGAATCTTCAGTTATGATGATCATGTTTTTTTTTTTTTTATTTTATAAGTAAATTATAAATTTAATAATTGATCTATCTTATCGTTCTTATTTCATTTATTATATTTTTAATTTTTTGAATTCAATTACTAAGCTTTATACATTGATTTTCTTTGTCACTTGACTTCTAAACTCAGTGATGACATGATATCTTCCACCATCCATTTGTCTTTATTCTTCCCTATCCATTTGTTGTTTACCAACCTCACACTCATCCTCTCTTATTTCCATGGTTATTAAAATCGGATCGGATCGGTCGGTTCGACCGATTGAACCGAAAATCAGTTGTCTATTCGGTCCGGTCACCTTATAAAACCAGTTTTACAACGAATCGGTTAAGAATCGATAGAATCGATCAAGAACCGGTAAAATCGGTGTGAACCGGTTCACCGGTTCTGTTTTTTTTAAAATAAATCAAACGACGCCATTTGTTATGATCTTTTTCAGCCCCAAATTTATTTTCTGATTATGATGACTGATACTTGTATTAATTATATACTTTTTTATTTAGTTGTTGATGAATTTCATTAGGTATTGACCTTAAATATTATGTTGTAGTTGATTTGAATCATTTTGTTTCACTTGATTTTATGGTATTTAACTTATATATGTTATGACTTGTGATATTTTTATGCCTTTTAATATTGTGAACTTAAAAAGAGTGTTATATATATATTAATATTACTTTTAATATTTTGTAAAATTAAAAAAAAACATTATTTTATATAAACCGGTTCACCAATGAACCAATACCTTCATCGGTTTAAGGTCTGGTCCGATTTTAAAAACATTGCTTATTTCGGCTTTAACGACCATGGTCGATATTCTCCAAAGACCCCTTGAATGAAATTCTTGCAAACAACCACAGAACTAAACTTACATTTTGTTATAATTCCATAAAAAACAATGATATCCGAGACTGAAAATTCGACACTGAAAATTTGAAAACTTTAACCCAATGTTGTCATTTCAAAACTATGAAACGAAAACACAATTCTATTCGGTTAGTATCTTCACCTGTAATGGCAAGTTGGGAAGACAATGATAACAAAAATCCACCAACCAATCATCAGTTTGCCTTGCAAATGGGAACATTATTGATATTTTTGTGCCATCAAAGCTCGAGGACAAATATCAAATGGAGAATTTGATCACTCAATGATTTCAATTGTTTAAGCAATAATGGACAAAGACTCTTCTCGGCGAAATTTCAATTGTTTAGCAATAAAATCTTGGATCGCTCGTTCAAACTCTTCACCGCACAACTCCTCTTCTGCAAATGATTTCTCCTCCATGTTTTCAGTTCCTCCACACTTCTCCGTCTCCGATTGTCTTACTTCCTCCCTCTCCCACTTATTCCTCTTATATACTCTCGGATTGTCCACCTCAATATCAGAGTCCCACTCCAGCTCCGACACCGGCTCTTTTTTTTCTCGCAATCGCAACTACATGTCTTCACTCGAGTTATAATCTCCTTGTCTTGATACACAATTTCTTCTCCAGACGCAGATTTGGAGCAATTCTCCGCATTTTTGATGATTTCCTCGTAGGCATTGAAATTGACATTGCGTACGGCCGAGAGAATGCCAAACTTAACGGGTAAGAGAGAGCGAAGAAAGATGAGGAGATCCAGAAAGAGAATAGCCTCTTTTTCTGACCTGTAAGGACTAAGGATTAAAAAATCTTTTATTTCAGCTACGTCATAACGGTAGAATGACAAAAAAAATTAATATATAAAATTTTATGATTAAATTTAAAAAATTAAAAGTATAATGAGTGAAATAGAAATTATAAGATTATTCAATTATTAAATTTATATACGTCGGGAAAGAAAATAAAAGTTTAAAACCAGACATAAACTGAAATATGTCTTTTGTTATACTTCATAAAATTGTATTAAAATTTTAAGGGTAAATTATTGAAATGATCACTTTCATTTCAATTTTGTTTATTTTTGTTCACCAATTTTGAAAAATTACATTTCAGTCACTTCATTATTGATTTATTAAACTTTGGTCACTTATTTTATTAATTATTATATTTAGGTCACTGAGTCGTTAACTCCTATTAGTTTGATGACGTGACACGTTAGTAAAAATGATTATTTTTTTATGAAATTGATTATGATATAGATTTAGATTTTTTGTGTCTTTATTTTTAAATGAATATTAATGATAAATTTATTATTATGATTTAATTTTAAAGGAAGTTGAAGGGTTCTAAGTTAACTTTTTGAGGCTGAGATATTTTTTTAGTGAAATTAACACCATATTCAAGTTTAGGAGCCAAAAGGAGTGAACTGAAAATTTTGGGATCTGTCGGCCATCGACGACAGCGACTGGCGGTGATAGACTTTGGTCAAATTCAGGTGTCAAAATGATATTTCATCTAAAGTACATGGGTCAAATTAATATTCTATATAAAGTTCAGGGGTTTTTACTAATATGTCACATCTTCAAACTAATAGGAGTTAACGAATCAATGACCAAAATATAACAATCGATAACGTAAGTGATCAAACCATAACTTTTTTAAAATTGATAGCGAAAAGTGAACAAAACTAAAATAAAAGTTATCATTTCAATAGTTTACCCAAAATTTAAATATAACATATAGTAATTGGATTTTTATGAAAAATGTTTAATTAATGGGTAAAATGCATAAATGGTCACTAATGTTTGAATAAGTTTTTGTTTTTTCCACTAAAGTTTTAAAAGTAACATATTAGTCACTAATGTTATATATTTGTAACAAAATGGTCACTCCACAGTCATCACTGATAAATTGATGATGTGGCAACATTAACTAAAAGGTTAATATTTAATTTTACCCGTAGACGACCAATAGTCTCAAGTACCATAGGAATGGCTGAAATTTTATCATAAGAAAACAGTGTAGCTACATGCTTCAACTTGTTCCCAATCTATTAATATGAAATCATGTATTTATTTTAAAATTGTTATTCTCGATTATTTTAATAAAATCTTCTTTTATTTTCCCTTTTTCATATCTGATTGTTATATTTCTAACAATCTCATCCTGGCATATCCAGAAATATCATTGAAGATGGGCATACATAAGTTAATAGTGCAAAATTTTTGAATGAATGAACACAAATAAAATTCTAGTATAGATACTATTAATAAATAACTAACTAAAAAATTCGAATTTTAAAATGGGCATGTGATCACTCTCAAATGCATGCGGATCCACCAACAACGCTATCATTTTCCATCCCGTGATCGAGAGGTGTAACATCAAGCAACAACAAATATTGAACCTTTTGATCAAGTGAGAATCACTGCTTGAGCCGTCGCACCGTACGTGACGGCTTCGTCTGGATTTATGTTCTTACAAAGCTCTTTCCCATTGAAGAAATCCTGCAACATTTGTTGAATTTTTGGAATCCTAATCGATCTACCGACTAAAACAACCTCATGAACATGGCCTTTATTAATCTTAACACATATCAAACACTTCTCCACTAGCTCCATGCATTTCCGACACAAATCAATGTTTAACTCCTCGAATCTTGCCCTTGTAATTGTGGAATTAGAATTAATCCTTTTGAACTGAGAATCGATCTCAATCTTCGTTTAGTGAGCAGTAGAAGATAAAGTCCTCTTCACCCTCTCGCAAGTTGTCCTTAATGTAGATGCTCGTTTTGTCCGGACCTCATCAACCTATTAATCACCGAAAATTGAGCCAAAGTCAAAAATAAATCTAACCTAAACCTCTCAACATTTAACCAAATAAAGTAACGAAGAAAAAAAGGAAAAAACAAAGGGATTAGGTGAAGAAAAAAGAAATAAAAACATCGGGGTCCATGATCAGAAAAAAGGAGAGAGAAAAATGAAGGCAATAGTGTAAAAATCCTCTGCTTCCATATTCGAAAGAGGGAATAACATTTGTAATAGGAGGCTCGATCCTCATTTTTCAAGAAAGCAATAGCAAGCAAATAACAATTCTCTTGGTACTTTCTATCTTGATTTCAATTTCTAGTAATTTCTATGAGTGTTTTTATTTCTAAACAAGTGAGCATACAGAGAAGATGAGTTAGTTACGTTACCTCGCTCGGTTCTGTTTTTTCATTTGCATTGTAGCTATTGCATTGTGATTAGTCGAGTGTTAGTGAGCGTTGGGTTTCTTTGAGCAGTCGACATTCGAGAGCTTAAGGAATGAGAGGAAAAAACAATAAATAGAGGTTAAAGGTGTTCCAAAAAATATCAGAAAATTAAAAGGAAAAGTTTATTTCTTCTCACCGGATTAGGAGCTAGTCGTCGGTGTTGGGTATCGATAGTCGAGTGTCTCTAGGTCTTATAGGGGTTACATTTTTGATTTTTCTTATTCTTGGATTTATAGCAGAGAAAGAGGGGGCTTTGGGGTTTGTTGGTCGGAGTTTAATTCTAGGGTCGATTTACGGCGTTTCTAGCGGGGGTGATTTGCAGCAGTTCAAGCGGTGGCTGTTGAAGACTCTAAGGCCTTTGGAGTCTCGGCTATGGGAGAGAAAGGAAGCAATGGTGAGGGTTTAGCAAGTCCTAGGTGCATTATATTTTACCTGGTTGGCACAGTAGGTAACTGGAGCGAGAAGTGACCACCGGGGAAGCTGCTTGTGCTGTGAGTCCAAGCCCTTAGGGCTTTCGGTCGAGGATGAAAGGGAGAGGGGAAGAAGGAGGAGAGAACGATTGTGTGTGTGAGTTTAGGCGTAAGTTTAGTCTAGGTTTAGTTGAAAAATATGTTTTATATTATAGTATTTGGGTAAATTAATTTTTAGCCACTGAAGCTTTAGGGTAAAATCCAGTTTTAAGCCCCTTTTCATATTTTATGAATTATAGATTTATCTCTCTATTTTTGAGCCTTTTGTTTTAGTCCCTAAGTGTAGTCATTTTGAGTTTTTCATTGTTTGTACACTCGAGATGCTATTTTCAAAACTTTTAATTTAGCCCCATGTGTATTTATGGGCTTACTTCGCTGCTAGTACCTAAAATATCAGTATTTATGCTCCATGATATGATCCTTGACTAAGTTAAGCTTTTAATTTTGATTTTGCCTATCCTTTCATTTTGGCCATCATGTTTTTTTCATGCATATTTATGTATTTATTTTGCATTTTTTTATATGTGATTGGAGGACTGATTACAGGAGTTTAACCCTTTGTTCATTTGTTTAAACCCATGTGTGCTCAATATATGTATATCTTATGAGTCTTTATTATGCTATATGTCGTTTCTCCATGGTAATATGCACATAAGTGTATGCATATATATTTGTTGTTCGGTGGACACGAGTCACACATGTATTATATATTATGACACATGTAAGGTGGTAACGTTCTTGCTAAGCATATTTGTTTTATCATTATATGGATTTTATTTATTATACATGGTAATAATTTTCCTTCGTACATTTTAACATTTTTTAGTCTGATGATATCTTGTTCAAATACCATTGCATAACTCGTATGATATCCCCATGAGCATAATTTGATTCGATTCAACTAATTTGACTAAGGGTAATACCCTTTTAATTTAAAATTGTTCTAAGTGGTTTGTCTTAACTCATTAGAGAGCCACTTTCGACGATTTTAAATTAAAAGTCTATCCCAACAGTGACACCTAAAAATTGATTCATAATTTAAAATTTGGGAACGAAAGAAAAAGAAATGTTCGGTTATTTAAATTTTTCGAGAAAAGATTGTTAGAACTCATCTAAGATCTGGTCTTGATGTTTATAAACAATTGAATACTCTTCATTTTTCTAACAAGGCTCGGTAATTTTAATTTAATCTATTTTGGTGTTTTTGAATATTATAATTTTTTTAAAATTCACATTTTGTTGTTTTATGGGATCAAAAATTAAATTAAGTTTGAATTTGTAAATTTCATTGTAAAAACATTAATTAATCGAATAGGTACCGATTTAGGGCACTGTGAGGGTGCTAATCATTCCCCACGCGTAACCGACTCCCGAACTCATTTTCTGGTAATGCATACCTCAATTTGTTGTTTTAATTAAAATTATTTTTTATTTAAAATGACAAAACGTTTTTTGGTGCCCAATCACACCCTAATCAAAGATTGGTGGCGACTCCTCGAACTGTATTCTTCTATCGTAAAGGAAAATTCCAAAATTTTCGAAACGAGAGGTTTTTTTTAAAATCACATTTACTTTTTAATTAAAAATCAATCAATTAAGAGGTAAATTAAAAAATGGTGTGGTTTTTAAAATCTCACTCCTAAGGAAAAAACCGTTTCGACAGCTTGGCGTGTAACACCCTCAACCCGTACCCGACCCGGATACGAGTCCGAGATGTCACATTGACTTTTTAAAACAATATTCTTACAAAATATCAAAGCATTTGGACTTATATTAAGAAAATACAATAATATACCGTTGAATTATATTTCATTATAACAAATTTAAGGAAAACACGTTTTTATGAATAGTACTATACTATATGAACAGTACTCTAAATAGTGCTATATTGTACCGATGCATTGCTACAGTGTACCGATGCACAAAAACATCGAATATAAATTGTGTATCGATGCACCGCTACAGTGTACCGATGCACTGCTACAGTGTACCGATGCACTGCTACAGTGTACCGATGCACTGCTACAGTAACTTCAGCTCAAATTATATAAAACTCATAAAAATTTAACTGTTCATCACTATACAATACCATTTACATAAATACATTTAAAACATTACAAAAAATCAATCATAGCATAAATACTTAATTTACCGACTCTGTTTACATGCCAGTCTATTTATCACATAATAATACATACAGTGTAATTTACTTCTGATCTGATCTTTGAGCGGAGTTATGTTGTTCCTTTGAACTTATATTGGATCTTTCTGCTTTTCGGTACCTACTTGTAAAACACTTACACGCTAAGTCATAGACTTAGTGAGTCATAAACATATAATAAAGAATTTCTATAATTATAAACATCTAATCAAGTATCTAATAACAATTATACATATTACATTATAAATCCACACCGTCATATAGGAATTAATATAAACAATAATAACATTTTAACATGCAAACATGTACACACTCTTTACATCTTTTATAAACCCATGCACACATTTGAGAACTCAAGGTATACGAGTACTATGAGGTTGTACACACTTATGCTGTCACCACAGCTCGTATAAAATCCACTAAGTGGCATATGAAATCTGTGTCCCGAAGAACCTATCCATATATTCCTAAGAACATAGGTAACTGTCCATATGTCCCGAAAGACATAGGTAATCATGTACATATGTCCCGAAAGACATAGTTAATCCTGCCTATATGTCCCGAAAGACATATGTAATCATGTCCATATATCCCGAAAGACATAGGTAATCATGTCCATATGTCCCGAAAGACATAGGTAATCCTGTCTATATGTCCTGAAAGACATAGTTAATCTTGTACATATGTCCCGAAAGACATAGGCAATCCTGTCCATATGGACATAGGCAATCCTGTCCATATGTCCTAAAAGACATAGGTAATCATGTCCATATGTCCCGAAAGACATAGGTAATCCTCGACTCTTAGCATGCCAACTATACTTATAGCTCTCATATCATATAACATGGGCATTCTCTTATAATCACATGTTACTTATCTTCTATCATATACCACATGTATGTATAAACCTCTATCTCATATCATATAACATGTATCATCTATTCAGAAAAATCGCGTAGATCATGTCTCATAGTTTTTATGATTTCACATATGTTCATATATACATCACATATACTTTCTCTTCATATATCTCATGTCCTATTTCCTATCTTGTAATCATGTAAGCACATCACCTACTTCCCCATACTCATAGAAACACATGGTTCATTTCCTTATAGAGCATTTTCATATGATCCATATTCACATTCACTTAGTCATATAATATCTTATATCATATAACACATAGTTCTTATGACATCATTTATATCCTATTATTATATCACTGATTAATAATATAATTTGAGGCTAAGTCATTTATCTTATCTTACTTTATATCATATAAAATCCCTACATATTTTAAATCATAATTCCATTTTCCCTTTAAAGTGTATCGATACACACTATAGTGTATTAATACATCCCTTCACTGGTGTACCGGTACACTACCTGTGTATTGATACGCTTATTGCATTTGATGTTTCTTTATTTAAGAGTGTATCGGTACATATTGAATGTGTACCGATACACCTTGCCCAAAAATCATATTTTAAGCCAAAAAATTCATCATTCTCAGCTTAAATTCTTCATGTTTCATTCCCTTTTTTTTATTCTTAACTCAATTTTATATACTTAAACTAATTTCTACTCATTCAATACCTCATTAACCTTAAAATCCCATATTTCATATGGAAATCAATAATCAAACCAAATTTTCAAGATGTTCTAAATCCAATTCTATCACTTTATATCTCTTAATCTAGTTGATGACAAGTCAAATTCCATCTTAAAGTTCTTTTATCAACTCTTTTTCAGAAATTCATTTAGAAACTTCTTATCTTTAATCTCTCATAACTTCTTCATCTTTTGATTATAAGATAACTTAAGCTTTCCTTAAGCTTAAGTATCACCTAAGGATCAAAACCCACTCTTAAAATCAATAAAAAAATCATCTAACAAAGAAACTCACCTTTGATTGGGGTGCTTCACGGTTGGGAGAAGAAGAGAGAAGAAGATAAGTCTGGAAACTTGATTTTCCAGAACACATGCTCCACATGGGTATTAAAATACCCAATAATTATTATTTAATTATTTAATCATTACCCCTTGTTCAATGAACCATTTACCCCTTTCTTTATCATTTCTTTGCTAAATCATCCTACACCAAAATCTATCAATTAATTCCTGAACTTTTCAATTTATTTAATTTGGTCACTGAAATTTTAAATTTTCACACTTTGGTCACTAACCCAGTATTGAGGATGTTACAAATCTCCCCCTTAAGAAAATTCGTCCTCGAATTTTCATTGCATAAGGAGATAAGATAATGCCTACATGTCTACTATTCATTTTCACATATCACCTCTTCAATAAATCTTTCATGCTATCATAAACTTCACTTAATTACTTTAATTCTTCCCTTACCTTTCCCTTATGCTTTCACATTCCTTTCATACCATTTATACTTATCCCTCTTTATCCTTTTAACTTTTCTATCAATCCTTAGTTTCCGTCAAACATACAAATCCTTTAACTTTAATACACTCACTATCCCACTACTTTGTTATTCAACTTATTTCTTTCAATCAAAACGTAAACCTTTATCAAACTATCCATATATATTCTTTCCAGTCAAAATAATTCATCCTCTATTTCCTTAACTTATCAAACCTTCATTCTCACTCATCCATAATACAATCCTTTTTTTTCGAATTCAACCATTCCATTTACCTTTGTCTTATAAACTGATCACTGATATACATATTCTTAGACTATTCCAAAACAATATTCTCCACTCCTTGGTCTTTTAATATTCTCCAATTAACATCCATCCCCTCTACTTTATCTTATCCATGCCGTAAAAAAACTACTCTATTTCAGAACGATAAAGTTCCTCAATTACTATAATTTCCAATCCGTCTGAACTAATTAACTTTATTCTCTTCAATTTACAATTGACATTTGTATCTACAATATTACTTCAAATAACTTCTAACTAAATTCTCAATTCTCTCACCAATTTACTACTCGTATATAAATATACAAGCCCAGATCAACCAATATCACAACATATTTACTATACAATAGAAAGATACGTGTTATCATCTCTGGATCATCACAATCCTCATTGGTCTGAAGATTATATACTCTAGCAGTGGAGCGTACTTCCTGTTGAGTAGAAGATTCTGTCTGATTTTTACCTTTTCCTCTACCTCTTCCTCTTTGAGGCATCGAAACAGTTCGTTCCGACTGTACAGACTCTCTTGTCCCTAATGGACAATCTCTCATAAAATGTCCTGTTTCCCCACATTGGAAACAGGCTCCAGATTTAACTCTATATATCCCACCATGATATCTTCCACAAATCTGACAATGTCTCTATTGTACTCTTTCATCACCAGACCTTATCGATTTAGTCTGTCCTACTTTCATCTGATTTGCTCCTCTAGCGGATGATGTCATTGATTCATACCTTACTTGGGATCGAAATTCAGAATCTCTTCCTCTCTTGGATGGTGCAGAACTTGATGAAGTCCCAATTCTTTTAGACGGTTGGCCTCTTTGTTCCCTAAATTGTTCTTTTTGAGCTCTCTCTAGAGCTTTAGCACGGTTTATCACCTCTTGAAACGAATACAAGTTTAATACGATTAACATTTCTTTGAGCTTCGGGCACAAGCCCTTAATAAACCACTCATATGCATCTTTTTCTGTAGGCACTAATTCTGCTGCAAAGCGACTTAATTTGTTGAACTCACACTCATACTCATACACGGTGCAGTTCATTTGCTTCAGGTTCAAAAATTCTTGCTTCATTTGCTTGATAAATTGATCTCCTATATACTTGTGCTTAAACTCTTCTAGAAACAGAGACCATGTTAATTGATCACGAAGCAGGGAGACGGCTCCATCTAATTTCTCCACATCGGAACAGTGGAGTCCTTCTAACATGATCTTTACATCGTTGAGCCAGATCAGCTTCACCTTTGAACTCTAGAGCTCCTAATCCCTTCAACTCCTTCGCAACATTCATTCTCGGAGTTGAAGTAGCAGGAGGTTGAAAACGTGTCAGGACAGTGTCTAACGTCCTGAAGAAAATATCTTGATCACGTACAGACACTCCAGAAGGTGTCTGTTCTTCACCTTGCCTGGCCAGAGCAGGTGAATTGCTACTCTCAACTGGTCTATCTTCTCCCGCTTCACTTCGGGAGCTACTATGTCCGGACATCTAATAAGAGTAAACATATCATTCTATTAACAAAACAACATACTCTTTACCCTTATCAGATCAGAAGTTCTTACTACTATATTGGCATGTACACTTTTAAAGACACTCTAGACTTCGGTTTATGCCTAGAATCGGCTAAATCGTAGCTCTGATACTATTAAATATAACACCCTTAACCCGTACCAGACCCAGATACGAGTTCGAGATGTTACATTGACTTTTTAAAATAATATTCTTACAAAATATCAAAACATTTGGACTTATATTAAGAAAATACAATAATATACCGTTGAATTATATTTCATTATAACAAATTTAAGGAAAACACGTTTTTATGAATAGTACTATACTGTAGGAACAATATCGATACTGTGCAAATAATACCGTGAACAGTAATGAACAGTACTATAAACAGTGCTACATTGTACCGATGCATTGCTACAGTGTACCGATGCACATAAAAATCGAATATAAATTATGTATCGATGCACTGCTACAGTGTACCGATGCACTGCTATAGTAACTTCAGCTTAAATTATATAAAACTCATAAAAATTTAACCGTTCATCACTATACAGTACCATTTACATAAATACGTTTAAAACATTAAAAAAATAGATCAGAGCATAAATACTTAATTTACCAACTTTGTTTATATGCCAATCTATTTATCACATAATAATACATACGGTGTAATTTACTTCTGATCTGATCTTTGAGTGGAGTTATATTGTTCATTTGAACTTATATTGGATCTTTCTGCTTTTCGGTACCTACGTATAAAACACTTACACGCTAAGTCATAGACTTAGTGAGGCATAAACATAAAATAAAGAATTTCTATAATTATAAACATCTAATCAAGTATCTAATAACAATTATACATGTTACATTATAAATCCACACCGTCATATAGGAATTAATATAAACAATAATAACATTTTAACATGCAAACATGTATAGACTCTTTACATCTTTTATAAACCCATGCACACATTTGAGAACTCAAGGTATACGAGTACTATGAGATTGTGCACACTTATATTGTCAACACAGCTCGTATAAAATCCACTAAGTTGCATATGAAATCTGTGTCCCGAAGGACCTATCCATATGTTCCTAAGAACATAGGTAACTATCCATATGTCCCGAAAGACATAGGTAATCCTGTCCATATGTCCCGAAAGACATAGTTAATCCTGTCCATATGTCCCGAAATACATAGTTAATCCTGTCCATATGTCCCGAAAGACATAGTTAATCCTGTCCATATGTCCCGAAAGACATAGGTAATCCTATCCATATGTCCCGAAAGACATATGTAATCTTGTCCATATGTCCCGAAAGACATAGGTAATCCTCGACTCTTAGCATGCCAACTATACTTATAGCTCTCATATCATATAACATGGGCATTCTCTTATAATCACATGTTACTTCTCTTCTATCATATACCACATGTATGTATAAACTTCTATCTCATATTATATAACATGTATCATCTATTTAGAAAAATCGCGTAGATCATGTCTCATAGTTTTTATGATTTCACATATTGTTAAGTTAATCGATCGACGAAATAGCCAAGAGGAGGGTGAATTGGCAATTAAAATTTTGGTAGAAGCCCTTGCAGAAAATTGAAAATATTTGCACAGTGATTTAGAGTGGTTCGACTTTCTCAACCAAAGTCTACGTTAACTACCTTAGCTATCCACACTAAGGATTTTCCAACAAATTCACTAATTTGTTCTTTCTTTTGAGTAAAAGAATAACCATACAACTCTCTCAAGAATTATACCCCAAATTCTCGAGAACACTCTCTCCCAAAGAGAAATACACAAATTTGCAAACTTACAAGAAAACCTCACAAGGTAAGATGCTTGCACAATTCTAGAACAAGAAAAGAACACTCAAAGATGATTACAAATGAGCACAAATTGTGTTCTTGAAAGCAAAATGAATATTGAAGGAAAAATTGGCTTGAATTGCACAAACTTGGTGTTTGATGCTTTCTCTCTTGTTTCTCAATGATTTCTTCTTGATCAATGACTTCAGAACTTGTTTAAATACACCTTGAGATGATTCTAGCCGTTATGAACCATTTGGGTGATGTTAGAGCCGTTGTAGTATGAAAATCAATTAATAAAACAGCTTGGAGCGTGGGGGGAATCAGTACCCCCTTATAGGGAATCAGTTCATGTAGTGTAAAATTCAAATATTTCGACCGTTATGATGGGGGGAATCGGTACCTACCTAGGGGGAATCGGTACCCTCCGAGTAATTTGTTATTTCTCGGAGCCAAACCTTTCAGGGGGAATCGGTACCCCTTGGGGGGTATCTGTACCCTCTGGGCAATCTGGTCTTTCTTGATGCCCTTTTTAAAAAGAAAAGATTTTTAGCTCGATTAAGGCTCGAAATACTTTGTAAAATTTGTTTATAAAGATATTTTAAGATCAAAACATAATTTTACACTTGAGTAAGGATTGAAATTGACATTTGAAAAACTTGGAGTAATATTTTGATATTCGAATAATTTAATCGAATATATAATTTAAAATTCAATATAAAATCTTAAAATTCATTAACACTTAATTTGTTATATCGAAACATCAAAATGTTTTAAAAAATCTCCCTCTTTTTTATATAACAAAACATTTTAGTAATTTTAAGATTTTCTAATTGAAAATTATTTTTGAAATCAAGTTTGAAAAATTACTCCCCCTTACTCTAACACTTATCCCCCTTTTTGTTCAATAAAAAAAGACTCTAAAAAGTTTATAAAACAAGTTTTTGCCATTTGATTATAATTAGATATAGCTTAAGCTGCTTAGATCACAATCAAGAGAAAGAATAGCCATTAGTTCCAAAAATCAATATTCATAATCAAATGTGTAATTGGTCATAATTGAACTAATAATGTAAATGATGCAAGAATTAATGAAACCAAAATAAATATTAAGTTCAATATTTAAACCAAAATAAACATTCAAACAATCCAAACATTCAGACAATCCAAACATCCAAACAACCAAATCCAAAACAAGCAATTTTTTTTAACAATTCTAAGTTCGAAATCAACCTAAGAGAAAACTAAGCAAGAAACAAGTCTTAATCGTCCATCGGTGGATCAGGAGGTGATAAATGTTCCCATATGTTAGCCACATCATGTGTAAGCGCATCGACCCTTTCGTCCATAGCGTCGAAACGATGATTCATCGCTTCGTTGTTAGCAGTTAGATGCGACTCGATGGATGCAAACCTCATGTCAAGATTCTCCATAAACGATCGGAAGTATGGAGGCACTTGATCCTCTTGCTGTGCCGGCTCATCCTCGGATACGAGATTGTCAATATCTTGCATAAGTTGTTCAAGCTCAGGATCATCGTCCGCTGCCGTTGATGGAGGAGCTTGTGAAGAGCTAGCTCCCGATGTTTTCTCGGTGACTCGAACCCATTGGTCTTTTTCCCGGTCCATCCCGATTTCTTCAAGGTTGTAAGATTGGTTGGGTTCTTAAGGGGGATGGCCACATCAAGTTTGACCCTAAGGTTAGATTTGATAAATAGGTTACTTAGAAGACAATCGTAAACTAGATTGTCAATATGGTTTACAGTTTCTACTAACTCAGCAAAGATGATCTGTGGCAGATTTATTTTCTTGTTATGTTGGATACAATGTATCCACCATAAATCTAAAGTTCTAAGTCTGGAGTATCAATCTCCGGATGGCCTAAACCACCAAGAGATCATCAGATGAAGAAAACGATCATGATGATCGACTAAAGTGCTCACACTAGACTTAGACTTATAACTGATAGCCACTATGTCTTTTTCATTATCTAAACCTACGTTATCAAGACCAAAAGTCGTAGCGATTGTGTCGGAGTCTATATGAATGAATTGGCCTAAAAGATAAGACCGAATAGAAGCAGTGACAGTACGAGACTCATTTTGGACACAAACCGTATTGGAATAGAAAATGCGGACTAATTGGTGATAAACGATAAGCTGAAACAATTTATCAAATTTCCAATTTTGGAGGGTCGGAAGATATTTAAAATTCATATCTATCATGGCTTGAAGTGAGGGGATACGTTCTTCCCGGATTTTGTATGACTCAAAATAATTAGAATACCTATAGTAGAGATCTTGTCTACGACCAGGTTCGTAAAAGCACGAATTACGAATAGTCATAACTGGTTCGATTGGATTTGGATTTTGAGGTGGAATAGGAGGAGGGTTTGAAGGTCGGTTTGAACGACTAGTAGATGACCTAGGGCGTTTGTGAGACATGATTAAAAGATCAGAATGGATAGATAACCTACAATTTTAAAATTTATGTGTGCAATATAATCAATTCCCAAAACTCAAATGAGTCCTCAATATTTCAAGGTTCTCTAAAATAATCCTAATGGGCAATTTTGAAAACAATGTTTGAAAATCAATATGTAGTTTTCAAAAACAACATAATTAAATCAAAAACAACAATTTAAAATTCAAAACATTTTTTTTAATTACGAAAATTTAAAACATTTTTGAAAAAATCTTGTGTTTTTGATGAAATTAGCTGTAGATTATAGTTTTAAATCAAAATCTAAGCAATGCCCAATATCTATTTCAACCTAGAACTAATTAAAACTAGTCCTATGTTCAAAATCAATAAAATAGTGGGTTTAGAAAAATTACCTTGAAAAATAAAGATTGAGTGGATTTTGATGTTGTTTGCATGAAATTAATGATGCTAGCAGGTTTAGGAGTTGAAAACTGAGTGAAATCCGTCTTGAAATCGTTGTTTTTAGGCAAAGTAGAGATTAGGGGTGATAGAGAGAGAACGGCGAGAAAGAGATAGAAGAGAGGGTTTTGAGAGAAAATGCTATTTTGAGCATTTAACAACCAGACCCCATGGAGGGTATCGGTTCCCTAAAGGGGGAATCGATACCCATTCAAAGGGGAATCGGTTCCCCTGTAAGGGGTATCGATTCCTCCTGCACTAAAATTCAAAAATCTGTGTATAAACACTCAAAGTGCTAAATTAATTAGCCCTAGTAGTATTGGCAACTCATATATTGAAAATTAATCATGTTCAATCAATCAAATCTATCTTTAAGCATTATTTGAACATATAATTAATTTTCACTAAGAATCATAAACTCCCCCTAACTAATAGCAAGAATGCAATTAAAAGTGTTAATTATAAGCATTGTTCATCTCTTAATTAAAAGTGCTAAAATCATTTTAAACACTAAGTGAAGATAGGTCAGTTAAACCTAATTCTCTCCTAATTGTCCAAAATCTTTCTTTGTCTAAAGGTTTTGTAAAAATATCTGCTAATTGGTGCAAAATATCAACAAATTCTAGAACTATATCTTCCTTAGTGACAATGAAGTGATGTCTAATTTCAATGTGCTTAGTTCTAGAGTGTTGGATGAGATTTTTAGTGAGACAAATAGCACTAGTATTGTCACACTTGATAGGAATGGTACCTACTTCAATTCCATAATCAAAAAGTTGTTGTTTCATCCATAAAACTTGTGCACAACAACTACCGGCTGAAATGTATTCCGCTTCAGTGGTAGATAATGCAACACAATTTTGTTTCTTTGAAAACCAAGAAATCAACATATTTCCAAGGAATTGGCAAGTACCGGAGGTGATTTTCCCATCTAATTTGCATCCTCCATAATCCGCATCAGAGAAGGCATGCAAGCTAAAACTAGAGTCTCTAGGATACCAAAGTCCTAAACTAGGAGTGTCCTTAAGGTATCTAAAGATCCTCTTAACGGCTAGTAAATGTGATTCTTTAGGACATGATTGAAATATAGCACATAGACAGACATTAAACATGATGTCCGGTCTACTTGCGGTTAGATAAAGCAATTAGCCAATCATGAATCTATATAATTTAACATCCACACATTTACCTCCTTTATCTTTGTCAAGCTTTGTATACGAGCTCATTGGAGTGGCATGAGGTTTCCCATTTTCCAATCCAAACTTCTTGAGCATATCCTTGACGTACTTTGCTTTATTGATGAAAATGCCATCTTTTCTTTGCTTGGTTTGGAGTCCCAAGAAAAATGAGAGCTCCCCATCATGCTCATCTCGAATTCACTCTGCGTTAGCTTAGAAAATTCTTGGCAAAGAGCATCATTAGTAGAACCAAATATTATATCATCAACATAGATTTGAACAACTAATAAATCTTTACCATTATGCTTTAAAAAACAATGTAGTGTCAACCTTCCTTTTTGAAAAAAAACTTTTTCAATTAAAAAGTTTGATAATCTTTCATACCAAGCTGTAGGAACTTGTTTTAAACCATAAAGCACTTTAGTCAATTTAAAAACATGATATGGAAATTTTGAATCTTCAAAACTGGATTCAAAACTGGAGGTTGTTCCACATACACTTCTTCTTTTATAAAACCATTTAAAAATGCACTTTTAACATCCATTTGATATAATATAAATTCATTGAAACATGCAAATGCTAATAACATTCTAATTGCTTCAATCCTAGCTACGGGAGCATATGTTTCATCATAGTCTAATCCTTTTTCTTGAGTATAGCCTTGAGCAACAAGTCTAGCCTTGTTTCTCACTATATTACCACTTTCGTCTAGCTTATTTCTAAATACCCATCTAGTACCTACAGTAGATTTATTACTAGGCCTTTCAACTAATGTCCATACTTTACTTCTCTCAAATTGATTTAACTCTTCTTGCATAGCCATAATCCAATGTTCATCATTTAATGTTTCTTTAATGTTCTTAGGCTCTATGCATGAAATAAATGCAACATAATTACAAATATTTCTAAGAGAAGATCGAGTTGTTACCTCTTTGGATGGATCACATATAATTTCACTATCCTTGACATAGTTGTACTCTCTTGGATAAGATACTTCCCTTTCTTCAATGGTTGGATTCTCGAGAGGATCATGAGTTTCCTCATCTTTCGTTTCTTCCTTTGATGATGGTTCTTCATCGTCATGTCTAACGTCATTTGCTTGTATAATACCTACATCATCATCAACACAAGAATCCTTCCTCGGAAGGAGATTATCATCGAAAACAACATGTATAGACTCTTCTACGACTAAAGTTCTTTTATTAAATACTCGATAAGCTTTAGAATTTAAGGAATAACCCAGAAAAATTCCTTCATCACTTTTAGCATCAAATTTGCCAAGGTTTTCTTTACCGTTGTTTAAAACAAAACATTTACATCCAAGAGGATGAAAATAGCTAATGTTAGGTTTTTTATTTTTGAAAATTTCATATGGAGTTTTCTTTAAAATTGGCCTAATCATTACTCGATTTACAACATAACAAGCGGTATTTCTGGCTTCCGCCCAAAAATATTTTGGCAAATTGTTTTCACAAAGCATGGTTCTAGCCATTTGTTCTAAAGTTCGATTTTTCCTCTCAACAACTCCATTTTGTTGAGGAGTTCTAGGTGTTGAAAAATTATGGCTAATATCATTAGAATTACAAAATTCAGTGAATCCAAGATTTTCAAATTCAGTTCCATGATCACTCCTAACACTAGTTATAGAGTAACCTTTTTCGTTTTGGATTACTTTTGAAAACGTGATGAATTTTTCTAATGCTTCATCTTTTGTACTTAAGAATAGAACCCAAGTATATCTAGAATAGTCATCTACCAAGACAAATGCATATTGTTTTCCACCCAAGCTAGTAGTTCTAGATGGCCCAAAAAGATCTAAATGGATCAATTGTAATACTCTGCTAGTTGATATGTCATTAATGGATTTTAAAGAAACTCGCTTTTGTTTTCCTTTAGCGCAAGCATCACAGGTTTTATCATTATCAAATTTTAGAAATCTCCTTGAATTAATTGTTGCAAAACACTCATGCTAGCATGTCCTAGTCTCCTATGTCATAACCAACTATCATGTTCATCCTTAGTAACTAGGTACAACATAGTCATATTAATGGAATATAAATGCATCATGTAAATATTTTCTATTTATGACCAATAAGCATAATCGAAATAGATGCAATGTCAAACAATTTTGCAAACATTTAATTATAAAAATAAGACATTGTATCTTTTGTCAAATTCATTATTCAAAAGATTATGCTTTAACCCATTCACATATAAAACATTATGCAATACTGATTATCGAGATTAAAAGCATATGCATAAAGTTTCACAAAAATGTTATGCATTAAAGATTGATATCAATTTTGAGATATCATTAATACTTTGAAATTACTTGCATAAACATTAAAACAAAATTTAAGGTCAAAAATCAAATTGTTTGAAAAATTCATATCAATGATTAGAGAGATATCAATTACATTTTAAAAATATTTGACTAAATTTTATTATGATGAACTAAATTTATGAAAAAATACTGAAAATTCAAATTGTTCATCATAAATCATTTTTCAACATACATGAGATAAAACATAATTATTTAAGATTAAAAACTCATACATGCATATACAAAATGAGCAATCAAATAATTATAACATTAAATTTAGAGATTACCCATTCCTTCTTCATGTGTGGCTAGAGCATTTGAATATATCTACTTTCATCACAATTTGCTCCTACACACGTACAAGAGACATTTAAGTAGATTTTGGTATCCAAATTTCTTTGGATCATTTAGCGTTAGTTTCAATGCCCCCTTGTTCCCTTGGGAATCCATACTTGTCTAATTTTAAATCGTTTTCCTTTATTTAAAGGACAAGTATGTTCCTTATAACCATGATAATGACAATGTGAGCATATTGTCATTATTGAACTAGATAAATTATTTAAAATGATCTCTTTTTCTTTTGTTAAGCGTTCAAGCTTAACTTCGAAATCGAAATTTTCTTTTTCCATACTTTCAATTTTTATTTTTGAAAGCTCTAAATCATTCTTCAATATTTCGTTTTGATTTTCAAAATCTATTTTAGTTTCTAGAAGAAGTTTGTTTAAATTGAAAATTTCACTTTCAAAGTTTTCAGATTTCATTTTTGAAAGCTCTAACTCCTTTCTCAACATTTCATTTTGATTTTCTAAATCTGTTTTAGCTTTCAAAAGAAGATCATGTTTAGCTATAAATTTAGAAATTAATTTATTATATTTGGAGTTCATGGTCTCAAACTCCGAAAATAATTCATCATAAGCATCTTGTAACTCACTAAAAGATTTTGAATTTAATTTATTTGAGTCAGAAGATACCCTTGGCTCTGTGAGAGCTAATAGAGACATCACCTTTATTAGTTCTTCTTCTTCCTCGTCTCTATAGATCTCCTCAAGCTTATCCCATATTTCCATGGCACTTGGACAAGAAGAAACTCCTTTATATACATTAGGATCAATTACACAACAAAACATGTGCATAGCCTTTGTGTTTTGTTGAGCTTCCTTCCGTTCTTAATTGCTCCACTTCTTTGTCTTCTTAGTAGGAGAGGAATATCCTTTCTTGATTATCATCCAAGCTTCCATATCAAATGCTTGGATAAATATCATCATAAACCTCTTCCAACGATGATAATTTATTCCATTGAAGTGTGGAGACACGTTAATTGGTTTGGATTCTTCCATGGAGAATGAACCAGAAGTGGACGTCATTTTTATCGATTTAACTCTTCCCGGATCTACTCAAGAGGCGATTAAACCTTCAAATGAGTCAAGCTCTGATACCAATTATTAATTTAATCGATCGACGAAATAGCCAAGAGGGGGTGAATTGGCAATTAAAATTTTGGGGGAAGCCTTTGCAGAAAATTAAAAATATTTGCACAGTGATTTAGAGTGGTTCGAATTTCTCAACCAAAGTCTACGTCCACTACCTTAGTTATCCATAATAAGGATTTTCCAACAAATTCACTAATTTGTTCTTTCTTTTGAGGACAAAGAGTAACCTTACAACTCCCTCAAGAATTATACCCAAATTCTTGAGAACACTCTCTCCCAAAGAGAAATACACAAATTTGCAAACTTACAAGAAAACCTCACAAGGTAAGATGCTTGCACAATTCTAGAACAAGAAAAGAACACTCAAAGATGATTACAAATGAGCACAAATTGTGTTATTGAAAGCAAAATGAATATTGAAGGAAAAATTGGCTTGAATTGCACAAACTTGGTGTTTGATGCTTTCTCTCTTGTTTCTCAATGATTTCTTCTTGATCAATAACTTCAGAACTTGTTTAAATACACCTTGAGATGATTCTAGCCGTTGGGAACCATTTGGGTGATGTTAGAGCTGTTGTAGTGTGAAAATCAATTAATAAAACAGCTTGGAGCGTGGGGGGAATCGGTACCCCCTCATAGGAAATCGGTTCCTGTAGTGTAAAATTCAAATATTTCGACCGTTATGATGGGGGGAATCGGTACCTCCCTAGGGGGAATCGGTACCCTCCGAGTAATCTGTTATTTCTCGGAGCCAAACCTTTCAGGGGGAATCGGTACCCCCTGGGGGGTATCTGTACCCTCTGGGCAATCTGGTTTTTCTTGATGCCCTTTTTAAAAAGAAAAGATTTTTGGCTCGATTAAGGCTTGAAATACTTTGTAAAATTTATTTAAAAAGATATTTTAAGATTAAAACATAATTTTACACTTGAGTAAGGATTGAAATTGACATTTTAAAAACTTGGAGTAATATTTTGATATTCGAATAATTTAATCGAATATATAATTTAAAATTCAATATAAAATCTTAAAATTCATTAACACTTAATTTGTTATATCGAAACTTCAAAATGTTTTGAACACATATGTTCATGAATACATCACATATACTTTCTCTTCATATATCTCATGTCCTATTTCCTATCTTCTAATCATGTAAGCACATCACCTATTTCCCCATACTCATAGAGACACATGGTTCATTTCCATATAGAGCATTTTCATATGATCCATATTCACATTCACTTAGTCATATAATATCTTATATCATATAACACATAGTTCTTATGACATCATTTATATTCTATTATTATATCACTGATTCATAATATAACTTGCGGCTAAGTCATTTATCTTATCTTACTTTATATCATATAAAATCCCTAAATATTTTAAATCATAATTCCATTTTCTCTTTGAAGTGTATCGATACACACTATAGTGTATTAATACATCCCTTCACTGGTGTATCGGTACACTACCTGTATATCGATACGCTTATTGCATTCGATGTTTCTTCATTTAAGAGTGTATCGGTACATATTGAATGTGTACCGATACACCTTGCCCAGAAATCATATTTTAATCCTGAAAATTCATCATTCTCAGCTTAAATTCTTCATGTTTCATTCCCTTTTTTATTCTTAACTCAAGTACATATACTTAAACTAATTTTTACTCATTCAATGCCTCCTTAACCTCAAAATCCCATCTTTCATATGGAAATCAATAATCAAACCAAAATTTCAAGATGTTCTAAATCTAATTCTATCACTTTATATCTCTTAATCTAGCTGATGACATGTCAAATTCCATCTTAAAGTTCTTTTATCAACTCTTTTTTCAGAAATTCATATAGAAACTTCTTATCTTTAATCTCTCATAACTTCTTCATCTTTTGATTATAAGACAACTTAAGCTTTCCTTAAGCTTAAGTATCACCTAAGGATCAAAACCCACTCTTAAAATCAACAAAAAATCAGCTAACAAAGAAACTCACCTTTGCTTGGGGTGCTTCACGGTTGTGAGAAGAAGAGAGAAGAAGATAAGTCTGGAAACTTGATTTTCCAGAACATATGCTCCACATGGGTATTAAAATACCCAATAATTATTATTTAATTATTTAATCATTACCCCTTGTTCAATGACCCATTTACCCCTTTCTTTATCCTTCCTTTGCTAAATCATCATACACCAAAATCTTTCAATTAATTCATGAACTTTTCAATTTATTTAATTTGGTCACTGAAATTTTAAAATTTCACACTTTGGTCACTAACCCGGTATTGAGGATGTTACATGGAGACTCCGTTGGGGACTTTTTTATAGAGAGTCATGCCGATAGTCGATTAATTAATTGTCTTTGCAAATGAAAGTTATAAGTTCATTCTAATTTGGTTTTCGATCCCTTATTTTTTTTAAATTTTTTTGTTTACATTTTAATTTGTAATTTGATTAGCAAATAAATAGTTGTACTAACGTGTGATTTACATGTTTCAGTTTTCTGACCTTTACTTTAGTCTGTTGTTTTTCTTGGATCGAGGTAAAGGATTATGAGTTTCCCCTCACTATCGCTATAACCTTTCGATATTTAGAGCCTTCTAACTATGCTCTGTCTCGTTAGGTAGAGGTGAACGCTACACTTACGTGAGAAAAAATATTTTTCTCCGCATGAGCTTTAGAAAGTAACCTCTAGGGTACATATGCCTCATGTTTATGAGTGAAACATTGAGTTTCCTCGCATAGACATGGGGAAATATATCCTCTCGAATTGAACTCGATATGTTTTAAGCCTATAATGGGTGAGGATCGAGGGTTTGGCAAGCCCAAGGGGGCACCAAAAAAGGACAATTCGAGGGCCCTGTTAGTGATACCAAAACTCTTCCCGTCTTATACTGAATCTCTGTCCGCGATTATTCAAAAGCCAAAAAGGGGAAACTCATTTTAACCTTTTCCTCGAATTTATTTATTTTTGCAAGAAGTATGAGAACTAGAAAAGTATGCAATTAGGTTTTATATTTCCGTACGAAACCTGTGAACTAGAAAAAATGTGGTTAGGTTTTTTTTGTGAATGACAAAGCATGCGGGTAGATATCATGTTGGGTATGATCTACTAAAGCATGATTGGGTAGCCAACATATGAGGGTAAGTTTTATTTGATGTTTACGATACTTATTATCTTGTTGTTTATCTTATATGTACTTACCCAATTTTATTCTGTGTCTATTTTATTGTGATTTTATTGCATTTGCATATTCATATCATTCAAAGGTGTTAATTCGCAAGTGATTGACTAATAAGAAGGCTGGTCATATCGAGACAAGAAATTCTCAACCATGTAGTCAAAACCGGGAGATCCAAAGATGTTCAAATGATCCACGAAGAAGGACATCCGATGAATGAAGAAATATGAAACTGATTGAAGATTTCCTTTAAAGGAGCAAAGGCCAAGATGTTCCATCAGAAGATAGATATAGTCTTACCAAGGACGAGAAGACCCTCCATAAAGACATGAATACCACTTTGCATTGAAAGTAAAAATGGAGATCTCAAGATTCAATTTAAGGACATCCGACGTCATCAAAGGTGATAAGATACACCGACAACTTTGGGTACAATGTTGGATTCCATGAAGAGTACGACTCAAGGAAATGAAGAAATGAAGAATCACAATTGTATTTTAACTACATGGTGTAATGAAATCTTGTTGTCTAAATGAAGGTTGTTCTATGGTGGTCACTTTTGGAATTAATACCTTTTATATTTGCATTTGGCATCCACATTTGCATTCGCATTACTTTAATTTAAGCATTTTTACATGCATCAATCATGAAAACGTGAGAGTAACTCATGAAAGATATTGTGACAGAAGCTCTGAAAGCAAATTAAAGTTACCCGGAGTGTATTTCTGGAAAGATAGAAATCAATGAATGAGATATTAGTGCGTATTGGTAGGATTGAGAGAATTCGGGAGCAACTCATAAAGACCCAACAAGAAATGATGGATGAAGCAAGAAAGTTCCAAGTTGAGTCCAAGGAACAAATATCTAAGTTGATGAGCATGATGATTACAGTAATATATGGGGATAAATCATTAGAGGACCCTATTATGCAAGAAAAAAAGAAGACTTCGAGTGAGAATATGAATGTTAGTGGTGCAGCCAATGTGATGACAACAAATGATCAAGAACCTGTTAGGGAATATGGTAATTCAAGTCAACTCCAAAAATCAGGTAAGATTCCAGAAAATGCTACAGAGATCATACTGGGAAAAACATAAGTTAAGGGTGAAACTTCTAACACGAAAGATGAGCCTGACTCAAAGAAGAGATGCATAGAGGAAATTCAAATACCACTAAAGAAGGCTAAAAAGAATAGAAAGAGAAAGAAGATGATACCTCTCATTCTGATTCCAATCTCATATTCAGACTTGTTATCATTTCTCTTTGAAAGTGGACTCCTAACGCCTATTCCTCCAAGGCCTAATACTTATTTGCATCCAGACTGACAAGGTGTCAAAAATTCATGCGGCTATCATTCTGGAGAGTTTAGCCACTCCACGGAAAGTTGTACTAACCTGAGATTAAAAGTTCAAAACCTCATTACGAAAGGGTTGTTATGCTTTAAAAATGGAAAACCTAAGCTCCCCGGAAGCTCAAAATTTATCGATGAAGGGATATATGCAAACCAATGTCTATCCCAAAATGCTAGTCAAACGTTAAACCTTCAAAGCAAACGTTTCAGTGATCAGTCACAAGGTCTTCAATATGGTTATAATAATGGCAATGAGAAAGTGAGGTCAAAAGAGATTTCGTACAGCCATATATATCCCAAGTTGCTCCAAGCCCAACTTATTGTCCCACGTCTGGCTAAGCCTCTACTGCCCCCTTTATCCGAGTTGGTATAATGAGAAAGTTTCTTGTGAATATCACGCCGGAGCCCGAGAACACTCAATCGAGAATTGTAGTAACTTCAAGCGACAAGTCCGAGATCTTTTGGCTCATGGAGTTATAGAGGTGGATGTTAACGATCAGTATATTTCAGTTAAACAGTTTAGAGTCAACCCCCGGAATGGAGTTGATGGGGTCAAAACAAGTGAAGTACATACAGAAAAGAGTGTTGAAAGGGAGAATAGCAAAATCAAGGAAAGCGAGGTATGTGAGGTAGAGATAAAGGACTCAACTCTCGAGACTTCTCTGACGCTAAAAAAGAAGATAGAGGTGGGAAGTGACGAGAAAAATGTCAAAGGAGAGGTAATCTGAGACTGGCCGCAAAAGATGTCTTGGGAAAATACGACGCTCAAGGTTTTTCAAGTACCCATTTATGACTTGCTATCCCCTTTAATCAAGAATCAATACCTCACTCCAAGGCTTTTAAGAATGAAGACTAGCCCATCCGCTTATGGCTATGACCCGAATAGTGCTTACGATTTTCATCTGGGGGCATTGGGTCATCACACTGACAAGTGCATACCATTGATGGAAGAGATAGAAAAGCTCGTTGACAAGGGAGTTCTGACAAGAGAAATGATCGAGAAATGGGGAGCAAGTGAGGATAAAGACCCTAATCCAACTGGGCACCCATCATTCTAGGGAAAAAAAGGCATTCTAGCTGAACAAGTGAAGGTTGTGCTCCACCGCAATCACATTTTCCATTTGCAGCATCTTGTTTGAACTTGTTTTTTTTTACTTTCTCATCTTTTTTTTTGTAATGATATTTAAATGAATTTATGTTACTTTAAAGATGGTGAGCATTGAATCAAATTTGCAATCTTGAAATTCTTTGAATATCAACTGAATTAAAAAATCTTTAAATGATTAGAGTTATAAATCTTTGACAAAATGACAAGATTAAAACCAGATAAAAAAAGGACCTTGACCTTACCCCCAGAAGATACAATCAAACACCATACTTTTCTATTGCAGGGATCGATATAGCATTCTCCCATCATAAGGGAATGAACAATAGGCTTGGTATTTAGGTATGCACAGGAGCGGACAACATGGGACATCTCTTGTGTATGATGTTACAAAACTGAATACACCACACTTTTGTTGATGACGTTCAATGATGATTATGATCTTTACAGATGGAATAGTCGAGTAGGTGAATCTAGTTTAGGTTAGTTGCTTGGAAATTGAATTCTAAGGATGAGATTTTCTGACTTTCAACAACACCTAGACTATGACAGGTTCTTCTTGACAAGCTTAAGAAATTGGATTCGTATACCTAGATTATAATATTATATGTATTCAATAAAGCTTGAGCTGTCCCTCTAGAGCAATTGGTTAAACGCTTCGGCTTTATGGATAGAATTCAGCTAGCCTGATAAAGGTGATTATATTATATATATACAATAAAGCTTGAACTGTCCCTCTAGAACAATTGGTTAAATATCCCGACTTTATGGATAAGATTCAGCTAGCCTGATAAAGGAAAATTACAATGTTCACAAGGATCGAGAAAGAAATAAATTTTGGTGGCCGAAACCTTAGAAAATATGAAGCAAACCTGAAGCCAACCCCTCAATTTTTTACACTTGTCAAAGAGTTATAACTCTGAAAACATTAAAGGGTTATTGATTCTTTTGATATTCTGTGAACTCATGTTTATGATTTGATTTGATTGTGAGCCTGAATTGAGAAACAATGTTTTATAAAATTCTTTCATTCTCTGATCCCAAAAATAAGAGAAATGAAAAAATATTTTCAAACAGGACAATCTCAAATGTGAAAGGACCTTGAAGCTGGTGAGTCTCTTTTTGCATCTATTGAAGAAAGAATAAGCGATGTTAGAATAATGAAGCATTCCACAATGTTGAAAGCAAATAGTCCGAGAGATCAGAAGGACTGAGGAATAGAGCTTATATCACTCCTTTGTGACATTGTCAGCAATCTATCAAGAAAATGATCACCCTATGGGAAAGGGGCGTATATCCTAGTGCATAGCAAAAATGAAAGAGTGCGACCAGTCAAGAATAAGATGATCGATTTATTTAAAGAGAGGGGCATACATATCCCAACTCATAACAAAATGCAATACATTATGTTAGAATGGTGGATCACTTCTTAAGTGTCCATAGCAACATGAAGAGAAGCCCTTAAGCTATTTAAAAACACTCTTGTTTAGTGACACCAGATTGAGACCATTTAAGATTAAGATATTTTGGGCATGAAGGGAGCCATGAGAACCCATATTGGGGCATGACCAGTAACCCAAACCATATTGAGATGACGAGATTTAGACTAAGAAGATATTGAGAATGAGCCTTATAATTTGAAATGTTGGGATATTTTGAAGGTCCGTAACAGTATAAGATAATGTTGAGGCACTAGTGAAGGCCTGTTTTAGCTATAAGTATTAATGTGAGACATTTTTAGAAACCCATGTTATCCAAGGTAGAGATAATTGAATTGAACAAATAGTTCAAATGGGATATAAATGTATGAAGAATGAAAATGGTGAAACAATGACAGTGGAGTTTACTGTATATGATCATTTTGTCCATCATCAGTTGCATTACTCTGGTGATTTCATATACGTTAATGTTGGCGTGCCAAAACATTCCACTTTAATTTCCACTGAGTTCTGGTATCCTTGTAATACCATACAAAAACTCTGAACGCTATTCAAAGAGCTTCTCTGGTTGAAAGATATTGGCAGAAGCCATAGTAAAAGATGAATGTGTTGTCAAATGTTTTACAAACCAGTAAATATGGTTGCGATCATGTGTTATTTCCATTACCCGAGATGAAGGTTGTTTCTACAACCCCAAGGTTAAAAATGAGAAATGATGAAGATTTCTTTCCACGAAAATGACGAAGGAATTATAAACAACAAAAAACTAGTAGAACCAACTAAGGTTGAATGATGGGTTGTTTTTAAACCTCTCGACATGATATGACATCAAAAAGCCTTATTGGGTATCTGGTTAGATGTGGCGACATGAAAAATTAGGATAGATCCTCCTTGTGATGTGTTTCAAGAGTCAAATCAGAATAGATGTTGTTATCCCATTGATCTTTGTGGAGTTTGACGTAGTCATATACATAGTCTCTAGAAATGGGACAACACAGTCATATTTCTGACCATAGCAAGAAGTTGAGAGAGAAAACGCTTTCTCCGAAATGAAGATAGAAAACAAAGACCACAAGATGATTGGGTAGATCTTCAGAAGTTGCAAGCTTAAAATTATGAGTTGCTACATTGATATCTGAGTAAACCCTGAGAAGAAATGATCAAGTGGAAGAAGACCGAACTCGCCACTTTGGAGTCAAATGAAGATTGATTCAACATTTATGCATTTATAAGAACATCATTTGCATGAAATAAAATGCATTACATTTAATTGCATTTGCATTTAAACACATGGTTTTGACAAATCTTCAAGTGAAAAAAGAAGATTCATGATGTCAAAAGCCCGACAAGTTGAAAGGAAGATTTCAAACCTCAAACGCAAGGAATTATGTTTAAAGAGGCATACCCTGAAGAACAGAGAGGTCTAATCCATAGAAGAAACATTACTTTGTAGTGACGACCATCAGATGTAGGAGAAAAAACAAAGATTCTCAGGTACAAAGAAGCATATCAATTGATTAAAAGGACATGCACACGTGAGATTGGGGAAAATCAAACGAGGAGTCATTAACCAATTCAAAGTCCCAAGAAGGGAGAGGTTCAAATGGCATTCGAGTTAAGGCTCGACCTTCGAAGCCAGTCAATCTTAAGCCTTCACGGAAGAGTAGTGAAGCAAGTCATCTTAAGCCTTCACGGAAGAGTAGTTAAGCAAATCATCTTAAGCCTTTATGGAAGAATAATGAAGCATAATCATTTTATGAAGATTGTTCGAGTCTTATACTCCTTGAGAGAATAGGGAGCAGACACGTTTGCTGAAGATTGTTCGAGTCTTATACTCCCTGAAAGAATAGGGAGCAGACACGTTGGTTGAAGATCGTTCGAGTCTTATACTCCCTAAAAGAATAGGGATCAGACACGTTTTCAGAAGATTGTTCGTGTTCTATACTCCCTGAAAGAATAGGGAGCGAACCCGTTTTCAGAAGATTGTTTGAGTTCTATACTCCCTAAAAGAATAGGGAGTGAACCCGTTTTCAAAAGATTGTTTGAGTTCTATATTCCCTGAAGCAATAGGGAGCGAACCCATTTTTAGAAGATTGTTCAAGTTCTATACTCCCTGAAGCAATAGGGAGCGAACCCGTTTTTAGAAGATTGTTCGAGTTCTTTACTCCCAGAAGCAATAGGGAGTGAACCCGTTTTTAGAAGATTGTTCGAGTTCTATACTGCCTGAAGTAATAGGGAGCGAACCCGTTTTTAGAAGATTGTTCGAGTTCTATACTCCCTGAAAGAATAGGGAGCGGACCTGTATGTCGAATATTTTTCAAGTCTTATACTCTCTAAAAGAATAGGGAGCAGACATGTTTTCCGAAGATTTTCTCTCTTATCATGGAGCTATAATGGAGCGGTTTAATCTTTTGAAGTTCTCATGACCGGACAAACTCGACCATCCTTTGATTTTTGCTCTATTCTCGTTGCATGACAATGAGCAAAGAGGGGCAACTGTAGATGCTCATTTTGTCCGTACCATCGTCATCAACCTGCTAATCACCGAAAATTAAGCCTAAGTCAAACAAATCTAACCTAAACCCCTCAACATTTCACCAAATAAAGTAACGAAGAAAAAAGGAAAAAACAAAGGGATTAGGTGAAGAAAAAAGAAATAAAAACATCGGGGTCCATGATCAGAAAAAAAGGAAAGAGAAAAATGAAGGCAATAGTGTAAAAATCCTCTGCTTCCATATTCGAAAGAGGGAATAACATTTGTAATAGGAGGCTCGATCCTCATTTTTCAAGAAAGCAATAGCAAGCAAAATAACAATTCTCTTGGTACTTTCTATCTTGATTTCAATTTCTAGCAATTTCTATGAGTGTTTTTATTTCTAAACAAGTGAACATACAGAGAAGATGAGTTAGTTACGTTACCTCGCTCGGTTCTGTTTTTTCATTTGCATTGTAGCTATCATATGGTGATTAGTTGAGTGTTAGTGAGCGCTGGGTTTCTTTGAGCAGCCGCCATTCGAGAGCTTAAGGAATGAGAGGAAAAAACAGTAAATAGAGGTTAAAAGTGTTCCAAAAAATATAAGAAAATTAAAAGGAAAAGTTTATTTCTTCTCACCGGATTAGGAGCTAGTCGTCGGTGTTGGGTATCGGTAGTCGAGTGTCTCTAGGTCTTATAGGGGGTTGCATTTTTTATTTTTCTTCTTCTTGGATTTATAGCAGAGAAAGAGGGGATTTTGGGGTTTGTTAGTTAGAGTTTAATTCTAGGGTTGATTTACGGCGTTTCTAGCGGGGGTGATTTGCAGCAGTTCAAGCGGTGGCCGTTGAAGACTCTAAGGCCTTTGGAGTCTCGGCTGTGGGAGAGAAATGAAGCAATGGTGAGGGTTTAGCAAGTCCTAGGTGCAATATATTTTACCTGGTTGGCGCAGTAGGTAACCGAAGCGAGAAGTGGCCACCGGGGAAATTGTTTGTGCTGTGAGTCCAAGCCCTTAGGGCTCTCGGTCGAGGATGAAAGGGAGAGGGGAAGAAGGAGGAGAGAACGACTGTGTGAGTGAGTTTAGGCGTAAGTTTAGTCTAGGTTTAGTGAAAAATAGGTTTTATATTATAGCATTTGGGTAAATTAATTTTTAGCCACTGAAGCTTTAGGGTAAAATCCAGTTTTAAGTCACTTTTCATATTTTCTGAATTATAGATTTATCTCTCTATTTTTGAGCATTTTGTTTTAGTCCCTAAGTGTAGTCATTTTGAGTTTTCCATTGTTTGTACACTCGAGATTCTATTTTCAAAACTTTTAATTTAGCCCCATGTGTATTTATGGGCTTACTTCGCTGCTAGTACCTAAAATATCAGTATTTATGCTCCATGATATGATCTTGACTAAGTTAAACTTTTAATTCTGATTTTGCCTATCCTTTCATTTTGGCCATCATGTTTTTTTCATGCATATTTATGTATTTATTTTGCATTTTTTATATGTGATTGAAGGACTGATTACAGGAGTTTAACCCTTTGTTCATTTGTTTAAACCCATGTGTGCTCAATATATGTATATCTTATGAGTCTTTATTATGCCATATGTCGTTTCTCCATGGTAATATGTGCATAAGTGTATGTATATATATTTGTTGTTTGGTGGACACGAGTCACACATGTATTATATATTATGACACATGTAAGGTGGTAACGTTCTTGCTAAGCATATTTGTTTTATCATTATGTGGGTTTTATTTATTATACATGGTAATAATTTTCCTTCGTACGTTTTAACATTTTTTAGTCTGATGATATCTTGTTCGAATACCATTGCATAACTCGTATGATATCCCCCATGAGCATAATTTGATTCGATTCAAATAATTTGACTAAGGGTAATACCCTTTTAATTTAAAATTGTTCTAAGTGGTTTGTCTTAACTCATTAGAGAGTCACTTTCGACGATTTTAAATTAAAAGTGTATCTCAACAGTGACACCTAAAAATTGATTCATCATTTAAAATTTGGGAACGAAAGAAAAAGAAATATTCGGTTATTTAAATTTTTCGAGAAAAAATTGTTAGAACTCATCTAATATCTGGTCTCGATGTTTTTAAACAATTGATACTCTTCATTTTTCTAACAAGGCTCTGTAATTTTAATTTAATCTATTTTGGTGTTTTTTAATATTATAATTTTTTTAAAATTCACATTTTGTTGTTTTATGGGATCAAAAATTAAATTAAGTTTGAATTTTTAAATTTCATTGCAAAGACATTAATTAATCGAATAGGTACCGATTTAGGGCGTTGTGGGGGTGCTAATCCTTCCCCACGCGTAACCGACTTCCGAACTCATTTTTTGGTAAAGCACACCTCAATTTGTTGTTTTAATTAAAATTAATTTTTATTTAAAATGACAAAACATTTTTTGGTGCCCAATCACACCCTAATCAAATATTGGTAACGACTCCTTGAATTGTATTTTTCTATCGTAAAGGAAAATTTTAAATTTTTCGAAACGAGAGATTTTTTTTAAATCACATTTACTTTTTAATTAAAAATCAATCAATTAAGAGGTAAATTAAAAAATGGTGTGATTTTTAAAATCTCACTCTTAAGGAAAAAACCGTTTCTACACTTAACCTTCTCAAAGTTTTGAATTTCTTTCTTGTTCTTACTTCTGAATTCAACGACAGAATGGTTAACCAACCTGTTATCGAAATCTTCACCGCCAAGATGAGCATCGCCGGTGGTAACCTTAACTTCGAAGATCCCTTCTTTGATCGTCAACAACGAAACGTCCAAAAGTACCACCACCGTTGGCTCATTGATAATTCTCATTACATTAAACCTCGAAATAGCTCCTGCATCCTTCGTCGCTTGCCTTAGCGAATCGTTGAAATAAGCGGGAACCGTAACCACTGCGTTCTTCACCAGATGACCCAGAAAAGCTTCGGCGAATTCCTTCATCTTGTTCAACACCATGGACGAAACCTCCTCTACTTAAAATTGTTTCTCTTTATAATAGACTACTATCATTGGTTTATCTTCGGGGCCTGGAATGACCTTAAAATGCCAGAGCTTGACGTCGCTTTGGATGGAAGAGTCAAAGAAATGACGACCGATAAGCCTTCTGCCGTTGCAAATAGGGTTCATGGAGACTTGGTTCTTGGCTGTGTCCCCTACTACCAGTTTCACCATGCTTTTTCAGGAAGATTACGTCTAGATTTATGTTTTTCTTGTAAGAGTCAAATATCAAAGGTGCCAACGTGGTCAAACACCGCCAACTCAACAGCCTAAATGTGCTACATTTAAGGGTGAGTATTTGATTTATTCGAGTTAAAAAATTTTGAGTTGATGATTCGTATTTTATGACTCGAACTTAATTTGAAATTTTTTGATTGAGTTTAAGAAATTTGAGTTGAGTTGAGTTGTTCAAGTTTTTATACAAATTTAATTGTAATAATTTATAGTATAATGGTACGGATTGATTCTATTTTTTCGACTTTCTCTAACCATAATATATATATATTTATTTATTTATTTAAATTCTTTTTGCACTATAATGTTATTTAATATATTAAATATAATTTAAAATTATATTTATAATATTATATTTTAAAGAAGATATTTTGAGGATAAAGTATATATGAAAGTATAAAGGAGACAAAGAATTGATGGGAAGAAAAAATTTGCAAACAATTGTGATCAAAAGATTAAATTGAGTAAAATTCAAAGTTAAGGGACTAAATTTAAAAAGAGTACATTTTTAGTGAAAATAGGAATTGAAGTTGCATAGTCATTCTAAAGTGGTATAAGAGCATGTGGTTCAAATTTGGTCAAAAACTTACTTAAAATGAAGGATAAATTGAAGAAATAAAGAAATCATGAAAAATTAAGGGACCAAATTAAAAAACTAGAAAAATTGTTACCAAAAGGAGAAATTGGAAGTACATAGGTACTCTACGATAGTTTAAGAGCATGTGGTTCAAATTTGTTAAAAAAATGAACTTAAAATGAATGAGAAATTAAAAGAATAAGATATTCAAGAACTAAATCGTAAAATTGTCAAAACATTCAGCTAAAATTTTGATTTTTCGAGTGACTAGAAATTTTCAAATCTCAACTCGACTCGTACTCGAAAACAGATTCGATAATTTGAATTGACTCAAATAACTTAAAATTAAAAAAAATAATTATTTTAATTGAATCGAATTTCGCTTATTCCTATTCCTATCAGACTTTTATAACTACTATAATAATTGTTAACAGCTGAGTGACTAGCTTGTTAATGGTGAAAACAAGAATAATGTTGATGATCGTTTCGATAGTACGGTAATAATAATGTTAGTCACATTAGACTTTTGTGACTATGAAATAATTATGTTAATGACCGTCTCGATAGTTTGAAATATTAATGATGAAAACAAGAACTTACTCGTACTTAAATGATCATTTATATAGTTTACCCTTTATAGGTCAACAAACATGGGATTTTAGGGTTTTCAAACGCGGTCTACCGCGTGGACCCGGCCCTTTGGGTCCCTTCCACTATTGGCTTAGCTTGGTTCGTAGTCTTCGCGTCTGCAATCATTATCATAGTTTTACTTTGAAATTGACAGATTACCAAAGCTTACGTTCATTTTTATTTATTTATTTTTGACTTTGAATTAGCCTATTTATTCAACATGAAATGGAGTTCATCACCCCTTCTTTTGTTTTGTACGGAATATATCTTCTGCTTTTTTCTGAAAAATAATATACTTTCAACTAAATTTTCAACGAAGATAACGTGAATGACTTTTTAATAATTTATAGTTTTTTAAAAGAAATATTTCATTATTTGTTGGGCTATTTCATCTTTAGATATGCTATTTCTCATCGTCCGTTGATCATTGATCAAAATTTTCATCATCTAATCTAAATCTATATAGTAACCAATATCTTCTTCCATGAACTCTTGAAAGCATTATCTTTTCGAATGGAGTTATGAAATATACAACGAAGAGTTCGTAGTCATGATGATGATTCAAAAAAGGAATAAAATCAAGAAGTAAGTTGGAAAATAAAGTAATATATATGATACTATAAATCCTTATTGCATATATATAATGTAAGCCAAGACCATAGAAGATGTCAAAAGCAAACAATATAATCATGATGAGGATCAAAATAGAAAGCGTAATAGATCTTCTAGTTCCTAGTCACGTCCCCATAAGTGGTCATGTAATGATAGATCTCAATATAGCTTCACCAAGAGTTGCTCCATTTCCATTGTCAAGGATCATCTGGGTTCACTATGGTACCGACTTGAAGTCATTGTAACTATTACCATACCAGGGAGCGTAAAATGAATATGAGTGATTGTTTTAGGTACAGATCCTCTAAACATTAGTCGATAGACTACCCATAATCTTCAGGCTTTACTCAGATGCTGACTCAATCAAAGACATCAATGCATACATTGTATAAAGATAAAGGGAGCGACTTATTCTTTCCTGGTCGAATACAATGTGTACGTATTCAAAGGTTCTACCAGGATCGAGGCCAGGTAGTCATTTATGGTTTATGTTGTCTCTTATCATAAGAATCATGATGCACCTTATGTCATCGTAGGTACATTATGTTCCTTACTTTGCTTTAATAGAAAACAACTCCACAACACTTTTATGTAGCTAGTACCATGCATATAAAGAAATCTAGATATTGGGGTACAAGTTATTGATACTAACATTACCTTGCTCAGCCCATTAGGACAGTCTATGATTGTAAGATGTTTAGGAGATGCCCGTTGAAAGTTCAACGCAACTTATTTGTCTATAGCTTCGATATCTATTTGACCTTATCATATGACACCCAAGCGATTGAGGGAGTTGAAATTCTAGGTAATGGACCTATTATTATCAAAGTTTATAAAATTAAAATAATTCAAAATTTAAAAATATTTAGTTATTAAAAAGTTGATAAAAGACAATTTTAACTCGATGAAGGAGAAATATTTAATAAAATTTAAATTTTAACTTACGAAATTTCTTAAAAAAGAAAAACAAAATTCAAGTGCTACCATTACTCTTTTTATTATTAAATTAAAGGTGATTACAAAGTAATATCTGTTATAAATATTTTCAATCATTTGATAATAAACGTTAAATCAACTTTGTAGATGCTAATATTCGAACCGTGACAACAACGATCCTTTAGTTATTACTTTACTAGCAGCGTTTTTTTATCGAGAGGAAAACATTTCTTTTATCATCACTGTTATGATACTACCTTTACAAAAGTCCATCTTTTTATTGGTTCGATTAGTTTGATTATATATTTATATTTTCTTGGGACGGGTCTGGTTTTTAGATTCGCTTAATGTTGCAAATACATGTGCTTTTTTATGTTCTTACTATTTAAATCTTGTTCTTGCTTCTCTTCATAAGCAAAGGGTCCAAGAGTTTCGCTTTTTCTTCTTCTTCTGGGTATCCTGATTAGAACAGAGAAGTTCAATTGAAAACGGCTTGCAAATTATACATGTGCTTTGGTTTTTGATGGATTATAGCAGAAGTAGCTATATATTTTTCAAACTCAGGTAATTATTATCATCTCTGTTTTGTGCAATTGTGATTATTCATTTCCTTTGTCCTATATATAATTCAATTTATTGCTTCTTTTTCCTTTTAAAAAATGGAGGATAAACAGATGAGCAAAAAATTATAGTTCATGTTTTGGTTTCTGGTTTTCACTGAATGAAACATTTGTTGGTGTTTTAAGAAAGCTGAAGGTGGATTTCTGTTGAAAACATGGAAGAAATGCAAATTTTGATCTGGGTTTTTGGTGGAAGATGAATAAAAGAAGGATCTTCAATTCATAATTGAAGTAGAAGTTAAGCAAAGGAGAAATCTTGATTTTGATCGAAATGGAGACACCAGCAACCGAGCAGCCAAGTGTTCCAGCTCCTAGGAAAAAGATGACCAAACAGTTAACCGGAAAACGAGAAGATACACCCCTACATTCTGCAGCAAGAGCTGGAAATCTTGCAGTGGTGAAAGAAATCCTTGCAGGTGCTGGGGAGAATGCACTGAAGGAGCTGATAGCTAAACAAAACCAATCCGGCGAAACCGCCCTTTATGTTGCGGCCGAATACGGTTATGTCGACTTGGTTAAGGAGATGATTAACTATTATGATCTTGTTAATGCTGGGATCAAGGCAAGAAATGGGTTTGATGCACTCCACATTGCTGCTAAACAAGGGGATTTAGGTAAGTTTCCACATATGATTGGTCTGTTCATGTACCTAAGTTATTTTTGGTGGTGAAGATGAGGTTTTAAGCATTGCCCTTGTTGCAGATATATTGATAGTGCTATTAGCAGTCCATCCGGAACTGGCTATGACGGTAGATTTATTGAACACCACAGCTTTGCACACGGCTGCGACTCAAGGGCATATCGAGATTGTAAAGTTCTTATTGGAGACAGGTAGTAGCCTGGCTACAATAGCAAGGAGCAATGGTAAAACAGCTTTACATTCTGCAGCAAGGAATGGGCGTTTGGATGTTGTGAAGGCACTTTTGGCTACTGAACCTGGAATTGCTCAAAGGACCGATAAGAAAGGACAGACCGCACTTCACATGGCCGTGAAGGGGCAGAATCTTGTGGTGGTGGAGGTATTGATTAGCGTTAATCCTTCGTTGATGATAAACATGGTTGACACCAAGGGAAACACATGCTTGCACATAGCTAGCAGGAAGGGAAGAGCTCAGGTAAATCAGTTTAGACATTCATATTTGACAGCAAATGGATCAATGTCACTGTTTCACCTATAGATTTGAGTTTTGGTTGATTGCCTTAAGCTATAGATAATAATCAAATTCAATGGCTGCTAATTACATGGCTTATCCAGTGTGTATGAGAATAAAAATTTATGAATAATTGTTATGATTTCTTTCAAGAGAAAATGCTTCTCATTATTGTTGCTGACATTGCTGGTTGACTTGTTAACAAAGGCCTAAAATCTCTCACAATTTGCCAGAAGATTTAATTGAAGTGGTGGATTATTATATTTTAAAGGTCAAACTGCTTGTTTCAACAAATGCTGCATAATCTTGACAATTATAGATGCTATAAGTTCATAATCTGCCTTAAAAATGGATTTAATCATTATCTAATGAATTTTTTTCTTAATTTAATAGTGATTTCATAATTTTTTTTTCTTTTGGGAAAGGAAGAAATAAATATTCCATTTATGGAGTCAAATAAATTGACCGTGGCAAGATCAAGTAAGCTAATGTACTGTTTTTCTTGGTGCAGATCATTAAGTTGCTACTTGGATACCAAGAAACCGACACAGCAGCAGTTAACAAAAGTGGCGAAACCGCTTTCGACACCGCGGAGAAAACCGGTCACCTGGAGATTGCATCCATGCTGCAACAGCATGGGGTTCAAAGTGCTCAATCCATCAAGCCGGCAGCACCGTATCCGGTACGAGAGTTAAAACAAACTGTGAGTGATATAAAGCATGAAGTGCATTATCAACTAGAACACACCCTCCAAACCCGGAAAGAAGTGCATGGCATAGCCAAAAGACTCAACAAAATGCATTATGAAGGTCTTAACAATGCAATAAACTCCACCACCGTTGTCGCTGTCCTAATTGCTACTGTTGCTTTCGCTGCCATTTTCACCGTCCCTGGCCAATATGTCAATGACCCAAATCACATTCGGCCTGGTCACTCACTTGGGGAAGCAAATATAGCACCGAAGCCTGCTTTTATAATCTTCTTCGTCTTCGATTCCATTGCTCTCTTCATTTCTCTAGCTGTTGTGGTGGTTCAGACATCGGTTGTAGTGATTGAGAGCAAGGCAAAGAAGCAGATGATGGCAATTATCAACAAGTTAATGTGGTTGGCTTGCGCACTTGTTTCGGTTGCATTCTTAGCCTTGTCATTTTTTGTAGTTGGCAAAGACGAAAGGTGGCTTGCAATTGGAGTAACAATTATAGGAACTAGCATAATGGCCACTACCTTAGGTACTATGTGTTATTGGGTGATTAGGCATCGGATCGAGGCTTTGAAAATGAGAAGTATACGGAGATCATCACAGGCGAGCCGGTCACGATCCTGGACGATGTCTGTGATGTCTGATTCTGAGGTTCTAAACAATGAATTTAAGAAAATGTACGCTATTTAATAAGATCCATGCCTCATCCTTTTTTGTATTTCAAGCTGTTCATAGTCTTTTCTTTCTTTTTTTCCCATTCGCAGTATTTATGAATGAGGTATGATGAAGGCTATGGTTGAATACAATTCTAATTTCTTAGCCACCCGCATAAATGAAGAAAGCAAAACACTGTGCATATTATAAGAAATTTGCAGAAAATGGAACGAATCTGATAACATGGAGGCAATGCAGCCAAATCATTTTAGCACTGTTGTGATGCAAATGTTCCAAAAGGAGCATTTCCCTGAAGACTTTTCCAACTGACAGGAAAAGAAGAAAGAAAAATAGCAATGATCTGGAACCTGACCTTCCACTACAAAATTATAAAGAGAATGTGAACAAAATTTGATGTTTGAAAAAAAGAAGAAATAATGGGACGGCAGTGGTTGATTGACGACATGGGATGGCCCACCATCCATAATGGAGAGTTCAAAGCATAAGATTTTTACAACTCAATCAATATATATATAATTAATTTAGGGTGATTATAAAATAATATATGTTCAGAATTTTTTTAATATATTGACAACATATACACAATCTACGCGACTACTCAAGCCCAAATTCTTTAATAAAAACATAATTCCTTTTTTCTACTCATTAGGTTAACTCAACCCAAAATATCAACGCACATGATGGAGGAATAAAACATGAAAAGCCGAAAGTGCATTTAGAAAAGTAAAATATGAGTGAAGTTCTACCCATATATGCGTCAACCCATTGAGCATGTATGTTCTTTGAGTTGGAATAAGTTACAATATGAATATGTAGTTGATACATTGATAAAAGGCTGCAATCAGATCCATGGTGTATGTCATGGGGCTGCATCCATATCCAAATTGGCCCATGATATTATCTTCAATCTTCCAAGTATTATATGAAATATCAGAACCTACTAAAAGAAAGTTTAAAATATGCGTAAATAAATTATCTTTTAATCAATGGGGTTGGTTTAAGTGGTTACCAGCTTGATATCGTTTAAATAAGCCTCAAATTCGAGTCCATGTATATGTAGAAAATATGTATACAAATCATTTGTCTATTTTTTTTCATAACTAGATATATCATTGATATATGTCTTTAAGTATCAACAACTATTCAATAAGTATCGATACATTTTGTTAAAATTGTTTTTCTATAACATCGATTTTCAATTTGGTATCTATGCCTACAATCCATATCAATACCCGTATGAGGTTTATTTATAACCACATACCTAGTATCAATACTTGGTTCATAAATTATGAATTTTCCTTTTTATTTTTTGATAATTGAATAATTTTCTTTTATGACCTCATTTTTAATATATTTTATAATTTAATTCTTAATTGCTTGATTAAATTACATGTCATTTTATTAATGGAGTTAGTTCAAGCGATAAACAACTTGATGTCGTTTAAATATGTATCGAGTTCGAAGTCTTATGCATGTAGAAAATCTTTACTGAGAGATTCACTCAAATCAAATTCGCGATATAGATCGATCTAAATTAGTCAAGATTAATTGTCACGAGTTCGAGGCCTTGAAATCCAGAAGAAATGATATCCCGTGTTTAAAATGATAAATTCAAATATGATTTTGAACAATTTTCCGTTGATTGAATATGATATTTTTTGTCTTAATTTAAATTCGCGTCAAATGTGAGATGTTACAGGTAAAATTTGTTGATAATGCTCATTGGAAATATGATAGTTAGGTTATTCCACTAGTATTGAGTGTTAAATCCACTAGTATTAAGTGTTAAATCCACTAGCATTAAGTGTAATCCACTAGTATTAAGTGTTAAATCCACTAGTATTGAATATTAATTCTATGTTTAAATAGAATTAATTGTGATTTAGAAATGACTATTTTGCCCTCACTATTAACTATAAATAGTGAGCAATTTCATTCATTTAATCATCCAAAGCAACATTTGCTTTGAATATTCCTATCTTTAGAGTGTTGTTTGAGTTAAGAAGAGCAATACCACCAAGTTCACTCCAGTTTTCGGGTGTACGAATTCTTGGAGAGCCGTGTTAACCTCGGGAGAACGGTCCGCCTACTACAGCGATTACACACATTGGGGCGAATTCGTTTCTAAGGCAGTGGTTTTTACCACGACACGGTTATCATTCTAATTGATTATTTTATTTAATATTTTCAGTCAGTGCTAACGCCTCGTTTTGCAGCAGTTTATTTTACCAATAATTTAGAAACGAATTACTATACTGCTGCCTAAACATGGTTGAAGTTCGAAGCAAATGTTAGCCTTGAATAAGCAAAATCAGGAGCAGAAAAAACTTAAATCGTTGGTGAGATTAAGTTAAATTACTCGATTTGCATAAACTGAAAAGTAAGTTTCTATCGAATCTAGTATATGGTTATTACTATTTTGTTTGCATTATAATTGGTTCGCAGGAACACTTTAGATCATATGAACGTTTTTGTATAAACGTTTTCTTAAATCATAATTGTTTTAAAAAAAACAAACGTTTTCTCCCTAAATTAATTGTACGTTGGAAAAGCTTTTCAATAAGCTTTCGGTTTCATTGTTGAAAGGCCATTTAGAATGTTAAAGTTTTGTTAAAGATTTTCAATAGGAAACAGCAGAATCATTGCTTGGGTTTTAATTATAATCAATATAAGTTTATACAAACGGGGCATTGATGATTCACGGGAGATAGTGATTTAAAGAAAATTACATCTTTAATAACAGGGTCGGTTATGTATGTTTATTGGATGGTTAATTTTGTGGAAAAAAATTAATAACCGTTCACTATTTGGAGATGTTATCTTAGTGGTATATTCAATGCTTTGAATAATGAATGTACATAAGTTATGAAATTTATAATGGTAACTTATGCGAAAAAATGTTTTTAACGTTTGCATTGTTTGCATTTATAAATGCACAATAATATATTAATTATGTTGTTTGAGAGATTAATATTAGATTAATACATTATCAAGTATGATATTTGGTTCATGTGGAAATATAAAATAACTTATTCCCATGTGGGTAGTAATATAATTCCTGAAAACTAAGGTGAAAATAATTATAAATATTTTTACCGTACTAATAATTTTCTTTGAGAAATTTGTAAAGATACATGACATGTGTAATATTTGGAGAAATATGGAGCTGGTAAAGCTGAAATGAGAAGATTCTCCAAAATCGAATAGTTGTTAAATTCGATTTTATTTCCACAATCTCTTGAAGATAAGAAACAAAAAATACTAAAGTAAGGATCTGTCAATCAAATTGTTAGTAAATTAATTCGTGACTAACCGTATATTCTTCATTGACTTCAGAAGATTTAAAAGATGATGGTTCAGATAAAGAGATTGTCACGATGGATTTTGGGATCATGCTGATTAAAAAATGATGATGTAAAGGCTGAAGTAGCATGCATTGTGAGGATGAATAAGTTTATTTGGAAATTATGATTCTACCTGTGATGTCAGATTATTTAGACTTGTTATATGTTAATTCATGTTTTTTTAAATACATGAATTAGATTGCATGAGCCTTTAAGATAGTATTTAAAACTCAGTGGATACTATGAAATGAGATAAAACCACTAGTAAAGACAAATGTAGTACTACTAAGGCTAAGGGAGTGTGAGCCCAAAAATATATGCTTAATAGATACTACTGTGAGTAAAAGTATCAAGCATAATTATTTAAAGAGATCTTATTTAAAGAATAAAATTCACAAATGATTATTGGAAAGTAGTGATGAGTATGAAAGTGCATGTCTAGGATTGGTTCTATAAAGACTTGGTACTTAAGCGTGCCTAGTGCACCACCTCTCTTTCATAGAAACCTACCTGGTGCATTGTTCATTACTTTGCTAACTATTCCAATTTATAAAATACTTTGACAAGATAAAAAACTCTTAAAACTTAATGCAAAATTTAAAAGAGTAGAGATTAATTTGGTTGAGTGGAATACCAAATTTAGTCATAGTAAAAAAAATATGATGATCTCTTTAAGGCTAATATGTTGAATATCATGAGTGAGAATATGATAGACACTATTGCTACTAAGAGTGTGTTGTATCTATTAAATCTCTAAGTGATTTTCCTAAGTAGAGGAAAGAAAAGAGATTATCTATTTCATAATGGTTTATGCATTTTAATCTTAATGATTTGCAACTTCTCAAAACTTTGAGAATATAATTATGCGTAAACAAAACTTGAGTTTGTTAAAATATAGTTTTATGGCTAAAACTCATAACAAACTTTACTCTAGTATGATTGAGTATTTGTTTACACGTTTTACAAGACACTTATGGATATCCTAAAATGTTAGAAATGTGGGGGCGTCTTAAAATGTAGATTAAATGCATAAACTTAAAAAGAAAATATTCTATCAACTTCTTCTAGTATTCCTGCTAGGTCTTCTCAAGAAATTGATTTCGAGACTAGAAGAAGTAAAAGGCTATTTGGACCAAATTTTATCACTTACTTTATTTATGAGATAAATGATTTAGACTCTCGTTCTGATCATATAGCTTAAATATTATATGAGGATCCTAAAAAGGCTATAAGATCTATCGATACTAGTTTTAGAAAAGCGCTATTAATGATGAACTAGAATCGATAATGTGTAATCATACATGGGATTAGTTGACTTGCCTAGAAGATTTAAACCAATCTGTAGCAAATGAATCTTCCGGAAGAAAATGAGACCAAATGGTTTGATCCAGTGGTACAAGGCAAGGCTAGTTGTCAATGAGTTCAATCAAAGGTTTAGACTACTTTGATACATACTCTCCCCGTTATAAACATCTCAACGATCCATGCATTATTTGCACTAGCCTCTATTCATAAGTTGCGAGTACATCAAATGTATGTTAAGATTGCATTTCTGAATGGAGATCTAGATGAGGAGATCTATATGGGAACAACGGTACAAGAAATTTCATAAAACTATACTTAGTTTTGGTTTTGTTGTGAATGGTTCAAATGCTTGCGTGTATTCGAGGATGTTTGGTATTGATTGCGTCATCATAAGTTTTTTATGTTGATGACATGTTGATTTTCAGTTCTAACATTGAGTCCATTAACAAAACAAACAATTTCTTGTTCACTAAATTTGAGATGACGAATCTGGGAGAAGTTGATGTAATCTTAGGAGTCAAAATTACTGGAATGAGATTTTCTTTATGTCAAGCACACTATCTTGAGAAAGTGTTAAAGAAATTTGACAGTTTTGATGTCGTCCATGTTCGAACCCTTGTGACACTAGCATATATCTCTTTAAGAATAAAGGAAGTAACATTTCCCAAACAAAATATGCTAAATTAATCAGAAGCTTAATGTTCTTAATGAACTGTACTCGGCCTGATATTGCTTATGCTGTGAGTAGACTAAGTAGATATACTCATAATCCGAGTGGTGAACACTGGATTTCTCTTAGACGCTTACTGAAGTATCTTAAGGGTACTTTGGATTGGAAACTTGAGTTTGTTGGCTATCCTGTGGTACTGGAAGGATATTGTGACGCCAACTTGGTTTCTGATAATGATGAGGTAAGCTCTACAAGCGGGTATGTTTTTACTTTAGGTGGAGCAACAATCTCGTGGAAATCATCAAAGCAGACTTGTATTGCTCGTTCTACCATGGAATCAGAGTTTATAGCTCTTGACCTAGCTGGGCAAGAAGCCGAGTGGCTCAGAAGCTTGTTAGTAGATATTTCATTGTGGGGAAGACCAATTCCTCTGATTTCTTTATTGTGTGATTCACAAGCTGCGATATGTGTACAATGGTAAGAAAATACGCATTCGTATAAGGCATGAATCAGTTAGACACTTAATAAAGAACGGAGTGCTCTCTTTAGAGTATGTGAAGTCGGAAAGGAACCTAGCAGATCCTTGGTCCTAGATTCGTCGAGGGGGATGAGTCTAAAGCCCATTGGTTGAGGAATTCATGGTGGATACCCAACTTAGTTATCTAAGTTCCATGTGGTCAAACGAAACCATGGAAAGACTTATAGTGCACATTCCTACTGCCTATCCCTATGATGAATAATGTGTATGCCCAGGATGAGCTTAATTGCTCTTAATAAATTCATAGCCCAGGTTTTGGGTGGTCTTAGTGAGAAAGACTTGATGAATTTACCAATTTTGGCTGAATATCTATTCTTAATAAGTTCATAACCCAGAGTTGAGTGTGTAGTTCTAATCACGAAGGACTATATGAACTTACTGCTTGAGAGGATGAGTTTTATTAAACTCTTAATGAATTCAAAACCAAGAAGTTCCTAGTGAGAATGACATATTGAATGGAAGTTCATAGTGAGAATGACATATTGAATTCACCGAATTATGAGGTTGAATATTTATTCTTAATGACTTCTTATCCCAGAGTTTGGGTGGTTCATTAATAATGAACTTGAAGAAAGTCACCATACCCTTTGTGAGGTTGAGCTATTATAAAAGCTCTTAATTATTTCATAACTCAGTTTGAGTGGTTTTATGATGAGATAAACTTGATGAAATAACCTACGTAAGTGAGAAGTATTAGCCACCTTCTATGAAAAACGTTGGGCCGTTTTTATAGTACACTTATTAGAATCCTGAGGAAAGAGGGCTAAACATATATACACTTTTGTATATACTCTTTGTAGACACATCGAGGACTTTGGTGGGTGAAGGGGTTAGTTGTGTGTTATGAGTTTATCCCCATCTTAGAAAGTTCCAGACTAGTTTCACTTATCTAAGAGAAAGATTGCTCATCATCACTATGTCCTAGCTCCAGATACGTTCACTAGTGCTTAAGCAACTAATCTTGCTATTGCTCTTCTCATGTTTTAACCTCATTGCTCTCATCTTTACGAAAGAATTCTTTCGCATTAGTGGGGGAATGTTGATAATGCTCATTGAAAATATGCTAGTTAGGTTATTCCACTAGTATTGAGTGTTAAATCCACTAGTATTAAGTGTTAAATCCACTAGCATTAAGTGATAAATCCACTAGTATTAAGTGTTAAATCCACTAGTATTGAATATTAATTCTATGTTTAAATAGAATTAAATTGTGATTTGTAAATGACTATTTTGCCCTCACTATTTAGCCTATAAATAGTGAGCAATTTCATTCATTTTAATCATCCAAAGCAAACATTTGCTTTGAAATATTCCTATCTTTAGAGTGTTGTTTGAGTTAAGAGAAGAGCAATACCACCAAGTTCACTCCAGTTTTCGGGTGTACGAATTCTTGGAGAGTCGTGTTAACCTCGGGGGAACGGTCCGCCTACTGCAGTGATTACACACATTGGGGCGAATTCGTTTCTAAGGCAGTGGTTTTTACCACGACACAATTATCATTCTGATTGATTATTTTATTTAATATTTTTCAGTCAGTGCTAACGCCTCGTTTTGCAGCAATTTATTTTACCAACAATTTAGAAACGAATTACTATACTGCTGCCTAAACATGGTTGAAGTTCAAAGAAAATGTTAGCCTTGAATAAGCAAAATCAGGAGTAGAAAAAACTTAAATCATTGGTGAGATTAAGTTAAATTACTCGATTTGCATAAACTGAAAAGTAAGTTTCTATCAAATCTAGTATATGGTTATTACTATTTTGTTTGCATTATAATTGGTTCGCATGAACACTTTAGATCATATGAACGTTTTTGTATAAACGTTTTCTTAAATCATAATTGTTTTAAAAAATGCAAACGTTTTCTCCCTAAATTAATTGTATGTTGGAAAAGCTTTTCAATAAGCTTTCGGTTTCATTGTTGAAAGGCCATTTAGAATGTTAAAGTTTTGTTAAAGATTTTCAATAGGAAACAGCAGAATCATTGCTTGAGGTTTTTTAATTATAATATCAATATAAGTTTTATACAAACGGGGCATTGATGATTCATGGGAGATAGTGATTTAAAGAAAATTACATCTTTAATAACAGGGTCGGTTATGTATGTTTATTGGATGGTTAATTTTGTGGGAAAAAATTAATAATCGTTCACTATTTGGAGATGTTATCTTAGTGGTATATTCAATGCTTTGAATAATGAATGTACATAAGTTATGAAATTTATAATGGTAACTTATGCGAAAAAATGTTTTTAACGTTTGCATTGTTTGCATTTATAAATGCACAATAATATATTAATTATGTGGTTTGAGAGATTAATATTAAATTAATACATTATCAAATTATAAATTGATGATAGTTGATATATGGGTACGAGAGATAATGCATGTGTGATATTTGGTTCATGTGGAAATATAAAATAACTTATTCCCATGTGGGGAGTAATACAATTCCTGAAAACTAAGGTGAAAATAATTATAAATATTTTTACCGTACTAATAATTTTCTTTGAGAAATTTGTAAAGATACATGACATGTGTAATATTTGGAGAAATATGGAGCTGGTAAAGCTGAAATGAGAAGATTCTCCAAAATCGAATAGTTGTTAAATTCGATTTTATTTCCACAATCTCTTGAAGATAAGAAACCAAAATGCTAAAGATAAGGATCTTGTCACAATCAAATTATTGTTAGTAAATTAATTTCGAGACTAACCATATATATTCTTCATTTGACTTCAGAAGATTTAAAAGAGATGATGGTTCAGATAAAGAGATTGTCACGATGTATTTTGGGATCATGCTGATTAAAAATTGATGATGTAAAGGCTGAAGTAGCATGCATGGTGAGGATGAATAAGTTTATTTGGAAATTATAATTCTACCTGCGATGTCAGATTATTTAGACTTGTTATCTGTTAATACATGTTTTTTTTAAATACATGAATTAGATTGCATGAGTCTTTAAGATAGTCTTTAAAACTCAGTGGATACTATGAAATGAGATAAAACCACTAGTAAAGACAAATGTAGTACTACTAAGGCTAAGGGAGTAGTGTGAGCCCAAAAATATATATGCTTAATAAGATACTATTGTGAGTAAAAGTATCAAGCATAATTATTTAAAGAGATCTTATTTAAAGAAATAAAAATTCACAAATGATTTATTGGAAAGTAGTGTGATGAGTATGAAAGTGCATGTCTAGGATTGGTTCTATGAAGACTTGGTACTTAAGCGTGCCTAGTGCACCACCTCTCTTTCATAGAAACCTACCTGGTGCATTGTTCATTACTTTGCTAACTATTCCAATTTATAAAATACTTTGACAAGATAAAAACTCTTAAAACTTAATGCAAAATTTAAAAGAGTAGAGATTAATTTGGTTGAGTGGAATACCAAATTTAGTCATAGTAAATAAAATATATGATGATCTCTTTAAGGCTAATATGTTGAATACCATGAATGAGAATATGATAGACACTATTGCTACTAAGAGTGTGTTGTATCTATTAAATCTCTAAGTGATTTTCATAAGTAGAGGAAAGAAAAGAGATTATCTATTTCATAATGGTTTATGCATTTTAATCTTAATGATTTGTAACTTCTCAAAACTTTGAGAATATAATTATGTGTAAACAAAACTTGAGTTTGTTAAAATATAGTTTTATGGCTAAAACTCATAACAAACTTTACTCTAGTATGATTGAGTATTTGTTTACACGTTTTACAAGACACTTATGGATATCCTAAAATGTTAGAAATGTGGGGGTGTCTTAAAATGTAGATTAAATGCATAAACTTAAAAAGAAAAATATTCTATTAACTTCTTCTAGTATTCCTGCTAGGTCTTCTCAAGAAATTGATTTCGAGACTAGAAGAACTAAAAGGCTATTTGGACCAAATTTTATCCTTTATTTCTGAGATAAATGATTTAGATTCTCTTTCTGATCATATAGCTTAAATATTATATGAAGATCCTAAAAAGGCTATAAGATCTATCGATACTAGTTCTAGAAAAGCGCTATTAATGATGAACTAGAATCGATAATGTCTAATCATACATGGGATTAGTTGACTTGCCTAGAAGATTTAAACCAATCTGTAGCAAATGAATCTTCCGGAAGAAAATGAGATCAAATGGTTTGATCCAGTGGTACAAGGCAAGGCTAGTTGTCAATGGGTTCAATCAAAGGTTTAGACTACTTTGATACATACTCTCCCATTATAAACATCTCAACGATCCGCGCATTATTTGCACTAGCCTCCATTCATAAGTTGCGAGTACATCAAATGTATGTTAAGACTACATTTCTGAATGGAGATCTAGAGGAGGAGATCTATATGGGAACAATGGTACAAGAAATTTCATAAAACTATACTTAGTGCTGGTTTTGTTGTGAATGGTTCGAATGCTTGCGTGTATTCGAGGATGTTTGGTACTGATTGCGTCATCATAAGTTTTTTATGTTGATTTTCAGTTCTAAAATTGAGTCCATTAACAAAACAAACAATTTCGTGTTCACTAAATTTGAGATGACGGATCTGGGAGAAGTTGATGTAATCTTAGGAGTCAAAATTACTGGAATGGGATTTTCTTTATGTCAATCACACTATCTTGAGAAAGTGTTTAAGAAATTTGACAGTTTTGATGTCATCCCTGTTCGAACCCTTGTGACACTAGCATATATCTCTTTAAGAATAAAGGAAGTAACATTTCCCAAATAGAATATGCTAAATTAATCGGAAGCTTAATGTTCTTAATGAACTGTACTCGGTCTGATATTGCTTATGCTGTGAGTAGACTAAGTAGATATACTCATAATCCGAGTGGTGAACACTGGATTTCTCTTAGACGCTTACTGAAGTATCTTAAGGGTACTTTGGATTGGAAACTTGAGTTTGTTGGCTATCCTGTGGTACTGGAAGGATATTGTGATGCCAACTGGGTTTCTGATAATGATGAGGTCAGCTCTACAAGCGGGTATGTTTTTACTTTAGGTGGAGCAACAATCTCGTGGAAATCATCAAAGCAAACTTGTATTGCTCGTTCTACCATGGAGTCAGAGTTTATAGCTCTTGACCTAGCTGGGCAAGAAGCCGAGTGGCTCAGAAGCTTATTAGCAGATATTTCATTGTGAGGAAGACCGATTCCTCCGATTTCTTTATTGTGTGATTCACAAGCTGTGATATGTATACAATGGAAAGAAAATACGCATTCGTATAAGGCATGAATCAGTTAGACACTTAATAAAGAACGGAGTGCTCTCTTTAGAGTATGTGAAGTCAGAAAGGAACCTAGCAGATCCTTGGTCCTAGATTCGTCGAGGGGGATGGTCTAAAGCCCATTGGTTGAGGAATTCATGGTGGATACCCAACTTAGTTATCTAAGTTCCATGTGGTCAAGCGAAACCATGGAGAGCCGTGTTGTTTGAAATACTCCTATCTTTAGAGTGTTGTTTGAGTTAAGAGAAGAGCAATACCACCAAGTTCACTCCAGTTTTCGGGTGTACGAATTCTTGGAGAGCCGTGTTAACCTCGGGGGAACGGTCCGCCTACTGCAGCGATTACACACATTGGGGCGAATTCGTTTCTAAGGCAGTGGTTTTTACCACGACACGATTATCATTATGATTGATTATTTTATTTAATATTTTTCAGTCAGTGCTAACGCCTCGTTTTGCAGCAGTCTATTTTACCAACATAATTATATAAAGAGACGGCATACGAAACCTTGCACTGATTGTCACGTGAATAGCTCAGCTTCTTCTCGTTCTTGTTTCTGCACTGTCATGAATTTATGTGTAGGGCAGTTATAGTACAACCATAACCTCACCGTAATTTGATCACTTTTATTGTTCGCGTAATATAGGAAGAGTCTAAAATACATCAGGTTAATATAATATAAAGAGTATAATTTTGCAAGTTAAAAATTATAATTTTTTAAATTAGATATGATAATATTTTAAGTTGAATAAGAAATGTTATCTTTTTCTGCAACATTTTTGGATGTTATAAATTTATATGACTTTTTCAATTGTTAAACTTTAAAATCACATAATATAACATTTTCAATTGTAACCGAAGTGTTATAAATTTATACGTGAAAGTATCTTGCATGAATGCATTATGTTCTAAACCGATCATTGTGTCTAAAATTATATATAATTAGAGTGCTATTAAAAATATTACAAAATATAATAGCCAAATATAATTTCCAAGAGGATATCAAAATCTTTGGTATAACTGTTACGTTGATGTTAAATGGATACGTTATTTTCATTTACAACAGGAAATTTTACTTTCCAATCAAAATACCAGCAAGAGTTTCGTGACTTGTAAAAGAAACTTTGAATTTAATTTGATTAATTCATGAACATATTTTTAACAACAGAATCTCTCATACATGGATTTAAATAGCGATCGTTATATAATGATAAAGGCTTTCTAAAGTCGTTATTTTACAGTCGTGATATCTTTAATAACTGTAATACCACTCGTTATTATTCCAACCATATTCACTATTATCGTAATCGCGATAAACACAACACAATTGAATACGTGATCACAAAACCATGCTTTCATGATGTGTGACGACAAATTGACAGCCAATGAATCCCCATAAAGGGCGAAGTGCAGTGCAGAAATATGGAGGAATGGCTGGCTTGAATTGACCATTTCATGCATTATCAGTGGTGCATTTAAGGGTAAAAGGTGGTTCCCGGACCAATATGACTTCTGTAGTAGAGACAACAGATTTATTGCTCCCATTAAAGAGTTTTGGTGCTGGCTGGCATTTGCTGTCAGATTTTGTGCAAGAATGTGTTGTCATTACCACACGAATAGAATAATTAATGGGCTGCTTGGAGGGTCGCATTAATCTAAAGTTGGCTAATGATATTTTCAATTGTAGTGTGAGAGTAATTGAAAAATGTGTCAGCTTGAATTTATCAAATGATTTCAGTAATAAAAAGTATTTTTTGAAAGTTCTGATATGGAGTAATTGTGTTTGTATGATATTTTCGTTGTTAATAAATTAAAAAATTATAAACATATACTATCTTATAAACACATCAGACTATTAAAAAAATATGTGAGCTCGGGTTGTTGAAATTAAGGTTCAATAAAATGCTAAAACCTTACATCCTTCCATCTGAATTAAAACTGAATTAAAGCAAATCAATATTATGCCATAAATATATGTTGTCTCAATTAGATATTGTGTTGAATAGCGATGGGCACGAGACCCGAACTCAATAGGTTTTGATTTGACCTGATTCAATCAGATTAAATTTTTTTAGAAAAATAAGATTCGAATCGGGTCAGTTTTTTAGAGGATAAGTTCATGTTGGGTCAGGTTCGAATTTAGAGTGAAAAATAATTTACCTGACCTGATCCAAAAAATAATATAATTATATTTTTATATATTTAAGGATAATTACACTAATATCCCTCTTTATATTATTTTTTCAAATAAGTCTCTATTTTATTAAATAAAAATAATAATTTTATATTATTTCAGATTGGGTCGGATGAAATTACTCTAAACTCATGTCGGATCGAATTTTGTATTGTGTTGACAACACGTGTCTTGACTTATATGCATAAGACAATTGATCTCAATTGGAGTTATCTCCGTTGATTTTGTAATATCAAAAGATAACATTATGTATACGTTAACTAAAGGGTTGATTTCTATGCTCTATCAATTGTTGTTTGATTATCGCAATATATACATATTTTGTGCAAATGCTTTGGTCATATAAGAATATCTTCCAAAAAAAAATGTGTAGCCTCTCTTCTTTTCTCCGAATTTATATAGAGATACAAACTCAGATTCCATTGTGGATTTGGTTATATAGAACGTCTCAATACTTCAATCCTTAAATTGAAGGATAAAATATATAATGTTTGATTTGAATTCAAATTCTCTAGATAAGATGAGATAAGATAAGATAAGATAAGATATGATTCAATCTCAATGGTAGATGTAAATTGATCTAAACCATTAGATGTAAAGGACTTAACTATAAATAGATAGGTTCCTCACCTCATTTGTATTTATTATATTCTTTCAGAGTAATACAACTATGCATTTACTCTATTTCTCTCTCATTTGTATTTATTATATTCTTTCAGAGTAATACAACTATGCATTTACTCTATTTCTCTCTTGTCGCTTGTTTCCTAATTTCTTAATTTTTTTTTTTGTATTTTGTTGCCTCTCTTAGTAACTTGAATAGTTCCAACAGTGTTTACGCTTTCGTATATTGTTCAATCCTAGAGGATTTCATCGTCGTTTGATGAACTTAAATTCTCACGATAGTGTGGTGGAGACTTACTTAAATACCCAAATAACCGAAAAAAACATCTAAGATCGCTCATATCAACCAGTCTAAACTCTAGAACCATTACAATATCATATATTTAATCAATTACTTTTTTAATCCACGAGCCTCGATAAATTCTTATGCCTACAACTCCGACTTTTATGATGTTACAATAGAATTAGACTATAATTACTCTCAAATTTCATTATCATATAGCTATCATACGCTTGGATCAAATCCATTACAATCATGAGCCCAAAAGCTCGCCTCGTCTCAACTTAAATAAAATTTGAGTTTGGTCATATTAGAGCTCTTCCTTAAAAAAATAAGTGCTATTTCATACATTAATTTTAAAACGGGATCTTGATCAGTAATTGAAAGGTGATTGTTAGGTGAAAAACCTTTTTGAAGTCCAATAATTTTCAGAGTAGTTGTAAAAATATTAATGTTTTTTACCTTTAGTAAATTAACTCCTGACGAGTAATGAACCCATAATTTAGAGGATAAAAGAGATGTTTACCGAAAACTTTTAACTATCTACCATATAAATTGTTGACAAAAAAACTACTAATGTTTTTTACCTTTAACTAATTAAGATTTAAAAATAATCCATATGGATATCATTTGTTTAAGTTTCGCAAAATTGATCGTACTTTTGCCAAGATGTTTCATTGTTAAAGAATTAATAATACACAGCCCAAATGAAAGAAAATTGCGTAAAAAATTCTGATTTTTGAAAAGAAAACCTGTTTTTAATAAATAAAAAGTAAAATATCATTATTACCTATAATGATTAGTTCAAGTGGTAAATAACTTGACATTGTTTAAACAAGGTATCGAGTTTAAGTCTTTGTAGATTATGAAAATCTTTATTGAGAGATTTATCCACCAAATCAGATATGCGATCCGAGTCAATCCTGATTAGTTAAGACTAAACCTTAGAACAAATAGAGAAAAATTTAAAAAAATAAAATACCATTATTAAAAAAACTGACCACAATTTTTTAAGGGCTTTATATTTATTAGGACTGACAGTTTTATTGTTAGGAAATGCTTTGACTTTATTATTTTAATGCAATCTTAGTCGTCAAATGTTGAGTAATAATTAAGAGACTAATAACACAGTATAACTAATTCCAAGTATTATGAAGAAGCTTAAATTCTCTTCCATTAATTAGTGCATTACTTCATGTCCTGAAGTGAATTAATTAAATAATAAGAAGAATTCGGAAAATGACGTATTATCTTTGAAGGATCATACATAAAATTTTATGTTAAGAGACTAATTAAAAATATTATAAGAAAATAAATTTATAAAAATTTAAAAAATAAAAAATAAATTATTAATATAAAATATTTAAAATTTAGAGAATCATCGTCCAATTTATCCATCCATCCATCCACCACTATTTTTGGGTGTTATCATCCATAATGGACCCTGGATTGAAATCTTCTGCTCCTCTATGTGCCCCACTAGTAATATTTTGACATGTGTATTTTTATTTATACGGCAACACATATTTTTTTTTAAAATTACTTCCTTGATTTACTTCATCTTCTACATTTTACTTTTAACGAAGGTTTTGGAAAAGATGTACATATATGAACTTTTTCAAACCCAACTTCACTCAGAAAATTAGTCGATAAAAAGTTATGTATCATCACTTTTAGCTCCCCAAGTGTAAACACATGAAGATTAAAACCATAGAACGAGGTCGACGAATTTTCCGACAACATCAAGCTTGGATCACTTGAGTCTAACATGTAAAACCTTGTGAATGAACTTTGCTTTGAATCTTCCTTCTTCGACTTGCCTTCCAGTTTCACAACACCCTTTAAACAACTCAAGAGGATGGATCTCAAAATAATCTTCATCACTGTCATCCCCCTCCCCGAATCTGCAAATTTAGTTCTATATACATGAATACAAGAGTTTGACAATTGGCGTGTATATATTTATCCTTTTGATTAAGCAGGTAAATTGAGAAGATAAGTCCACAAAAATTGGTTAATACAAAATGACACCACTGCTCCCTTTGAATTTCTTTCTTATTTTCCATGAAAAGTCGAAAGTTTGTTTCTTGCATTTGTATGAAAATACAATCGAAAGCTGTTTGTTGTGCTTTTCCAGAATCAACTTCTAAGGCAATAATAACAATACAAAATCCATAGGTGTGAGTTTATTTTATTGAATTGAAATATGAGAATAAGGTACTAATCTTGCAGAAAGTAAAAGAATACCATTTATTAGTTGGGGTATACTAAAATATGTTGCGAATTGGATTTTTTTTATTAATCAACCTGGAAATTTTTGATTTGTTTTGGAGTTCGTAAATAAAAGAGAGATTGTAGAAGATAAAGTTATAAAGTAATTTTTTTTTTTAGAAATTTACATGCGTTGCCATAAAAATAAAAAGAGGCACGTGTCAAAATATTATTAGAGGGGCATAAAGAGGGACACAGAGGGCGCGGAGGATTTTTGTTCAGTGGATCCTCTTCCCTGATGGAGGATCTTAAATGTTTAGGTTCAAACAGTAAAATGCTTCAGCATGTGTATGGGGCAGACTTTGACAGGATAAGTCCTCTTCTTTTAATTACACACAGCAATATTCAGGGATAATAATCCATGCATTTTTCAATTTAGCATAAAGAATATATTCAATATTTTTAAAAAATAAAAAACAGTTGATTTAAATTTTTACTTGATATGTTTTATTAAAATTCTTTTTTATTAATTTAAAATGATTATAAAATAATATATGTTTAAGATTTTCTAATTTAGTAACTGTACATAAATTAAACGATAAATGCATTATTTTATAAAACATAGGCCAAGTTCTTTTCTATTTTCTTCCAAAACCAATAGTAAAAATGTTATAATTCTTTCTAATAATACGGGTGAGTACAAGGTAAAATCTGTTAAAAAATTATCAATCATTTGATATTGAACGGTTATATCCCGACGTATATAGTGCTCGAACTCGGGATCTCAAAAAATAATAACAATTTCTTAATCACTGTGATCATTTGGTTCATCCAAAAAAGATAACAATTAAAAAGAAAGAAAAGAAAGAAGACCTCCAAAATATGGTATTTTTTTTTATAAATATGAGGTGAATACAAAATAATATTTTATTCAAAGACTTTCAATCCTTTAATAATGAATACTCATATTCCTGCTCGAATTTGGGACCTCAAAGAATAACAATAAATCTCTTAATCACTGAAATTGCTTAATTCATGCAACATAGGATACTTTTTAAATCATTAGAATCAGCCCACCTTATTGGTTATGAATCCACCTTGGGATTTAACAATCTAAGAACTCAATAGTATACCAGAAATTAAATTTAATAATCAATGACATAAATCTAAAGAGATTAAGGTTAAAAATGGCATCCTAATTTGTTTCAGTGTTGTTGGTACCTTTGAAGAGTTTGTCTTCTGGGATTTTGAAGGTGCTTATGTCTTCGTCCTGGATCCACCCGTACTTCTCCATGTAAGGATTCACCAATGTTTTTGGTGGGTATTTTTCAATTTCATCTTTCCAAACATTCCCATCCCCTAAATCCCTTACAATCTCCCACACACAGCTGTTGCATTTAAACCCAGCCCCAAAGCTTATCATCAACACTTTCTCCCCTTTCTTCAACCTTTTCTTGGCTTCCATGTATGCTAAAACATACCAAAGACTGCTTGCCGATGTGTTCCCGAAACGATGCAGTGTCATCCTTGCCGGTTCGAGGTCGTGCTCGGTGAGATCGAGGCTTAACCCTATGCCTTCGATCACTGCTTTCCCTCCTGTGTGGATGCAGAAATGGTCCACTCCTCTCTTGAAGTTAACCCCAGCTTTTATAGGACCTTGAGTCGTGGTTCCCTTGGTTGAACCACGGCGGTTCCATTTCTTAACCAGGGAGACCACCATGAACTTGACTAGCTCCGTAACCGGCAGGATCTTGGGGGAAATGACCCTTAAATTGTCGACGAAAGAACGGGTTGCTGCTTTTGGGAGGTTCTTCCCAAGGTGAAACCCAACCCTTCCTTTCTCATCTTCCGTTTGGATGCAACAATTGTACGACTCGTCTCTTGCACCATGATGTGTTCTCACCAAGCATTTCAATTTGAACATGGCTCCGTGCTTCAGGGACTTCTTGTTCGTCAAAAGTATCGCACACCCGCCGGAACGGAACAAGCAATTCGCCAGAATCATGGATCTGTCGTTGCCTGCATACCAATTTGGACTCAAAGACTCCGATGTCACCAACAAAGCGTACTTGTTTTTGTACGATTGGAACACATTGCGAACGATATCGAGGGAGATCAAACTTGCACTGCACCCCATTCCAGTCAAGTTAAAGCACTTGACGTCTTCCCTCATTTTGTAACGATTGATGATTCTAGAGGACAAACAAGGAACGGCTGATAGCATGGAGACGTTGACGACCAGGAGATCGATTTCTCGAGCCGAAACGCCTGCCCTCGACAAGAGCTTGCCGATGCTGTCGTTAAAAAACTCTTCCATTTCTAGGATTCCATCGGCCAACGTCGGGGACTCTTCTCGGCCGGAGAACATGATTCTTGGGGCGTAGGTTTGTTCCCCAATGCCGGAGCTGACAATGGCTTTCAACAAAAACTTGTACTCGTTGAGTCCAAGGTTCTTGTTCCTTTTTATCACTTCCCCACAAAACTCAGTCCCGACCATTCTATCATCGGTCGGCTTGTAACATTGGTAGTCCAAAATGTAACATTCTTGGTCTCTCTCGTCGGCAACCCACTTGCAAACCCTGAGACAAACAACTAAGATCGGAAAGAAGAGCAAGAAAGAGAACAACTCCATTATAGACAAACAGAAAGCAAAGTTGAGAAAATGTTGATGGGGGTTGAGATTGAAGAAAAGGAGATGAGATGAAAGTCTTAAAAGGTAGATGAGAGCAAGTGAGTTGGACATGTGAATTTGGTCGAGTCACAATGCCATCATTCAACTCCCACCAACTGAGTTTGTGTATAATTTTCAAATCAATCTTTAATTCCAAACTTGAACAAAGCTTTGCATGTCAGAAAGAGACCAAAGGGACGAAGTGGGCAAAACTTTTGAGATAATGTTCTGGAAAAAATTAATTCACGAGATAAAGCACTCCCAAGATTAATTGTTCAAATAAGGTGAAATCCACAGTGTTGGTCGTAGGTCGTCATGCCTTCCGGGCGACCTACTAGGTCGCCATGTCTTCCCGGCGAGCTACAAGAGATTGCATGTGCCATGCACGTCCCAACACGCTGGGCATCCGAGGCCATCCGACCGAGACCATTCGAGAGCATCCGAGGCCATCCGAGAGCATTCGAGGTCATCCGACCGAGGCAATCTGAACGAGCTATGCGAGGGCAACCGAGCGAGCTATGCGAGGGAATCTGAGGGAAGCCGAGCGAGGGTAGGTCGCCCGGAGTGCATGGCGACCTACAAGGTCGCCCGGAGGGTATGGCGACCTACAAGGTCGCCCGGAGGCATGGCGACCTATGTGTTGGGACGTGCATGTGCCATGCAACACGTTCATTCTCTATGTTTGAGCAAGGGTAGGTCGCCCGGAGTGCATGGCGACCTACAAGGTCGCCCGGAATGCATGGCAACCTACAAGGTCGCCCGGAGTGCATGGCGACCTACGACCAACACTGTGAATTTCACCCTATTTGAGCAATTAATCTTGGGAGTACATTAGCTCGTAAATTAATTTCTTTCAAAACATTATCTCGAAAGTTTTACCGACGAATTGGGGTCAAATTGCAAGAACTTGTCAACGATTCTTTAATGACTTAAAACAACTCCATAGTCTTAAACTGTAATTTTCAATTTTGATTTGACATTTGTTTATTCCCAAATTGGAATTGGGTCAGCGCAAGTGTAACAGAAACGCCATTATAGTTCACAGTTAGCAGCTTACCCAATAAGGTTATCCACATTTATGAAGGGTGAGGGTGGTAGCTAGAGACGTGTACAGGGATTGATCGAAGAGAGCGGATAGGTGGAATAATTCTATCTTAAAAAATTTAAATTATCATATATTTTAAATATTTTTTATTAATAAATTTTTCTTTTAAAATTTTATAAATTAGTCTTCTAATATCAGCGGTAGATTGATAGTTTCCCAAGTGTATGCATGTGCCAACTCTTAAATCCGAATTTTCTTCAGTTAGTTATATATTTTACTGATAATATTTATCCTGAAATTTTATTTGTGCATATCTTATTAAAATTTGTATTATTAATATATGTATGCTCCGTTGCGGATCCAAAAATATTTTTGAGGATTGACACATATATGTTACTAACACAAATTTTTTTAATGAGGTGGGCACAAATAAAATTTCAAGGTGAGCTCCATCAGTAAAATAAATAATTAATTGAAGAAAATTAAGATTCAGGGTAGGCACACATAAAATTTCAGGTTAGATACATTCAATAAAATAGGAAACTAACCGAAGATAATTCGGATTTTAGGGTCGGCACATACTCACCCTCAACCCTAAATGGATCTAGATGCCCATCCTCAACCCTAAATGGACATGCCACTCCTAAAAAATATTTTTAAATCTATCGTTATAAAACATAAAATCATACGTATATATGTAACCCTTTTCCAATATTATTCTAGAAAACAAAGTAATTAGTCCATGAAATCACGGGAAGCTCGGTAAAGAAAAAACAAAAGAATTCAGCATTGACTCATTGTTCCAGCTGCCATGGAAAAGAGAGGTTAATAATTGTGCCGTATCATTTATAATCGTTGTATATAAAGTCTTTTTTAATATCTACTACATTCTTTTTCTTCCCAAATGCCTACTGCATTCAATGGGACAGAGTGGATTTAGATCAGTGAGACTAATAATTTTGTAACATATTTTTAATATTTTCATAATTTTTAAATATGTTCGGACTTATTTTTTTAATTAATTTTAAAAAAATATATATTAAGTGACTTTAATGATTAAAAGAAATGTTTTTTAGAGGTCCTAAATTTGAACAGATCTATAAGATATATATTGTCAAAAAAATTTATAAATATATATTATCTTATAATAATTTCAAACTATCTAAAAAGAGAAAAACTAATTTTAAACACATGTAAGATTAGCCTGTGCACGGGAATTATTAGTACACATGGTTCAGGTCCTTTAACTAGCCGGTGCACAGGAATTATTAATTTAATACACATGGTTGAAGTCCTTTAACTAGCACTTGGGACATTAATGTATGTCTAGGTGGCAATAATTAGGTGATTGAGTAAATTATTAAAAGAACAATCATTTAAATTAATATATCATTTTATACCTACATCGATATTAAAGTATAAAACAGAAAATGTTATACGAGAAAGATTTATTTATATAATAATTACTCATGCATATCTATCTATTAACATAGTCAGTACGCGTGACAGTTTTTCTATTGAAATTCACATGTCTTGTAGTTGAACCTCATTGTTTAAGCTTATATGTGATTAAATCACTAAAAAAATGTAATAATTTACAAAAATTAGACTTAAGTTTGGGGTACGGTTACACGTGAAAAAGGGTTAGCATTCCTACAACTCCGTAAAAATGGTGGTTACTTGATCACAAATGTTTTTGTTCGACTCATGAATACAATTAATTTTTTTAGATTAACACAAAATTTTAAAATTCTCAAGAGTAATCCCGAATTCTCTAACATCAAAGAGATTTTTTTTTGAAAAAGGAATACTTATATGTTTTATTAGAACAACGTATATAAAAATAGGACAACGACAAGTGCCTCTTTAAAAAAACATCTCTAACGCTATAATAATAATAATAATAAGAGTGCAACATTGCTGCCGTCGAAGTGATCGTATGTTTAAACACCCAATACTTGCTCAAACAACAATTATATGACACTATATTTTAAACACATTCAAACACCACTACCACTATAGATAAACAAAATTAAACTCGAATAATCTAAAATTTTACATGTTCATTTATATTAAAATTTTGAAAGTGTAGTCTTTTATATGCAATCTCAAGCGTTTTTCAACATCTAGAAAAATTAAAAAAAAAAACTATCTCACTCAAGAAAACACTTCGATTTTTGTGAACTATGCTTAAAAAAACTAAATCCACAACTCTTTAAAATACTCCAAAATTCTCTAACGTGTGAGAGAATTTATGAATAGTTCTCAAAGTCTGAAAAGTTTATGATTATGGTATAATTTAAGAAAATCAAAGGTAAAATTCTTCATTAAGTAACCTCGAAATCTTCCAACGTCTAGAAAGAGATCGAAGATCCACTTCAGTCCAGATGATACCTAGTTTTTAAAAAATATGGTGAAGATATTAGAACGTGTATCATAATTTTTAGTCTAAATACAAGAATTATAGGCTAAATAAAATAATTTGCTAACCGTTCTAGAGTTCTAAGTCCTAATGTTCACTAATCTTAAGGTCGACCATTAAGTTCTCTAACTAAGTCACTAAACCCTAAAATTATGAATAAAGAAAATGAAGTAAAAATCAAAACATAAAATAGAACAAATTCGAAAGATTTCAATTTGCTAGACTCTTACGATAAAATCTAAATAGGTCGTAGTATCGCATAAAAAACGCAATCACTTAAACCTAAAAATCATAGATGCATAATTATATTGAGATAAATAATATTTATTGATTATAAATGATTTTATTAATTTTTAATAATTAATAATATAATTTAAAGTATTTAATATTACTATATTTTTTTATTATTAACTTGTTTTTCAAAATATTAATTATTAAGTTATCATTTCAATTCTAATATCTATATTCATGTTTAATTTTTTTTTTTAAAATCGAAAGAACCAAATAATAGAAAATATTTTACAGTACACTATATAAATTTTAAAATTTTATATATTTTTAAACCTTTTTATTTCTAAAAGAAATATTTTCCAAAAAAGTAATTTTCCTTTAAAAGCTGCATGCTAGCTCATGGTTACGGGCTTTAACTTGAACTTCAATTTCAATCTAAAATATGAGTTTTGGACTAGTTTCTTCAATTTATCCCAAACTGAAGATTTTGGGCTCTCACAAACTCAAAATATTTCCCAATTGACACGAGTGATGCAAATTAGGGTTTGTGTTTTCTTTGGGTAAAGTATACAAATGCTCCCCTAACTATATGATACTGTTTTGTTAAGTCCTCAATTATTAAAAATTACAAAATAATATTTTAATTATAGATTATTTCTTTGTTGAGTTTCTCAACTATTAAAAGTTACAAAATAATCACTCAACTATTCATATATTATAAACTTGTCATTTTCTGTTAAAAATTGATGAACCTATGTGCTTGACGTTAGCCTGTTGACTACGATAAGATAAAATATTATTCCATAATCTCAAACGACTATACAATGCAAACGATTTAAGATCAGATTTTATCATATCCTAATTAGTAGGTTAACGTCCAACACAGAGAGTTGACAAGTTTTTACTAAAAGATGACGAGTTTGGAACATGTCATTTTATAATTTTTAATAGTCATGGGACTCAATAAAATAGTGACCTATAATTGAGGAACCATTTTATATATTTTAATAGTTAGGTGACTAAACAAAATAGCGTCCTATAGTCAGAGGATCATTTTGTACTTTACCCTATATATTTTGGGTACATTAGGTTTTTGTATATTAAAACCGCTAAAGACTTTAACTTTGCACTCTCGAGACTAAGACGCAGAAAGGGAGGCAGATGGGTAAAATGACAACAATAATCCAAAACCCATTATCCCTTTTCTTTAAGTTTTATATGCATCAAATGTCATTTTAATCGATGTCAAATTAATCCTTGTTTTTATTTTTGTGGTTGTTTGTAGCTAGGATCAAGGTACACGAGCTAAGGAACAAATCGAAGACTGAACTATTGAGTCAGCTCAAGGATTTAAAAGCTGAACTTTCTCTCCTTCGTGTAGCTAAGGTTACTGGTGGTGCCCCCAACAAGCTCTCCAAGTTGTAAGCTTTATATCCTCTTCATTTCTTTTACATGGGTTTTGGTTTTTCTTTTGGTGTTGGGTTTTTGGTAAGGTGGTGAGGCTATCGATTGCACAAGTATTGACTGTGATTTCCCAGAAACAGAAGGATGCTTTGAGGGAGGCCTATAAGAAGAAGAAGTTTTTGCCTCTTGATCTTCGTCCCAAGAAGACCTGAGCTATTCGTCGCCGCCTTACCAAGCACCAGGTTAGCTATTCTTCATGTTTATTAGGCTTTATTTTCTCTTGTTCTGCAACATCTTTTGTTGTTAGATTTATCACCATTTTATAGTTTTACTATGTTTATTTGCTTGAATTTAGACGTTTCTAGTTTGTTTTGATACGAACATGTCTGGTGCTCTTATTTTAGAGGGTGTCTAAATGATCTCTAGTTTGCATTTTATAATATCTTAGTATGTTGCTTATTAAATTAACACGGCTTTCAATTTCTGTGATGTTGCCAAAGCTGTTGATCTAATTTGCTTCACTTGAAGCTTGATTACATTGCTGCTACCTTTTGAGGTCTTAAATTATTCAATGTCGTTTCGTTTATCGGTCACCAGAGAAATTCTGAACAGAATTTGTCAAACTTTGGCTATTCTCAAGGATCAATACCTTGTGTGAAAACTCCTCTTTATCTGGTTGGCCAGTGTGTGTCTTTACTCTTTCTTTTCTTTGGAGAAAAGTTGAGCTTATTATAGTAAAGAACTTCTGGATTAGACACCTTTAATGAATGAGTTCATATTATGGTCCTCTTTAGTTTAGGACAGGTGTTGCAATAAAATTTCACTAGTTGTCCATATTATACTAGATAGTTAACCTCTTCAGCCACATTGATCTTGCTGATGAATCCCCAAATGTCTCTGTCGGCTTTGTTCACTGTTAATGGAACATGGATGATATATTATCTCCACTTGTTGAACCTGAAAAGTGTTTTACAAATATGGCCCTCCAATTTAAGTTTAATACTTGTTAACTTTAGATGGTAATCAGATGATGACATGTTCGTCTCTATGGCGTATATAAAAAATTATGATATGTTCCTTTCGATATTGACCTCTAGTCCCATGTTTTTACACGGCAATCTTTGAAAACGGAGCGGGAGAAGAAGAGGGAGATGTACTTTCCAATGAGGAAGTATGCCATTAAGGTGTAAACTTTAGATTATTTTCATTGAACTTGGAAAGTGATACCTTTGTTTTAGATTTTAAGTGCCTCCTAATTGAGGATGTTGCTTAAATTTTGTATTGAATTTTCATTTTCTTCATAATTATGAATTATTGGAAGTTTGGAACTTCAACAAAGTTTGTGGAGGCTTTCTTTTATAGTAATTATGTTTTATCATGTGCCTGATTGAGGTAGATTGAAGAGTTGGTGCTCCAGTTCAGCCGAGCAATGTGAAGCATTTAGGTTTTAGGTACTAGTATTTTTCTAGGGGTATTGATATTCTTAGCCTGGTATCAATACTAACAATGATAACAATCTCATTTTGAGTATTGATGCTTTAGGTATTGATGCCATTGTGTAGGTATCGATACTTTGCAATAAAATTGCACACTTTTGGCAATTTGGTAAACTTAGAAAGTCCTAAAACATGTCTGAATCATATTGGATCTACGTATAATTTATATAAACATGTTTTATACCTTACATATAACATGTAAACCTATTCATATCATCAAATTCACTTACAGATGAAAATTTAGCATGTCTCGTACCATTTAGGCTATATATGTACATGAAGTTGCCATTTTATATCACTAAACATGTCCTTTGATATCAGTTTGAGTACATCATAATCATATAGAACAACATAGAAATTCATACCACTGATCAAAATTGCAATTTCATAATGATTTAGATACTCAACATATTTTATGTAAATTAAGTAAGTCTTTAACTAATTTTTAGTCCATCAATATATGCTTCCAAAAGTTATAATCATGTTCAAAATGCATCTCTATTGAAATAATCATGTTTCACAAATTGTTTATGGGAACAAGTTGATTGTATGGGCTATAGGTGATTCATCCCTTTTGATTTGGGTAGAGATGTTGCAGTCGATGGAAGAACGACCGATGGTTGATGTCAAAGTGTTTTCTCTCCATAATGAGGTAGATAAGAGATGAATGAGGGTGAAACAGTTCCATCCTTTTTCTTGATCTTTATCAATAGGGTTTGTTGAAAATATTTTAATATTTCGATATAACAAATTAAGTTAAATGAATTTTAAGATTTTCCAAAAAGATTTTCTAAGTATATTCGATATAATTATTCGAATATCAAAATATTACTCCAAATCTTTCAAATGTCATTTTTAATCCTTACTCAAGTGTAAAATTAAGTTTTAATCTTAAAATAATTTCAAAACGATTTTTACAAAATATTTCAAACCATTTCAAAGCAAAAAAATTCCAGATTGCTCAGAGGGAATCGATTCCCCTTGAATGGTTTGGCTCTGAGAATTCCAGTATGCTCGGAGGGAATCGATTCCCCCCAGGGGTACTGATTCCCCCCACTGTTCAACGGTCGAAATATTTGAATTTTACACTTAGAGAACCGATTCCCCCTATGAGGTACTGATTCCCCTCACGCTCCAAGTTGTTTTATTAATTGATTTCACACTAAAACGACTATATTATCTTCATTAATGATCCCCAACGTTCAGAAGTGATTCAAGGTGTATTTAAGCAAGCTTAGAAGCCATTGATCAATAACAAGAAACATCAAGCAACTAGAATCAAGAGAGAATCAAAGAGAAAGCATCAAACCTCAAATTTGAGCATTTCAAGCCTATTTTTCATTCAATATTCATTTTGCTTTCAAGAACACTTATTGTGCTCAATTGTAATCATTTTTTGAGTGTTCTTTTCTTTGTTCTAGAATTGTGCAAACAATCTACCTTGTGAGGATTTCCTTGTAAGTTTGTAAATTTGTATTGTTCTCTTTGGGAGAGAGTGTTCTCAAGAATTTGGGGTATAATTCTTGAGGGTTTGTAAGGTTACTCTTTGTCCTCAAAAGAAAGACAAATTAGTGAATTTGTGGAAAATCCTTAGTGTGGATAACTAAGGTAGTGGACGTAGACTTCGGTTGAGAAAGTCGAACCACTCTAAATCGTTGTGCAAATTTCTTTCAATTTTCTGCAAAAGCTTCCACCAAAATTTTAATTACCAATTCACCCCCTCTTGGCCATATTCGTCAATCGATTAACTCAACAATTGGCATCAGAGCCTAACTCATTTGAAGGTTTAATCGCCTCTTGAGTCGATTCGGGAAGAGTTACATCGATAATCAAAGTCATCAATGGCCTCTACTTCAAACTTCGACTCCGGTCTCGATTCGAGACCCGTCAACAAGCCTCTTTTCTTCAATGGGGCTAATTATGCCTATTGAAAAAATAAGATGATGTACTTCATTCAAGCAAGTGACATGGGAGCATGAAATGCTGTAGAAGAATGATACTTCAAGCCTCTCACTCATACAAGATTATGGAGTGAAGGAGAGACAAAAATGTTCCAGCTAAACTCCAAAGCCATCCATATCATATTTTGTGCTCTTGGACCAGATGAATACGGAAGAGTTTCATCTTGTACAACCGCCAAAGAAATATGAGACAAACTTCAAGTCACTCATGAAGGTACCGATGAGGTAAATAAATCTAAAATTAATATTCTAACGCATAGCTATGAAAATTTCAGGATGAAACCAAATGAAGATATCAAGCTATGACGGATAGATTCTCAACGATTGTCAATGTTCTCAAATCATATGGAGAGATCATTTCAAATGAAAAGTTTGTGAGGAAGTTAGTCTACTCCCTCCCAAAATCGTGGCAATCAAAGAAGTCGACAATCATCGAGTCTAAGGATCTAACGTCCTTAACTCTTGAAGAGCTAATCGGTTTACTCCTCACTCATGAAATGATGCTTGAAAATGAGGTGGACCTTGATAAGATTGAAGAGACACCAAAGGAGAAGGAGAAGAAGAAAAACATTGGAGTTGATCTCAAATCCACAAAAAATGAGAGTGATTCGGATGAAGATGACGATGACGAGAAAATGGCATTGTTTGCCAAACGGTTCAGAAAAATGATGAGACCTTACCGAGGAAGAAAATTCAAACGAAATGAAGGCCTCAAAAATGAACCAAAAGAGAAGGATCCAATCATTTGCTATGAATGCAAAAAGCCGGGGCATGCCAAATATGATTGCCCACAATTGAAGAAAAAAGATCAATCAAAGAATAAGCACAAGGCTCATGGGGCTACATGGAGCGATGAAGAAGGTTTCGATGAAGAGGAACAAGAAGTAGCAAACTTGTGCTTTATGGCATTCGGGGAAGATTCTAAGGTAACCTCTAACTCATCTGATTTTGATGATTTATCCTATGATGAGTTATTAGAGGAATATAATGGGTTGGCTTCGGATTATGAGAAATTGTTTTTAAAATATAAAAATGATGTTTCAAAATTGAAAAATGAAAATAAACTCATATCCAAAACCAACAACGATCTTGAAAGTAAAATCAAAGATTTGCAAATCAAACTAGAAGAGTTTGAAAAGAAAATTTTGGATTTGCAAAATTTACTTTCAAAGGTAAATGATGATCATCAAAAGAAAATTAATGATCTTAAAACTTCTTTTGATAAAGTTTGAACAAAACGTTTTGAAAATGGAGAAAATTCAAAATCCAACTTTGTTAGAAAAAGTTTTAAAAACTACAATCATAGAGGTCCCCAATGAACCTCTAATGAAAAATCATTAGAAGTATATGGGTTCCTAAAGAGCTCATTACTACTAAAAATAAGGATATCCTACACAAATGGATACCTAAGGGGACTAGGATTTTGGAAACTAATGAATATGGACCCAAAAGAATTTGGGTACTAAAAATTAGAAATTAATCTATGTTTGTAGGAAAAGGAGCATTGCTACAAGGTACGGGAAACAAATCCAAATTCATGGTACTTTGATAGTGGATGCTCAAGACACGTGACCGGAGATAAAACCGGTTCATTGAGCTTAACGCCAAAAATGGAGGAGAAATGACTTTTGGTGATGATTCAAAAGGTCACATTGAAGGTATTGATACTATTAGTAATACATCTTCCATACAAATTAAGAATTTTTTATATGTGAATGGATTAAAGCATAATCTATTGAGTATTAGTCAATTTTGTGATGAGGGATTCAATGTCATGTTTGATATTAATGGTTGTAAAGTCATTGACATTGCATCTAATCAGATTATGCTTGTTGGTCATAGAATAGGAAACATATACATGGTGCATTTAGATTCTATTGATATGACTAATTTGTGCCTAGTTGCTAAGGATGAACATGATAGTTGGTTATGGCATAGGAGACTAGGACATGCTATTATGAGTGTTTTGCAACGGCTAACTCAAGGTGATTTAGTTCGAGGGTTGCCTAAGCTTAAATTTGATAATGATAAAATCTGTTATGCTTGTGCTAAAGGAAAACAAAAGCGAGTTTCTTTTAAATCCATTAATGACGTATCAACTAGTAGAGTATTACAATTGATCCATATAGATCTTTTTGGGCCAACTAGGACTACTAACTTGGGTGGAAAACAATATGTATTTGTCTTGGTAGATGACTATTCTAGATATACTTGGGTTCTATTCTTAAGTACTAAAGATGAAGCATTAGAAAAATTCATCACATTTTCAAAAGTAATCCAAAACGATAAATGTTACTCTATAACTAGTGTTAGGAGTGATCATGGCACTAAATTTGAAAATCTTGGATTTACTGAGTTTTGTAATTGTAATGGTATTAGTCACAATTTTTCAGCACCTAGAACCCCTCAACAAAATGGAGTTGTTGAGAGGAAAAATCGAACTTTAGAAGAAATGGCTAGAACCATGCTTTGTGAAAATAATTTGCCAAAATATTTTTAGGCGGAAGCCACTAATACCGCTTGTTATGTTGTAAATCGAGTAATGATTAGGTATATTTTAAAGAAAACTCTATATGAAATTTTCAAAAATAAAAAGCCTAACATTAGCTATTTTCATCCTTTTGGATGTAAATGTTTTGTTTTAAACAACGGTAAAGAAAACCTTGGCAAATTTGATACTAAAAGTGATGAAGGAATTTTTCTGGGTTATTCCTTAAATTCTAAAGCTTATTGAATATTTAATAAAAGAACTTTAGTTGTAGAAGAGTCTATACATGTTGTTTTCGATGATAATTCCCTTTCGAGGAAGGATTCTTGTGTGAATGATGATGTAGGTATTATAAATACAAATGACGTTAGAAATGACGTTGGAGAACCATCATCAAAGGAAGAAACGAAAAATGAGGAAACTCATGATCCTCTTAAAAATCCAACCATTGAAGAAAGGGAAATATCTTATCCAAGAGAGTACAACTATGTCAAGGATGGTGAGATTATAGGTGATCCATCCAAAGGGGTAACAACTCGATCTTCTCTTAAAAATATTTGTAATTATGTTGCATTCATTTCATGCATAGAGCCTAAGAATATTAAAGAAGCATTAAATGATGAACATTGAATTATGGCTATGCAAGAAGAATTAAATCAATTTGAGAGAAGTAAAGTATGAACATTAGTTGAAAGGCCTAGTAATAAATCTACTGTAGGCACTAGATGAGTATTTAGGAATAAGCTTGATGCGAGTGGTAATATAGTGAGAAACAAGGCTAGACTTGTTGCTCAAGGGTATACTCAAGAAGAGGGCATAGACTATGATGAAACATACGCTCCCGTAGTTATGATGGAAGCAATTAGAATGTTATTAGCATTTGTATGTTTTCATGAATTTAAATTATATCAAATGTGTCGTAACCGTCTTTCGGTTGAGCCCCGGAATTGGGCTTCGACTTGGATTAAACGAATTGGAGTCGCCACCGATTATTTATTTAAAAATAAATAGGTTAATCAGATACCTTATATCTTACCTGATCTGCGTCTTACCAAAGATATGTCGGATTCGGGAGTCGGTTACAGCTAAGGAAGGATTAGCACCCTTGAACTGCCCTTTCGGTACTATATAATTTCCAGTTGTCTTTAATTAAGAAAGTTGTAAATTTAAATTAAAATGTAAAATGACGATCCAAATTACTTACCTTAGATTGCTTAAATTGTACCCTTAAAAGATCAAGACATATATTAGATAAGGAATGCAAATAAAACACCTAAGGTAAAATGGAAAACAAATAAGATGAGGAAAATATAGAATATAAAAATAATATATATGATGGTAATAATAATAAAGATATAAACAATGGGAAAAATAAAAAGATATATATAATAGTAATAAAAAAAACTAAAAACTAAAATAAATAAATAACTATAATCAAATATACATATAAAATAAAAATTGAATATTGAAAATAAAATAAAAAATATATAGTAGAATAAAATGAAAACGATAATGATGTTAAAAAACACAAAAAATATATATAAATATCAAATATATTATTAAATAAAACAAATGAATAGAAATAAATATACATATAATAATAAATAATAATAAATATAGATATATGCATGTATATATATGTACAATTAAATATTAGGGAGAAAAGAAAAGAAAAATTATATTAATAATATAAAAATAAAATAATAAAATAATGAAGAATGAAAACCACATACACGTGGTTGTCATTTTAAGGATAACCAAAAGCAAAACCACATACGCGTGGTTACAAAGCAAATATGGGCCCCTCCTCTCGTGTTGTTTCCTGCTTCATCTCCTTCTTCTGTTATTTCTCCCTTTCTCCTCTCTCTTCTCTGTATATTGCTTTTCCTTTCGAGAAAAATTACCAATGTTTCTTGCTATTCTTCTGAGATTTTTGTGTGTGTGTGATCTTGTAAACCCTTTGTGTATTTTGTGTGAGTACTCTCTCGTGATTTCCAGTGTAAAAACCGTGTGTCATCCTAATACCCCCCTTTTGCCTTGTTTCTGCAACAATTTATATCCTATGAATCCCTTGTTTTTTGGTTCGGTTTTAGTGTTTTGCTGGGATTGAAACGCTACGTGATTTGTCTGTTTGGTTCTGATCTTCACGAAACCCATGATACGCCGGATGATTCGGAGTGTGGGTTGGTTGCAGCTTCCATGAGGACTCTCCAAGAGTCCTCAGTTTGGCCGGTGGTTCATACCTTGCATGCTGACTGTATGACGTTGAAGGGCAGAATGTGGAAAAACCAAACTCACCTAGGGCTACACACGTGTTGGGCTGGGTCGTTGGGCCAATAGAGTTGCAGGTTGGGCCTGACAAAAACCAAAACAAAAAACATTACTATAATAATATGTGTAATGTAATACGTATACATAATAATAATAATGAAACGTTTATAATATATTATATAATGTGGTCGGACGAAAATGAGTGTCGACAAAATGGATGTTAAAAGTGCATTTTTAAATGGTTTTATAAAAGAAGAAGTGTATGTGGAACAACCTCTAGGTTTTGAAGATTCAAAATTTCCGGATCATGTTCTTAAATTGACAAAAGCACTTTATGGTTTAAAACAAGCTCCAAGAGCTTGGTATGAAAAATTGTCAAACTTTTTAATTGAAAAAGGTTTTTCAAAAGGGAATGTTGACACTACATTGTTTTTAAAGCATAAAGGTAAAGATTTATTAGTAGTTCAAATTTATGTTGATGATATAATATTTGGTTCTACTAATGATGTTCTTTGCCAAGAATTTTCTAAGCTAATGCAAAGTGAATTCGAAATGAGCATGATGGGGGAGCTCTCATTTTTCTTGGGACTCCAAATCAAGCAAAGAAAAGATGTCATCTTCATCAATCAAGCTAAGTACGTCAAAGATATGCTCAAGAAGTTTGGACTGGAAAATGGCAAACCTCAGGACACTCCAATGAGCTCTTCAACAAAGCTTGACTTAGATGAAGGAGGTAAATGTGTAGATGTTAAATTATATAGGTCAATGATTGAATATCTACTTTATCTAACTGCAAGTAGACCGGACATTATGTTTAGTGTTTGCTTATGTGCTAGATTTCAATCATGCCCTAAGGAATCACATTTACTAGCTGTTAAGAGAATTTGTAGATACCTTAAGGACACTCCTAGTTTAGGACTTTGGTATACTAGAGACTCTAGCTTTAGCTTGCATGCTTTTTCTGATGCGGATTATGGAGGATGCAAATTAGATAGGAAAAGCACCTCCGGTACTTGCCAATTCCTTGGAAATATGTTGATTTCTTGGTTTTCAAAGAAACAAAATTGTGTTGCATTATCTACCACTGAAGCCGAATACATTTCAGCTGGTAATTGTTGTGCACAAGTTTTATGGATGAAACAACAACTTTTTGATTATGAAATTGAAGTTGGTATCGAAGTTGGTATCATTCCTATCAAGTGTGACAATACTAGTGCTATTTGTCTCACTAAAAATCCCATCCAACACTCTAGAACTAAGCACATTGAAATAAGACATCACTTCATTAGAGACCATGTCACTAAGGAAGATGTAATTCTAGAATTTGTTGATACTTTACACCAATTAGCGGATATCTTTACAAAACCTTTAGATAAGGAAAGATTTTGGACACTTAGGAGAGAATTAGGTTTGACCAACCTATCTTCACTTAGTGTTTAAAATAATTTTAGCACTTTTAAGACTAAATGAAAAATGCTAATTTTTGATTGCATTCATTGCTATTAGTTAGGGGGAGTTTATTATTCTTGAGGAAAAATTAATTTTATGTTCAAATATCGTTTAAAGATTAATTTGATTGTTTGAACATAATTAATTTTCAATATATGAGTTGCCAATACCACTAGAGAAAGTTAATTTAGCATTTTGTGTGTTTAAAATCGGATTTTAGCATTTTGGTGCAGAGGGAATCGATACCCTCATGAGGGAACCGATTCCCCTTTTAAAGGGGAACCGATTCCCCCTAAGGGAATCGATACCCCCCTGGGGTTCTGGAATTTAACACGGGCAAAACACCCAAAAATCCTAAAACCCTCTTCTTTCTCTTATTGCCACCGTTCTTCCCCTATACTCTCTCAAATCTCCATTTTGCCTCAAATCAACGATTTTAATCGAAATTCACTTCAAATATCATCTTCTAAACCTGCTAGCATCATTAAAATCGTGCAAACAACATCAAAATCCACTCAATCTCATCTTTCAAGGTAATTTTTTCTAAACTCTCTATTTCATTGATTTTGAACATAGAACTAGTTTTAATTAGTTCTAGATAGAAATAGTGATCGGGCATTGATTGTTTAGTGATTAGAAACTAGATATTACAACTAATTTCATCAAAAACACAAGAATTTTCCAAAAATTTAGAAATTTTCGAAATAAAAAAAATATTTTTCAAATTATTGTGTTTTAATTGAATTATGTTGTTATGAAAACTATACATATATTGTTTTTCAAAATCTTATTTTTCAATAGTTTTCAAAAACTTTGCCCATTAGGATTGATTTAGAGAACCTTGAAATATTAAGGACTCAATTGAGTTTTGGGATTGATTGAATTGCATACATGTGTTTTCTAAATTGCAAGTTATCCATTCTATTATGATTTTCTAAACCATGTCCAATCCTAAACGTACTAGGTCATTATCTAGTCGCTCATATCGTCAACCAAATCCACCTCCAAATCCTCCTCCTATTCCTGAAATTCCAATTCCTAATCCTAATCCTAATCCAGTTGATCCCAATTTAACTATTCAAAATTCATGCTTCAATCATCATGGTCCCAGAAATCATCATTTTTGGTATTATCAATATTTCGATTCTTACAAAATTAGAGAATAACGTATCCCTTCTCGTCAAGCTATGTTAGATATTAATTTTAAATATCTTCCTCTTTTACAAGAGTGGAAATTTGATAAACTTTGTGACCTTGAACCTATAATCTACCATCAACTTATTCGCATCTTTTATTCTAATGCCGTTTGTGTCAAAAACCGAGCTCAAACTGAGACCATAGAAGTTCGTTCCTACCTCCTAGAACAATTCTTATATATTAACTCGGCTTACATAGCCAAGGAATTAGGATTAGATAACGATGGTATTTCAAATGAAAAACAAATTTTAGGTTCTCGTTATAAAAGAAGGGATAGTGCGAGTGTCTTAGACCTTCATGAACGTTTTCTTCATCTAATGATTTCTTGGTGGTTTCGACCATCCGGAGGTCGTTATTCTACTCTTAGAGCCTTGGATCTTTGGTGGTTACATTTTTTCGAAAACAGTATTAAAATAAACCTACCTCAGATCATTTTTGCTGAAATTGTTGAAACCGTAAATCTTGTTCCTAACAAGAAACTATGTTCATCTCTAGTTTACGGTTGCATTTTGAGTAATCTTTTTACTAAAGCCGGGCTTAGAGTTGGTCTAGATGTCTCATTTCTTCTAAAGAAATAAATTAATCTTCTTTCCTTAACGAGAGCGGGATTGATAAAGGATAAGGAAACCGATGAATGGGTTCGATCTTCTGAAAATACTCCGGGAGCTAGTTCTTCACGAGCTCCACCAGAAGCTGACGACGATCCCGAGCTTGAACAATTAATGCGAGACATTGATGAAGCCGAAGATGAGCCTGAACAGCCCGAGGAGCAAGCACAACAAACGCATCAAATGCCTCCATATTTCAATCTTTTATGGAGACATTTGATTTCCGATATGCTACCATAGATTCGCACTTTACTTCTATAGAGTCCCATTTATCCACAATGGGAGCTCAACAATTAGAAATCCTCCGAGAGATGCGCACAAACGTTTCGATGAATGAACTTATTGATGCACTCTCACATGAGATGGCCGCTATGAGAGCTCGTTTTCCTCCTCCCGATCCGGATGTTTGATTCTGTGTTTAGCTTTAGAACTTTGAACTAAAAGATTATTGTTTCAACATTTTGAATATTTTAGAATGTTTGATTTTGAGGATTGTTAGACTTTGGATTTGTTTGGATGTTTGAATTTATATATTTGGTTTAGTTAAATTTATTGTATCATTTACATCATGTTAGATATATGACCAATTTTGCCATATCACATTGTTTATGAATATTGATTATGAAACTAATGGCTAACGTTTCTCTTGATTGTGATCTTAGCAGCTTAAACTATAATCAAATTGGCTAAATGATTTCAAAAACCTTGTTTAAAATCTTTTACGAGTCTTTTTGATTTAACAAAAAGGGGGAGAAGTGTTAAATGTTTTAAATGGGAGAAGTGTTAAAGTAAGGGGGAGTAATTTCAAAACTTGATTTCAAAATCTTAAAATTACTAAAATGTTTTGTTATATCAAAAAGGGGGAGATTGTTGAAAACATTTTGATATTTCGATATAACAAATTAAGTTAAATGAATTTTAAGATTTTCCAAAAAGATTTTCTAAGTATATTCGATATAATTATTCGAATATCAAAATATTACTCCAAATCTTTCAAATGTCATTTTTAATCCTTACTCAAGTGTAAAATTAAGTTTTAATCTTAAAATAATTTCAAAATGATTTTACAAAATATTTCGAACCATTTCAAAGCCAAAAAATTCCAGATTCAGAGGGAACCGATTCCCCCCAAGGGGGTACCAATTCCCCCTGAATGGTTTGGCTCCAAAAATTTCAGTATGCTCGGAGGGAACCGATTCCCCCCAGGGGGTACCGATTCCCCCACTGTTCAACGGTCGAAATATTTGAATTTTACACTTAGGGAACCAATTCCTCTTATGGGGTACCGATTCCCCCCACGCTCCAAACTGTTTTATTAATTGATTTCACACTAAAACGACTATATTATCTTCATTAATGATCCCCAACGTTCAGAAGTGATTCAAGGTGTATTTAAGCAAGCTTAGAAGTCATTGATCAACAACAAGAAACATCAAGCAACTAGAATCAAGAGAGAATCAAAGAGAAAGCATCAAACCTCAAGTTTGAGCATTTCAAGCTTATTTTTCATTCAATATTCATTTTGCTTTCAAGAACACTTATTGTGCTCAATTGTATTCATTTTTTGAGTGTTCTTTTCTTTGTTCTAGAATTGCGCAAACAATCTACCTTGTGAGGATTTCCTTGTAAGTTTGCAAATTTGTATTGTTCTCTTTGGGAGAGAGTGTTCTCAAGAATTTGGAGTATAATTCTTGAGGGTTTGTAAGGTTACTATTTGTCCTCAAAAGAAAGACAAATTAGTGAATTTGTGGAAAATCCTTAGTGTGGATAGCTAAGGTAGTGGACGTAGACTTCGGTTGAGAAAGTCAAACCACTCTAAATCGCTGTGCAAATTTCTTTTAATTTTCTGCAAAAGCTTCTACCAAAATTTTAATTACCAATTCACCCCCTCTTGGCCATATTCGTTAATCGATTAACTCAACAAGGTTTATAATGACTCTTGGAGTTGATGTGAGATATAAGGTTATTATAGCTATCCGTAGGTTAACAGGCTAAGTAGATATGGTCAACTGACATTAGATTTGGCTCTGGTAGGTCACGTGGGCCTGTCAGAAGTCACGTCAACAAATAGTGGCTTCTCTAGGCGTTGAGTGCTTGAGACTTTTTCTCTCGGTGTTCAAATTAACATGTAACTGTTAATCGTAATCGCTAATTGGTGTAACTGTTACATTTTACAAGTTAGTTAATTAAACTGTCAAGGTTAAACGGTTTCAATTAACTGAACCACTAAAGTGCTTGTTAATGGTTAAGATTTATGAATTTTGATAAATGATTAACTATCGGATAACCATTAATAAATTATAATTAATTAATTATATTTTTATAGAGAAAATCAAAATGGTTTCTCATAATTCTTAGTTATCAACTTTATTTTATAATAGAGTACGTTAAATCAAACATAGATAGAATAAATATTTGGTTTAAACTTGATCTCAGTGATTGGTTTATTTTTTTCAACTATTTTAATTTTTGCATCCTTTCCCTCTGTAGGTTTAAAGCACTCTATACAACCCTGAGCATATTACCTAAGCATGATAGACACATTGATGTACGGTCTAGACCAAAAAATTTATTTTTCAAAACAGAAAAACACACGTACATATGCTTTTACTTAAGCACGATGGTGAAAAAATCTATGAAGTGTAAAAATTCAAACAAAATACAGACAACATAAAGAATATGTTTTAAAACTAGCAATCATTCATTAGAAACATGTATAGCAACCAAATTACAAGAACAAAGGTATTATATTTGTCTGTGTGATTAGGTTCAAAGTTTTGTAAGTATGTTCATTAGCAAATATGCATGTAAGATTTCAAATTGAAAAAATAAAAATTGAACATACCTCCTAATATATATGTTTATATAAAAATAAAGGGTAAACTATAAGATTGATCACTTTCGTTTAAGTTTTGTATTTTTGTACACTTTTCCTTGCTAAATTCAAAAAACATAATATTTGTTCACTTTCGTTTTTATTTAATTAAGATATGGTCATTGACGGTTAATTGTCGTTAGACCTTTAACGGACTGCCGACGTGGCACAGTGAATAGATAAAATCAAAAAGGGTAAACTACACAATTGATCACTAATGTTTTAGTAAGTTTTGTTTTTCCCACTGAAATTTCAAAAGTAACAAATTGGTCACTAAAACATCATATAGGTCATTGAACAATGATTTTATATCTAATTTACCCCAAAAACTTTCTAATTTATTTTTTCATGCTAAGCCACTAACCTGAAAGCGCATTGACTATATTGATGGAAAGGTCCAACTTGATACCAGACCACCACTTAACTATCAGTTGCCAATTATCATTGCCGATGCCATATTAGGACGTTAGAAAATGTATCCTAATGGATATGATGATTTGGTTTCAATTTATTTTTTCTAGGGATCAATCATGTGTTAAGGACAATCACATTAAGGCTATAAGCTGCTTAATAAACTAATTAGAATGCGTTGGTCGAATTAACTTTGATTTTCCTCCCTTTAATGTTGTTACGAACCAAACTCTTCTTTCATGGAGCAATGATAGCCAATATATTTGTACTCGCGATGATATCATGCCGACTGCACTCTGGATTTGGAACATACACCATTTGGAATTAGCTACCATCTTGGTGCAAAAAGATCCTATCCGTGCAGCATACTGTGTAAATAATCCACTACCACAGCTTTCCATAATTGATTTGAAATGGAATTCAAATGGGAGCTATCTTCTCCTCAAAGACAAGGAATCATTCTGCTCTGCCGTCGTGCCTTACTGTCGGAATTTAGTGGCTATAGCTCAGATGAGTGAAGCAGATTTCTCTTTTAGTTTGTTTGCATATTGTTATCTAGAGAAACAGAAATATAAATAGACATCTTTAGTTTTTAATCGAACCCTCCCCCCCTCTCTCAATGTTGTACTATGTTGTTATGTATCTGAGACATCGATGGCAAAGTTATCGAGCTATGAAAATGTTCGTATTATATGATTAAAATTAGATAGAAAATCATTGTTCAATGACATATTTAATGTTTCAGTGATCAATTTGTTACTTTTAAAACTTCAATGGAGAAAACAAAAATTTACTCAAGCATTAATGATCATTGTATAGTTTACCCTTTAATTTTATATATTAACTATGTCACATCAGCTATTTGTTAAATGTCTAACGATAATTAACTCTCAATAACCATATCTTAATTAAATGAAAATAAAAATACCAAATATTATAATTTTTGAATTAAAAATGTATGGAACTTAAATGAAAATGGTTAATCCTGTAATTTACTGGGGTATATATTTTGAGGGTAAATTATAAATTTGGTAACTGAATTTTATCCTCTCTCCTATTTCACTTATTTTACTTTAAATATTTTTAATTTCCTCACTGAACTTAATACATTGAGTTTTTTGCTCACTAAGACTTTTTTTCACTAATAACATTATAAATGGATTGTTATATAGATGAAAAACGATGTCGTTTTGACAAAAGTTTTAAATTTTTAGAATGAAATCGTTTTAAAGCCGTTAACTATTTAACGGCGGAATGACTAAAAAACTTAATGTATTAAGTTAAATGAGAAAATTGAAAACTTTTAAAGTTTAGTGAACAAAATAGGAGACTGAGTAAAGCTTAGTGATGAAATTTGTAATTTATTCTATATTTTAAACGTAGAAGAAAGGTTTTGAAATAATTTTAAAATGAACACAAAAGAAGTTGGACGGCTGCTTTGACGTGGTCTCAATCCCCGCCATGAATTCAAAAAGAAGTTGGATGGCCGCTTTGGCGATGACGTGGTCTCATTCCCCGCCATATATTTGATTCTCAAAAACAAAAACAAAAAAACCATTCATTCAACCAGTGTGATTTCGATGAGAAAGCAAGTAGCAACGGCGTCTTCTTTGTTAGTGAATGGCTTAAGAGCTCTCTTCTTAGTGTTGTGCTGCTTGATGATAGCCACTCTCATTTACACCATCCTCATCGATGGCCTTCCTTTCCGCTGGGAAATCCTTACCCCGTAATCTCTCTCTCTTTATTTCCTTTTTGAATTAGGTTGTACAGTTTAAGATTCTGGGTTTTCATTATCATCGAAGTTTGATGGGTTCTTTTTTCATGTATTGACGAGGATCTTGTAGGTGGATGGCTGCAACTTTGGTTGATTTCTACATCAATGTTGTACCTATCGCTGTATGTGCACTATCTACTCTCTTGTTCAACTTGAATTTTCTTTTTAATGATTTAAAACATCAACTTTGGTATATACTTCTAAGATTAAATTAGTGATTCATATCTATTTCATTTAGCCACAGCTTTTTTTAAAAAAATATTTAACATTTAATGATTTCTATACTAAAAATACTATGGTGAATACTAAAAATACTAAATTAGTGATTTGTATCAAGTTGAATACTAAAACTGTTCTACTCTCTTCTTCAACTCGAATTTTCTTTTTAATGATTTCTATATTATTTCCTCCCAAAATAATTCTTCACCAAACAGTCGTTCCACAAACTTCGGTGATATCAAACAAAATCCGAGTCATGATCTCTTATATAAATTTCTATATTATTTCTTTTTCTAACCACAAAGGAAATTTAAAGTTGTACATTACATTTTGTCATTTGGTGAGAAATGATCAATTGTACTATTAAGGACGGTCAAGTATTGTTTAGATTTGGTGAAACATTTATAATTTTGAGAGGTTAACGGGAAAATAATAGTTTTAAGGTCTGATATATGCACTCCTGACCCCGACCCTACCCTACCATGCCTGAGGATTCTGCAAGTCATATGTTTTACGGTATGATTTCGGATTTCCATGTATATATGTAGAACTTTGGTGCTTTTATATCTGTGTCTGTGCTTTAATTGTGTTGCTTATATTATCCGTAATCTAATACTTGTTGGTATAGAGAAAGAAGATTAATTGTCGTTCCGTTCTTCAAAAGATGGGAGAGTTTTTTTTTTATTAAATTTCTATTGGAGATAAGAAAAAAAAAATGCTTTACTGATTTTTCTAATGCATCAGGTTTGGGTTTCCTACAAAGAATCAAGTTTGATTATTGCTACACTTTGGGTAATTATGCTTATATGTTTTGGCAGGTATGTTCAATATCTCTATCTGGATATTACACTTATGTATGATTCATGTGTTGTTTCAAAAAAATGGTTAACACATAAACTTCCTTCAGTTGTTTCAAATGTAAGTTAATGTTATATCAAATGCATTCTAACATAATTTACAGTCTAAGCTAGAGAATAAATGAAGAGAAATGGTAAATAAAGTTGAAACAAAAAATGATTCAAGGGGATTCATTATGTGCATGTTAAATGAGGAGAAATGAATTTAATTGCTTATTTGGTCTTAATCCTACCATTGTAAATTTCAGTTGAAAAAAAAATATAAAGCTTCTTGGTATTACTCTTTTGAAAATAATAGTCTTTGAACTGCTATCTTGGAAGTAGTTATTTGTTGATCTTTAACATTATTTCTTTCTTTCCTTGGTTTATTGATTATTTGATACAATTTAATTTTATACCTTTTCTTTTTTTTTTCCCCAGCATTACAACATCTGGCTACCTTTTTATTCAATTTCTCAAACTGTCTCCTCAAGAATCTTTGGAAAATCCCATTTATCATGTTCTATTGCACCAGATGAGCAAGTAAGGACCCAATCTCCAAGTCTAATACTAGAAAATTCTGTCAAGTTTCCTATGACATGTTAATGTGCCATTCTGATATGTTATATTTCCCTTTTCAAATTATCGATCTATTGATCTGTACTCAGTGACAAAACATAGTTTTATTCCTAGATTAATATCTTTTACAATTGACATGGATGTGCTGATATGGGTTCTTCTATCTTTGTCAAATTGCATAAATGTCAAAATGATTAGTTAACTCATCATATTTCACATGGTGGTAGTCTTCATGTGATGGTTCAAAGATTGATGGATAGGATTGGCATGTTGCTTCTATTGTGCAAAGAATGTCCACCTTGATTAATAATGACAGTTTTTAGTTGGTTGATGAACAGAATAAGTCGTAGTTCTAATGCTTTCGAAATTCTTTGTCTAGGAATGATACAAAAACAAAGGGGAAGCACTCATCTGTTGTGATTTCAAGAATCCTCTTCAGTGTTTTGGGTTGCTTGATGTTGGGAACTTTGATCTATACTCTCTTAACTAATGGTTCGCCTTTCCGCAAAGAGCTACTAACTCCGTAAGTTTTGTTCCCCTCTTTTATTGGAAAACATTTTTACTCCTCTCAGTATGGAGTAATTTATCAATGATTATAATGCTTTTGAAGAAAATGGGATCATATTCATACTACAGACTAGGCATCGACGTACCGTATTCTCGGTAGATCTTGCAGCAGCATCTTTTAAAGTTTCTTGAGTGGTATCGAACTTCAATATTGTCTTAAGATGAGAAATACATAGATAAATATACAAGTAATATAAGTTGAACCCATCATGCTACCTTGGTGGTTAAAGGGATTAAGGGAGTGTTGTTCTCCCTAGAGATCTCAGGTTTGAGCAGTGATGTCTGTAGGGTGTTTGTGCGCTCATTATCAATGAAAAATACAAAGAAAATACCTAAATTATATGAGAATATGAAATTTTTGTGGGTGTACAACCGCCCTTGCCAGCTCCCCTTCGGTCCATCCCTGAGCTAATTGTTTGTCAGAAGCTACAAGAAAGTAAAGTTGGGTGGTGAATTGTCAAGATGGTTTGGGAGGGTTCGATGCATAGAATAAGGAAGAGAGGTCGGTCGAGGCTGTCATTTGTTTAGGGGGTCTACTTACGTATGTATCAATCATAGAGTTGCTAACATGTTCACTAACAATCATTTTATACATTCCTTGCAATTGCTTATCGCTTCGTAAGAGTTGCTTATCTTTCTGGAAAGCCTAACTAATTGCTAAATTGTTTGCAGGTGGATAACAGCTACACTAATTGATTTCTATATAAATGTTGTTGGTCTATCGGTAAGTTTGAAATGCAAACACATGAGATACACACCGCGGATGTTTGTTTTTAACTTGTCTTGAATGTTAGTTTTTATGTTGGCAAATAAATTGTAGGTTTGGGTTGCCTACAAAGAATCAAATTGGATTTCTGCAGTTTGCTGGATAGTCCTACTCATATGTTTTGGCAGGTATACTTTCTTACCTCTCAGTATATGATAGAAATGATGTTTTACCATTTCAAAATGGGATTTTTTTTTATAAAAAAAAGTGAAATGGAAAGGAAGATATTAATATTTCCTTTCGTCCAACTTTTCAGCATTACCACATGTGCCTACATAGTCAAGGAACTCTTCAAGCTTGCTTGGCAAGATCCTCTCTACCTTATTTTGATAACAGAAGACGATAGGCAAGTATATAAAACTACCTTTTCAGAGTTTTACTAGTAATCTCTAATTTCAGAACTTTTATGTTAGTCTTGTGCATTTGATTGAGCTAAGTATTCATGGAGAAAAATAATCGGTCATTTCTGTTATATTCGAGTTTAGGTGGCATGTCTGGTATAAAGCTATAAAGTGTAGTTTTAAAATTTGCGTTGAGCAATTATCAATCAATTAGTCTAATAGAACGAGATTTAAGATTAGTGAAGCGAAGTGGAGGTTTGATCTCTAACGTTGTTAATAGAATAATCTTGATTGAGAGGATCGTCTCTATAATAAGTCATAATTAACAGATCCTGATAATGTGTTATGAACCGAAAATCGAATGGTGCTATGAAAGATTGTACCAAAAGGACCACCAAAATATGTTGAATCACTGTTAGTTGGATTTTATTTTAATTATATTGCGTAAGTTTTAGTATAAATAGATTAGAATAACTTAGAGAGAGATGAGGATATGTTATATGTTAAACATTTGGCTGCGGCTATTTTCTCCCAACGTTCAGTGTTCCTTGCCGAAGCCTTTCTTATCTATCTTATTCTCCTTTCTCTATTTATTCTACTATTGTTACTGAAAATTACAGGAAGGTTCATTACATAATGCAAGTTAACATACCTCCTTAGATTAGTTTGTTTTCCATTTATTTATTTAAACTTTTGTTATTTGGTTTTTTTGTTTATGTATGAGAAAGTAAGAATTGTGCTTATACTTTACGTAGGGCAGAGAACACGTATGAAAGCATAGAATAATGGTGAGCAGTGTAACAAAGAAGTTGAAAAGCAAGTAGATTTCTTGCTGGTTTAATATGATTTTCAAACAGCAACATGACATGTAATTTCTGTTATTTCCCCCCTATATATCTCAAGTTGAATTTATGCCGAATATGTTGATATTAATCAGCCCCAGATTTGTTGATATGTACAACTCAAATACTTCACTGCCAAATCTCCTCTATTTGACAGTAAACAATTAGGTTTTATGTATTGAAACGGTAAAAAAAAAGTAGGTTAATTTGTTAAATTTGTTTTATATATTGTTTAGAAGTGATAAGACTTGAATTTATCAATTATGTGTTTCGTTGGTTTCTTTTACCTACCAACTCTCAAAATTGTTTAATGTGACAAATCACCTAACCATTGAGCACAGGAGAACCAAGCATTTAGTGGGTATCTTGTGCAGGTAACTTGCTTTTATAAAGTCATTATCAGCTTATGGATCACATCACTAGCGATAGTATTTAGCGGGTGTCTTTTGCAGGTAGCTTGCTTTTATAAATTCATTATCGAGATAAAACAAGACATTAATGATAAAGTTATTTTTAAGGTGATCGTAGCACCGTAAATCGTATCTGTAACATAAACCTCAATAGTTAAAGGATATATTGATTTTTTTAAGGTGTTAGTTCGAGCAGTTGCATCTATAGAATATGCGTATATTATCAATAGTTTAGAAAAATTCTAGATAAATATGACCTTATTTAATCCCAGACTAATAAAAATAATTACACGGGTTAGGTCGGGATGAGACAATAGATCCTTTAAACAATATCAAAATCTTGAATATGCTGTTAATAGAATAAATTGAGTTGGGAAGATTGATTTCATACTGAATCAATATAGTATCATATCTGAATTAATCGATTAATATACCAAATACAAGTGATTAAAAAAACCTATGTTCATGTATCAAATTTTACTAACTTATCGACATATAGTTGAATCCAAGCATGATTTTGTGTTATACATGAAAAAAAAAATCCACTTTGCGTAATAACATATCATGGCATACCAAATAGTCTCATTTATGCATAAAGGCATAAGTTTTCACAACGCATGCATCCAAAGATCATATTAGGGCATTTACACCACTTCAACACAAAATTCATAAACAAAACATACTAAATCATGAATATACGCATTTTAAAGGCGCTAAGGCCATAACAAAATATACCAAAAATATATGTGTAAGATTCATACTTAATGTCAAATTCTTAGTTTTACACCTTTTAAGATTGTTGGATGAGAGAAATCAAAGGTTAAGATTAACATTAGGAAATGAGAAGATATTCATTGAAAAAAAAACAATGAATTAATCTCAGCCTTTAATTTTCCTCATCCAACGATCTTAGAAAATGTAAAACTAAAAATTTTAAATTGAGTGTATGTGAATCCTAACCCATACATATACATATATATAATATATATATATATATATATATATATATATATATATATATAGATGGGCATGGGACCCGAACCCGACGGGTTCTGACACGACCCGACTCGTTCAGGTCGGATTTTTAAAAAAATCGTGTTCGGGTCGAGTTTTTTTTAATGTGATGTTAGGGTCGGGTCGGGTTTGGGTTTAGGGTTAAAAATACCCGACCCAAAAAATATATATAACTTAATCTTATATATTTAAGAATAATTACAATAATACCCCTCTATATATTATTTTTTTCAATTAAATCACTGTTTTTATTGAATAAAAATAATTTTTTATTATTTCAGATCTAGTCGGGTTCGGGTCGGTGAAATCTTGTTTTGGTCGGGTTGGATCAAGTCTCTGGTGGAAGACTCTTTGTTCTATGATCGAGTCGGGTGGACCAAAAACTAGACCCAATCCATGCTCATCCCTATATATAACACAAAATAAGGATCTATGCTCGTCACAAATGATAAATATATTAATTATATATTCTTTGTTAATATTTTTTTAATAACAAAAATTATATTTTATATTTATACATGAATATGTATGGAATGTTCAATAAATATAAATATATGAAAAAAATGAAAAATGATGATGTCAACAATCTGCTGGTTATATGTGTACGAGCAAGTGAGACGATCAATGACAAATGTAGTTTATCTTCAAGGTAGATAAATGTTTAATCTAAAATTTAAATTTTGTTTTGTTTATTATTTATTCATGGTTTGTGTTCGTTTTAAGATTTTATTTATACTTGCATATCTTATACCCAAAATCATCATGCCTAATAATCAGAAATTTGGGTCACCATCCCAAGACAAGATCCATCACCAAATTTCCAACCATTCCATACAAACCTTTGACTGACGAACGATTAGTTTTTTCTCCAGTGAGAGACTTCAAATTTTCCATCACCCTACTCTGTTTTAGGTGTTTCCAAATTTACTGTCGGTGTTCTTCCGGTATTCATTGTACTTCATCTCAATCTTCTTGAGCTTAAGTCCATGTTTCTTTTATTCCAAAAACAAGTAAACGTTATTGAAATTATATTGTAGATAATTTATTTGATCTTTTGATTGAAACAAACCACAAGTCAAAAGTGTTTAACAAGCTAAGCTATGTCACATTTAACCTTTACAAAATCTCATTGAAACCTTTGGCGTTTCATGGAAACAGGTGGGATTTTGTAATCCTGCAAAGGTGGCGGATTTCTCCATCGAGGAAGAGTCCCGGTAAAGAGAAGCGTCTGAAGAAGAAGAGGGCTTGCTTCCATTACAGCTTCCAAAAGCTTCCCTTTCTCGGGCAAAATTTTCCCCTTTGCAAGATTATCAATCACAGAATCCTCGGCGGTCCAAAAATCTGGTGAAGTGACTACATCAAACAAGGAATCCTCTGGGGAAGAAGAACCACGAGAGTGGTGGTGATTATACGTGTCAGATAAACTGTTGGACTCAGTTATGCTCGAGTTTGCTTTCGCTGCAATCGTAAGGAGGTTTTCGGAGTAGGGTTGCAGTTGGGTTGGAGAAGAAGAAGAAGCCATTAACTTGTTAACAAGATTTTGCGATTCATCTCTTTCTTCGCAGGCGAGTTTTACAAGATTGACCAAATGGTTCACTTCATCCCTGTATTTCTTTATTTGTTCCTTGGCTTCCGTTCTGACGGGTTCTAGCTCAATTGCAGTGCATTGAAGCTCGAGTTTCAGTTCATCAAAACTCTATAATAAACACAAAAGACCATTAACTTAGTGGTAAGAGAAGTGAGACATGAAGGAAAAACAAATTTATTATGGTACCTTGTAATGAAACAACGCTGGTAGAGTGAACACCAAAGTAGCAAATAGAGGTGGAAGAAAAAAACAGAGAGAAATGAAGTTGAAGAAGTACCAAAACCATGCATGTCGACCCAGAAAAGGTAAAGAAGAAAGAAAACAATTGAAACAAAACAGAAACCCACCTCTTGATAATTCCACAAGGAATCCAAGTCTTCCATTTTGGGGGGAATGCTAAGAAAAGGAGGACAAAACCAAAAATTGATGTGGAAGAGAGTGTAGAGTAGGCAGTTATTTATAGGGCAATTATTTAGAGGGTAATGGTAATAAGTATAATTAAATACATGTGAAAATATCATATTAATAATATATGTTAATTGTTAATCAACTAATAATTTCTATTCAACATATACTATTCTGACTTAAAATTAAAATGTTGGAGTTAAAATGATTAAAAAATAGAGGATAAAATAAATGTAATGTGAAATATGATGTCGTAAATTTTTTTTAAAAAAAGATAAAACATATTTTACACTCTATTAAAAAATTAATTCATTAAAAATTAACAATCTAAATTAAATGACATAAATATCACTTCTAAAAACTAATTTTGATCAATTTACATGGAGTGTCATCAAAATATTCAATAAAGAACTTTAGCAAAATCCGAATATTCCAACCATATCGTGAAAAACAAATAAACAAAGACTGCTGATGTTTAAAAGTATACTTCAACAAAGACAAAAATGCAATTATTTATTTAAAGTTCCTCAATACAATGAATCTAATGGCTTGTCAGAGATTGTGTTTTAATTACTTCTTGAATGCTTTGGTTTACCAGTTGGGCAGTCCGATGCTGTACATGAGTTTATATCAACTACCTATCTATCTCTTTAATCATAAACGGAGTCACGATATCAATTCAAAAGAGGTAAAATATAACTAATAATATAAATTAAGAGGGGAAAATGAAATTAAATTAAAATTAGAAAAATTAAACAGATATTTTTTTATATACTTTTTTTAAAAAAAAATTAGGGGGACAGTGGCCCCTTGACTAAAGCATGGCTTCGTCCTTGTCTCTAACAATTAAGTTTACTAAAATTAAATAACTTAAAGTAGAACACTAAAGCTCAAGATCATTTATACCCAAAGTCTCTTTATTGTTGGTTTAATAATAAATTATTTACTTTTTTAAAAAATATAAATAAGTCATTCAATTAAACTATTATTATAAATAAATATTTCATTTTTAATATTAGACGAAATAGTAGCATTATATTATTGTTTGTTCTTCTCCTAAATTGTTATTATACACTTTAGACTCTGTTCTCCTAAATTATTTGTTCTTCTTTCAAAAACGTTATATTATTTTCAAGATATAATAATAGTTTAACAGTACTGTGTAGTTGTTTTATGGCATTATGCATTTTTCAACTACTACTTTGATTCGATGAGCTCGTTCGGTATGACAATACCACAAATAGGACTAAATTGATAGAATTTTTAAGTATAAGGATTAAATTTATTAAATTATTTTAAATTAGGACCAAACAAATAAAATATATAAGTTTCATAGATTAAAAATATTATTATATCATAATAGATACCACATTAGACGAAGGTTTCAATTTTAATAATAAAATAATATATTAATAATATCATTTTAATTAAATAATTAGTTTATAGCTTGAAAAGTTAGTAATTTATAACTTTATCTTCTTTTTTCTTTTTGACTTATTAAGCTGCATCATATTTGTTAATAGTGTTGCAGAAGACGGCTATCGGATAGAGCAAAATCGCAACTGATAATTTGAGAAAATAAAAATGAAGATAAAAGAGACACAAAATTTACGTGGAAAATCCCTAAAAATTAGGGTAAAAACCACGGGCAACGGTAGAAGAATTTCACTATGAGAAAATAGGAATTACAACCTCTCTCGATCTACCAAGGAGAAAACAATGATAATTCTCTCTAGATAAAAAGGAGAAAACAACTCTCAAGAAACTCTCTAAAATCTCTCTAGTATTGGAAGAAAGCTAGAATGCTTTGGGATGGTTTTGAAGCTAAATGAGCTAGGGTATTTTATAGTTGAAGCTTTAAGGACTAATTTGTAAATACCCTAAATTTTAGTGACTAGAGTTTGTAATTTGCCCATATAAAAAATCAACAATTTCTACACCTAATTTTCGGTGCCTACAATTGTTGACAAAATTCAATATTTTTTTCTTCAAACCATGCACTTTCGATGCATTGATTTTCAACAATCTCCCACTTGAAGATTTGATTGGAACAATCATATCTTCACACCATTCTTTCTACCATGTACCATCATGTTGCTTACGTCTCTGACAGGCCACAAGAGGATCGACACCAAGTAAATTTATCAGTATGGATCGCCTTCGTCATGAAATCTGCTATGTTGTCTTTGGTATGGATCTTCTGCATATCTACCGTCCCTTCTTCCACCTTTTCACGAATGAAATGGTACTGAACTCGTATGTGCTTTGTCCTTGAATGAAATGTTGGATTCCTTGCTAGATGCAAGGCGCTTTGACTGTCACAAAATAGAGAGACATATTCTTGATTGTGCCCAAGCTCCTCCAATAGCATCTTCAACCAAATTGCTTCTTTACTGGCTTGTGTAGCTGCTACATATTCTGCTTCTGTTGTTGACGTAGCCACAACTGGCTGCAATTTTGAAACCTAGCTTACAGCTCCACCAGCAACTTTGAACACATATCCTGTAGTAGATTTGCTTTTATCCAAATCCCCTGCATAGTCAGAATCTACATACCCATTGATTAGTAAGTTTGATCCTCCGTAACATAATGCAATATTTGAGGTCCCTTTGATGTATCTTAGGATCTTCTTTACAATATTCCAATGCTCTTTGCATGGATTCGCCATGTACCGACTAACCACTCCCACTGCTTGTGCAATATCTGGTCTTGTGCATATCATAGCGAACATTAAACTTCCCACTGCTGATGCATACGGTACTCGAGACATCTCCGTCCTCTCTTCTTCACTGCTAGGACTCATACTGGAGGATAATTTGAAGTTAATAGGAAGAGGGGTAGAAATTGGCTTACAATCTTGCATGCTAAATCGTGACAAGATTTTCTTCAAGTAATTCTTTTGTGAAAGCCAAATCTTCCTATTACTTCTGTCTCGGTGAATTTGCATCCCTAGAATCTTGTTTACTGATCCCAAGTCCTTTATTTCGAATTCCCTAGCCAGTTGTGCCTTCAATTCTTCAATATGATCTTTGTTGGGTCCTGCAACCAACATGTCATCCACATACAACAGCAATATAACAAAATCGTTATCACCAGACCTCTTGAAATAAGCACAAGGGTCTGCATTAAGTCTCTTGTATCCAAGGCACATAATGAAGGAATCAAATCTCTTATACCAACACCTCGGCGCCTACTTTAGACCGTACAGAGATTTGTTCAACCTGCAAACCAAGTTCTTCTTTTCGTCTTCTTCAAAACCTTCAGGCTGGAGCATATAAATCTTTTCTTCAAGATTTCCATGAAGAAAAGTTGTTTTAACATCTAGCTGTTCCAAATGTAAATTCAATGTAGCACACATTGCCAAGACTACTCGAACTGTTGTTAGTCGAACCACAGGAGAAAAAATTTCATTGAAATCAATACCTTCTTTCTGAGCATATTCTTTGACCACCAGTCTTGCACGATACCTCTCCACTTGATCATCACCATTTCGCTTGATTTTGAAAACCCATTTGTTACCAATTGGCTTCCTTCCTTGTGGTAGTGGCACAAGGTCCCATGTATTATTTTTATGAAGGGCTTTGATTTCTTCTTGCATCGTCATCATCCACAGTGAAGCATCTAAGCTGTTTATTACCTCCTGGTATGTTGATGGCTCACCGTCCTCTGTTAAAAGGCAGTATGCAATATTACCTTCTATAACATAATCTGAGTGTCAATTGGGACGTCTTCTCACATGATCTGATTGACGAGTTGTTGGAGCTTCAGAACTCTCTGGTACTTGTTCATCATGTGCTGGTTCTGCTTCAGAAGAATCTCCTTCTTCAAACTCTTTTTCCACATGTATCTGAGTAGTCTATGACTTTTCAGCGCTATCATCGTCTTCTTTTCTTTGTAGTTTATCTTCTACAAAGATAACATCCCTGCTAATGATCACTCTGCGGGCAGTGGGATCCCACAAGCGATACCCCTTTACTCCATCAGCATACCCCAAGAATTTGCATTTCCTGGATTTTGGATCCAGCTTTGAAATTTCTTGGGCGTTGTGCATCACGTACACAATACTTCTAAATACATGGAGGTTTGAATAATCAACTGGTTTACCAGTCCACATCTCCATTGGTGTCTTCAGCTCTATTGCAGTTGATGGAGCTCGATTCACCAAATAACAGGCGGTATTGACTGCTTCTACCCAGAATGATTTTTCTAGGCATGCGTCCCTCAACATTGCTCTTGTTCTTTCTAACAAGGTTCTGTTCATCTGCTCTGCCACTCCATTTTGTTGAGGAGTGTTCGCCTCTGTGAACTGTCTTTTGATGCCTTCTTTCTTGCAAAAGTCATCAAATTCTTCGCTTGTGTATTCTCCTCCATTATCTGTTCTGAAACACTTAATCTTATTTCCAGAATCAAGTTCCACCCGCGCTTTGAAGTTTTTGAAAGTTGAAAACACGTCTGACTTCTTCTTAATAGGGTGCACCCAACATCTCCTGGAGTAGTTATCAATAAATGAGACAAAGTATTTTGCTTCACCTAGGGACGTTACTGGTGCTTGCCATACGTCAGAGTGAACCAATTCTAGAACACTTTTTCCTCTAGAATTTGATGTGTTGAATTTCAACCGGTGCTGCTTACTTGTTATGCAATGCTCACACAAAGGAAGTGATATCTTTTTTAAGCCTGGAAGTAGCTTTTGCTCCACAAGGACTTTCATTCCTTGTTCTGACATGTGTCCAAGTTTCTGATGCCATAGCATTGCCGAATCTGAACTACATGAGGAAACAGAGGCTTCTGCTTCTACCAAAGTCTCTCCCTTCAGCATGTACAAGTTTGCAGCTATTTTTTCGCCTTTCAGTACCACAAGCGCTCCACGGAACACTTTCATGATTCCTTTTCGTGTTTCAATCTTGCTTACATTATTATCCAACAATCCGTAGGATAATAAATTTTTCTTCAGGCCTTTCACGTGCCGCACATCTCGAACAACTTTAATTGTTACGTCATACATCTTCAATTTGATGGTTCCCACGCTAACGATCTCTAAGGCATGATCATTGCAACTATAAACAGATCCTCCTGAGACAGGTTCATAATGATGGAACCATTCTCTTCTTGAGGTCATGTGATATGTTTCTCCCGAATCAATGAGCCATATATCTGCAAATCGTTTTCTTCCTTCCACGGTGGTTGACGCTTCACATCATAGAACATCTCCATCATCTGAAGTGTTTGCGGTATTGCCTTGTGGATTGGAGTTTTTATTTAGACTCCAACAATCCTTCTTCAAATGACCCTTTTTTCCACAGTTATAACACTTTAAATTCTTCTTGCTCCTCGACTTCGATCTACCATGTTTGTGACTGCTGCTTTGGCCACGTTCTGTTGATCTCCCTCTCATCGTTGTCAACGCTTCTGCTTGTTGCAAATTTACTTGTCTGTCTTCCTTGTTCTTGCGCCGATTTTCTTCTTGTAGAACAGCAGCTGCAACGTCATCAAAGACTAGACTGGTGACATTACTGTTTGTCAAGTTGATGATGAGTTGATCATACAAATCAGGTAGACTTTGAAGTAGAAGTTCAGCACGTTCTTGTTCTCCTATTTTACAGCTTAAGGATGTAAGCTGAGAAAATAAAGTGTTCAGTGTATTTAAGTGCTCCGTCACTGAAGTAGATTCTGGCATACGGAGAGTGTACAATTTTCTCTTAAGGAAAATTTTATTGTGCAACGATGTGGCCTCGTACAGTTTGGTGAGATGATCCCATATCTCCTTAGCTGTCTTATTCTCCTCGATACTTGACAATACTTCATCTGCTAATGCTAGATGAAAGTTTGCCATAGCATTTTCGTCCATTTCGATCCATTTGTTGTCGTCTATGAAATCTACTGGCCTTTCACTGATAGCTGCTAGACAATCGTCTTTCCTCAGGATGGCCTTCATCTTCAATTTCCACAATGAGAAATTTCTCCCATTGAACTTTTCAATATCAAATTTCGTTGCCATTGCTTCGTTTACGGATAGCTCCCACTATTTCACTATCGTGAATAGTTCTCTGGAACCTTCAAAGAATGGGTAATAACTTCTTACTTTCTTATTGGAGGATCCACCTTTTGGTGGCAACCACAAAGACAATAAGCAGATATTACACACTCTAATCTAGCTCGGATACCAATTGTTGCGGAAGACGGCTATCGGATAGAGAAAAATCGCAACTGATAATTTGAGAAAATAAAAATGAAGATAAAAGAGACACAAAATTTACGTGAAAAACCCCTAAAAATTAGGGTAAAAACCACGGGCAACGGTAGAAGAATTTCACTATGAGAAAATAGGAATTACAACCTCTCTCGATCTACCAAGGAGAAAACAATGATAATTCTCTCTAGATAAAAAGGAGAAAACAACTCTCAATAAACTCTCTAAAATCTCTCTAGTATTGGAAGAAAGCTAGAATGCTTTGGGATGGTTTTGAAGCTAAATGAGCTAGGGTATTTATAGTTGAAGCTTTAAGGACTAATTTGTAAATACCCTAAATTTTAGTGACTAGAGTTTGTAATTGGCCCATATAAAAAATCAACAATTTCTACACCTAATTTTCGGTGCCTACAATTGTTGACAAAATTCAATATATTTTTTTCTTCAAACCATGCACTTTCGGTGCATTGATTTTCAACAAATAGTTATGACCTAATTTCTTCCTGGACTAGATTATGAAGTTACAATTAAAGCATGTACAAAGTAGTATAATCCGCTTAATCCTTATAAATAAAAACCAGGGATTAAGGTTTTGAGATGTAACAGATATTGTATTTTTTTGACATAGTGAAATTTCTTCTTCTCCACATATAGTTGTTCTCTTTTGAATTTTTCACGTAAATCTTGTTGTTATTTACTTTTTTGTCCGATCGTATTTGTTTTTCGTTAATCGTTCCAATAATTATAACAATATTAAAGATTAAGAAATAGGCTATAGAATTATATATATGAAAAAATAGTGTAAGAAGGTATGTCGACTCTCATAAACAATAGGATTCATTTGAAAATATTTTTCAACAAAAAAGAAACGAATCCACTTTCAACAGCTTAATCATGTTTTACTGATCTAAACACATGCTCATTAACTTATATTGGCATCTACTAGCTCTAAATATAAGGATAAATGCAATGCATTTAGGACTAAGTCCTTCACCTACAAGGGAGAGGTAGTAGCCTAAACCTATCCTAAATATATATAATGGGTTAAGATATAATTACATAATATAAAACTTTTTTAGTTTAATACAGATTTGGAATCGTTAGATGGTTGTGATTAACTTATTTTTCTCCAATGAATATCTTTTCATTTCTTACTATTAATCTCAAATATCTATTTTCACTTATCTAATGATCTTAAATCTATATAAAATTAAAAGAGTTTTATATTATATAATACATCTTATCTCATATATAATAATTAAAAATATACATTAATTAACTACAATTTTGAATAGATTAACGGTACAGTAAAGTGGAGACAGAGAGAGACCGAATCCCTTTTATAGTATCACCTATCTTTCTATTTAATAGAGGTAACGACTTTACCCGTCGACCAAATCATGTGATATTGTGAATATTTAACCATTTTCATTCATCAAATTATTTGCGACGTAAACATCTAACTATCCAATCAAATCACTATATAATCAAGAGAAGATTTTTATTTTGTATTTAATTGTAACAAGAAAAACGAATAAATACATTCATTTATATTAATGACTTTACGTAAATACAAATATTATTATTTGAGTTAACAATATCTAAAACAGGTGGCTAAAAAATATTAATTGATATCTCTCTTTTTCTTTAGGTTGTGGGTTCAATACTTATTAGGAGTAAAAAAAAATTACTCCTCTAAATAGAAATTGTTCAAAAAAAGTATTATTATTTGTAAATCCGTTAAATGATTTTAGTCATAAAAATATTATTTTTCTTAAAGGATTCATATTTAAACAGTTGTGTCTACAGAAAATGTATATATTATCTATAAATATAAAAGAATTCTGAATATATACCACATTATAATCATCCGATACTAAAATATTATTATGTATAAAGTATTGGTAGTCAATAAATAGTCACTTTGTTGATACACCTTCGCACATGGCGATTAGGTACCCTCATGTCTATGATAATGTAAAAAAAAAAAAAAAAGATGCAGATCAGTCGCAAACGCCGACCGACGCCGCAACAACGTAGTGCCGTTGTTTGCATGACATGTGGCGTGAGCACCATGCGGCCAGGCACATCACATGCCCGTGCTGCTGGCTGCTAATCTATGCTATTGCGAAAGATAGCATGTTGCTAATAACTACAAACTTGACGAGGAATTAATGTCATTTGGACCTATACTAAACATTTTTCTTTTTCAAATATGCAAGCAAAGGTCATTGTTCTGTGTTGGCATCATGAGCTTGTTTCTCCTCATTTGAGGAATGCAGTCTACAAACGGCATTGCGTTGGTTCATAAGAAACAAAAAGTGGGTTTTCTTTAGGGATGAGTACGAGACTCAAACTCGACGGATTTTGATTCGACTCGATCTGATCGGATTAGTTTTCTTAAAAGAAATTCAGGCTCGGGTTTAGGCTGAAATATCCGACTTGACCTGATTCAAAAAATAATATAATTATACCTTATATATTTAGAGATAATTATAATAATATTCATCTTTATATTATTATTTTTCAATTAAGTTCCTATTTTATTGAATAAAATTAATAATTCTATATTATTTTGGGTCGGGTCGAAGTCGAGTTTTATCTCAAAAGTCGAGTTAAGTTTCGTGTCAGGTGAAATTACCTTAAACTCAAGTTAGGTTAAGCTTCGGATGAAGAGTATAAAATTTCGGATCATATCGAATTGACTGAAAACTCACTCAACCCGATCCACGCGCATCTCTAATTTTGTTTGGGATCCATTAAGGGGTCAACATGACGATTTTGATGAGACATTGAATAAGGATTCATTGGATTTTATGCTCATATATGGACATTTCATGTAAGTATTTCTACTACTTTTCAATGTAATTTAATGAATCATCTTTTTCTCACCAACTTCAAATTTGATTTCTATTTTCGAAAAAGTATTTTACTTCTTCATATGCCACACTTCACTGTTCATCAACGTGATTGAATTGCTTGACTAGCAATGTTGATAACAACATTTTTTTTATAATACTTCAATTTAATTATCTAAGAGCATGTTTCCGACAAATTCAAAACTTTATGAATATAAGCCACGAAAGCTTGGGTTTAGTTTTAAATTACGTTTTAATCTTATCATATATGGATTCCCCCCCTAAAGTGCTGTTTTATTGAACGAACATTTTTCTATACTAATAGCTTCATATAAAAAAGAATTGATTCAGAAAGTTTTAAATCAATGGACAAGGTACGATCAAGGACGGACGCAATATCTTATATTAAGGAGACGAAATTTAAAATCTTAAGAAGAGATAAATTTATAAGATTATATAACAATTTAATACCTATAACACGTGTAACTTAAATGATCATTTAAATTTGTGTCATACTTTATTGTAGTATGATACATTATACATATGTACTCGTAATTATACGTTTTAATCCAATAATATGAAAAATGTAATTTAAAAATGAGTGTGAGTTGAACTCAATGAATTATCTAGACCACTACAAAATACAGTAGTAAGAGTAGTTAAAATCATCATTCATCGTGCCTAAGTGTAAATCATTTCCAAATTGATTATTCATAAACATATCATGCCAAATGTTTCTCATATCAAATATTCATGCTCAAATCACTTTTCAAATGAATATTCATCATGCTCATTCACATAAAATCAACATGAAAATCATTAACGATATATTGGTTTGTAGTACGTATGAGACAAAGTATAAACTTACAATATCATATATTTAGATCTCCTTAGAATAACTTAGTGATAAATGTTTCATATAATTATTTAGTTTTATACATGAGCTTGGTGATTGAGACCTATGCTTTTTTCCTGAATTAGGGTATATACACTCCTACAGTGATTCTAGACACAATTATGAACCGGGGTCAAAACGCCCCCATAGCGGTTCTAATCACATTTTTCCTTACCAATTAGATTAATGGGTTCTTATTCTGACTATGCTCAATCCTATGGGTTCTAATCACATTGGTGCATGATCACTTTTCAAATGTGTGCTAGCGAGCACTTAATTTAGTCTTGATTTGAAGACTTTGATGAGATATATCCAAATTTCTAAAAATTCTGACTTTATCCATATTCCCTTGGGTTATCACTATTCATGAAACTTTCCAATTTGGTCCTTAACGTAACATTTAAAGCGTTGCATTTTATCTTATAATAATTTTGTTTGGCTCGAGGGAATGTAAAGTGGATATTTTGCATGCCCTTTGTGATTGTCACTTTGTGCTAATGATATGGCCTCAGTTCATTCCCAATAGACTTTATATTGATTTCTTTGTGCTACCCTTGGTTCCCTGATTGCAAGCCGACCTTAATAATTCATGGAATATTGATTTTAGGGAGATCAAATGGTCAGATTTCTTCGGATATACTATTTGAAACTTACGAAAACAACATAATAATTTTGTATTTTATGGGGATGGTTGGCTAGCTCATGCAATCATAACATCTTCATTAAGTTTGGCAAAGTAAATTTCTTCATCTCTTCTACTTTAAGTTTCTTCATCTCTTCTACTTTGGATGTACTAAGCTCAAGGGCCACAAAAGTAATCCAATTGATAGTGATCATCCAACAATTTGGTGAAGTTTAATGTTGATGGAGGTTGTCACACAATTACAGAGACTACTATCAGGGATGGATCAAGGGGTGCAGGAGAGTAAATTATTAACTTTGTGGAAAAGAAAAAGAAAGCAATGAAATCTCTGTCTTTGGGCACTAAAGAGGAGATGGAAACTAATATACATGCACCAAAACTGGGACCGAGTCTGAGAATAAAAGCAGACCAAATATTAAATGGTTTCACATCTGCAACCCTGGATCACATGTTTAACATATTCTAATTAGTGGAGCAGAATAATTATAAAAAACCACTCTTGTTTTTTCATGCAGTAATAGTTTCTATAGACTATCAGAAGATGCTGTAAAAATCTTTTGAAATGTCAATTTCCTCAGCCCTTGGATTGAATTTATTCCGTTTTGTCTCAAGATTGGGTTGTCGTGAATACTGATTCACCTCGACTTAGTGCGCACTACCTCTTTTATGATTGGAACCCCTATTTTTAACTTCAAATTGCAGGTCATTTTCCTCCTTCAAAATATAGTGGCCCTTCACTTTACTTTCTTTTCTCTATTACAACTTTTAATCATTTTGTATCGTTTGATATCATTTGTACTCTTCGTGATATATATATATATATATATATGTCTATAATGGATTTTTATCTCTATCATCTATGAAAATAAATAAGACCAAACCATATTGAATCTAATCTCTTGCGCATATCTTATTTTATGTTAATCTTGTTTTTGATTATTTGAAAACTTAAAATATGCAAAATTTAGAAAGAAAAATGTAGATATATAAATAAATGCAAGTGGGAAGTCACTATAATTAATATATGATTTGAGGAAGATTGCAGATAACAAATACAGTCAGGACCCCATCATTGAAAAGCGTAAGTTCTTCAAATTCATGAAGTATCCCTACAACATATTGATATGCTTATGAAACAATTGCTTTTCTTTTGGACCAGATTTGTCCAAATAAATTCACTGTCATTTATCTTGCCTTTTGTTTTTCCTTTATCACATTAACTGGTAACTAAAACACATGATTTGTGTTCCGCCAACAGTCTTTTTAACTTGCATATCAAGAAGCCAACCATATACTTCAGTGCCTGATAATGAAACCTGATTATTTGTTTTGGGGTTTCATTAATTAGTTGAATAAGTTAATAGCTGAATAAAAGCAATGCTTAAAGGATTCTAGATTCAAACCTTTGATTATATAACAAGATACAGAGGTGATATTATTATTATTGCAGCGATTATATGCAGGATTGAGATAAGAAAGGAGAAAACCCGGCTACACAGGTTAGAGTTTCCCTAGGAAATAGTAGTAGTATTACAGTATGAACAAATAAATGAATTTGTAATTAGCCGGTTAAAGATGTTTTCCCGTATTCATAACGAGAAACAAGTTGATTGGTTGTGAAGATCATCTTACTCTCTTCATCATCCATCTTCCACAGTAAGTCCCAACAGTATTCCCACGAGGGAGAAGCCATTGAAGGACATGAAAAATTGCAACCTTGTTCACTGTAGTTATCAGAAAGAGACAGAGGCTTTATTATTGAGTTTTCTTCGGACATATCAATGTCTTTCCATATATCATCCATGGAGTAACCTTTTTCATCTTCCAATCCTTCCATGTGAAGGCCTCCGGTGTCGTAGAAACTTACCTTTCCGGCATCCGAGAAGGGCGAGGAATCAACTGCAGTAACAGTTGACGATGATGAATGACAATTCGATGATGATGACGATGGCGAGATGGCTTGTTTCTTTTCTTGAGCCTTCTTTCTCATATGAGTCCTCCAATAGTTCTTGATTTCGTTGTCGGTGCGACCGGGTAATTTCCGAGCAATTCTTGACCACCTGCATGTCATAACATGTATGCAATCAAAGCAATCTTTGGGATTTTTTAATGGAAACAAGAGTTTCACAAGTGTTTTCAAACCTGTTTCCCCATTTGGCATGAAGCTCGAGGACGAGGCGTTCTTCATGGGGAGTCATCTTCCCCCTTTTGAGACCAGGGTGCAAGTAATTAACCCATCGTAACCTGCAACTTTTCCCGGTTCGGTTCAAACCTACAACAAAATCATGTGGTTAAAGGAAAAAGGGTCCTTCCCAAAACCTGCCAATCTTCCGGATAATCCTACCTATTTCATTGTCTCCCGCCAGACCTTCAAACCTGAAACTTTTGCTATAAAATCCCATCGCCTGTGTCCGAACAAACGAACAAAGTTCAGCAGTAGGACGTCTTCTTGTTCTGTCCACGGACCTTTTCGGACTTCATCATGCACCATTTTCATTCTCTCTTAGATTCTTCCTGGAAAAGGGTATTTAAGTTCAACAAATTCCTGCTAGTTCATGGAGACATAGGCGTACACTAGTCGAATATATATATAGTATTAAGCTACTTGTTGTGAAGAGGCGTTAATTGTCTCGTTGCTGGTGTACACTAATGAAATTATGATATTATTGCAAATAGTTTAGTGGTGTAATGCGCGCATGCCATTTGTGATAGCAACTTTATGCGTCTGATGTCAGCCACTATAACTAAATAATCTAAGTGATAGATTGATCTGTTAATTTAATTCTCAAAACGTTGTTGCTCCAAAGTGAAACTGCTAAATCTGGCTCATTAATAATACCTAGTAATTCTTCTCACAAATTTGGCTGTGGAGATCTACTAGTAATTCCAAAGACAGTACTAAAAGGAGGGTAAGTGAGTAGCTAATATTTGATTGGATAAGGAGGAATAAGGCAATGGAAGTCCCTAGATATCCTCCTTTCCCCATCCATTCAACTTGAGGAAATGATACGAGTGTCCCTTGACTTTATTAAAAGCCATAGATATGCATAAGCTAAGCAAACAAAAGTACAAAACTTGAAAAGCAAGAAAGCAAAAGGAAGGCACTGTTTAGATGTCATAAAAAGTAATTTTCTTCTTCTTTAATGAAAATGGAGTAAGATATTATTCTTGAAAAACCTATTGTTAAATGCCAAGTAAATCAACATTTCAACTTGATTCTGTAGACACTAACTTTCGTCCATACACATATATATTATACAGTTTGCAAATTGTTTTTGAAAATACATATATAGTTTAAAACATTTTTGAAAATATGTATATTATATAGTTTTTAAAATATTTTTAAAAATTATATAATATATAGTTTTTGAAAACGTTTTTAAAATATATATAATATATACTTTTGAAAACGTTATGAAAACATTTATATAATATATAATTTTTAAAAACCATTTTGAAAATATATTTTGAAAATTATATAATATATAGTTTTTGAAAACGTTTTAAAATATATAATATATACTTTTGAAACGTTATGAAAACATTTATATAATATATAATTTTAAAAACCATTTTGAAAATACATATAATATATAGTTTTTTTTTTAAAAAAAAAAAACATTTTAAAATTTATATATTATATGTTTTTGAAAATGTTTATATATATATATTATTATTATTTATTTTTATTTTTAATTTATTTATTTCTCATTTATTTTTGTGCAGGGTCCATGTCCAATAACAGTCCAAGTCTGGTCCAAACACTGGGCCTGAACCAGCCCAGCAGCAAGATGGAGATCAACGGTCAAGGTTGCAGTTGTCTAGGGTTTCATTTAACCCTCAACAGCGCCGCAAAATCAGGAGGTCAAGAGCCATGCGAAACGGCCGGACGTTGGCCGAGGATCCCGGGACTGAACCATCCCGGGATTTCAGCAGTAACGTTCATGACCCCGTTATCATCGGAGTAGACCACCGGTGGGGTGGGTATAAATACCCCACCACGGTGACCGACACAGGGGGCCATAGCCACAGTAAAACCGAGCGAAACCAGAACCCACAGCAAGCAGATAATCATCGGCCAACAAATCAAACCGCAAAACTACATCCACAGTAAGCCAACACAGAAACCATCAATAAACACAAAAACGATACAGCCAACAAATCGAAGCCAACACAACCACAAAACAAAAAAACAAAAAAAAACAAAGCAGAATACAGATACATCAACAGAAACGAAAAGGCCGAAGCCCTTCTTATCAAGAACAACACAAGAGAAGAAAGGGGCCATCGAAACCCGAAGCGTCACCGACGGAAAAGGTAAAAAAAAAACAAAGTTTGTTCCCTAGATCTACGCCGGTGGGGGCATTATTTAGGTGTTTGGGCTTCGGTTTTGGGTTGGAGAGGTTGAGAGGAAGCTTTGGGGGGTATTTTCGTTTTCTCGGCCACCGCCGGCGGTGGCCGGCAATGGCGGCGGTGACGGTCGGCCTGGGGCCGGCCATCCTCTCCGATGAGGATGTAGAGAGAATTCAGAGAACCAAAGGTTCTCTCTGTTTAGAGAGAGAAAGCTATTGTTGAGAATGAAGAGAGTTAGGCCATTTGGCCTTGGTATCATGTATTTATGCAGGATCCAAAACGGCGCCGTTTCACCTAGGGGTCTTCTGTGTATTTTTTTTTTTCTTCATGGGTAAACTCGGTCCTCGGCCATCAGGTTTTTTCATACTTGTAATTTGGTCACTAAATTTTATTTTTCAGTATTTTAATTTGGAATTTTAATTTGTTATGCTTATATTTTAGTCCCCAAGTTATATATTTCCGAATCTGGCCCAAGGTTTTATGCAAATTTTATTTTGGTCACTGATTAATATCATTTTTTATATTATTTTTAACCTTTTTTTATTTATTCAATTTCGTTTCTTTTTTTTTTTTTATTATTCTATTGTTTTGTTATTTATTTATTTAATGTTTAATTATTATTTTATCATCTAACATTTTTCGACATTTTTAGTGGTAACTTCAACTGATCAAAGGTAAGTAATTTGAATCGAGTTTTTAAAATTTCAATTTAAATTTTTAATTTTTGCCATTAAAGACAACCGATAAATTAATTGGTACCGAAAGGGCGGTTCAAGGGTGCTAATCCTTCCTTGACCGTAACCGACTCCCGAACCCGACACGTTTCTGGTACAACGCAGATCAGGTAAGATGGTGTCCGATCTACCTAAATTCGTTTTAAAATGGTCGGTGGCGACTCCAATTCGTTTAATCCAAGTCGAAGCCCAATTCCGGGGCCCAAACCGAAAGACGGTTCCGACAGCTTGGCGGCTCTGCTGGGGACAGGTAAGTGAGTCAGGCCAGAATTAATTTTCGGTTGTCTTTTTATGCGAAAATTGTAAATTTAAATTTAAATTTATTTATTCGATTCCAGTTATTTACCTTTGATTATTTTTGAAATAAATAGTTGTACTAACATTTTTTTCAATGATTTCAGATTTTTGAAAAGTTTCCATCTCTGGCTCTATACTCGAGCTCCGAACCCTTTTAAGTGGGGGTGAAAGCGACGCCTTCGTGTGAATTTATTCACCGTGCGGGCCTAGCAAGTAGCCTTCGGGATTCATATACCTTATGCCTTCGTGTGAATTTATTCTCCGTATGGGCATAAGGGAATGTGTCCTCTCGAGTTTAACTTAGTCCACACAAGCTTGTAATGAGCTTAGGACTAAGGGTCTGGCAAGCCCAAGGGGGCACCGGCAAGGAGAACTCGAGTACCGTTTTTAGAACCTAAACCGGGAGAGTACAGGGAACTAGAGCCCACCCCAAAACCTCATTCCAAACCCTAGGCTGTTTTATTTCCTGCTTTATTTTCTGTTCAAAGCATGCGAACTAGACAAACATGCGGCTAGGATTTGTTTGAAATTAGCATGCGGGATAGAAATCATGTCTGTGTAGGAATGTTAAGCATGTTCGGGTAGATTATCATGTGGGGTAAGACTTTTTCATCATTTTTATTATTATCATCATTATCTCACTAACTTTTTTTTCTCTTCCTCCTTTCATTTTTATTCTTTGGCATTTTTTTATCATTCGCATCATTAAAACGAGGTATTGATCCACAAAAAATGTGTTTGTTAAACATGAATAATCTGCATTAATGGACAAAGGGATTATAATACAAAGAGATAAAAAGCTCAGAAGCCCAGCCGTGGTCAAAGAATACTCGGAGGCAAAGGGTGCAGGGGCAAGACGAGGAAAAGGTCACTGACCCGGTCGCTCCTTTCGAAAACTACAAGAACAAGATGGTGAAACACTAGCTGAGCTGGATGCCATTACTGACGAATTCAAGAAGCAAGCTTCGGATAGTTTCTCCCGATGGAGGGCTCCAATGACACTTTCGTTAGAAACAAGCTCGGTAGAAAGTGAAAGTCAGAGATGCAGTCCTTCGAGATCTTTTTTGGGGCAAGCATCTCATTATTTGCACATTTTAGCCAAAGGAGCCGGAATGGTTCGACAGGATATTCAACTAGTGAAAAAGACGAATCAACTTGTCAGAAGCTGTACAGGATTCGTACCATCAAAAAGAGTTTTTTGTCTCTTCAGACATAACACTTTTGTCACCAATAAGGGTTATTCAGAATAACATGCACATTTTTGGATCAATGCCTCGGACATTTCATGCATCACATATTTAGACATTTTGCATTTCTTATTTTCTGTGCATTTTGTTATTTTCTTTGCATTCACATTAACTAATATATACATGTCTCATCAAAAGGAGTAAATACTGGATACACCGCCTCAAGTATTGGACACACCCCATCCACATAACACTCATTTGAAGAAGAAGAGGATGGAAGCCAGAATTACACAAATCGAGGAGAATATGTTAAAACTACAAAAGGAGCTAGAAGACAAAATAAACCAGAACAGTCGAAATACTCTGGAAACAATCACAAAGAACCAAGAGTCCTTGGTTGATCAGATCGTTGCCAAGTTAGTTGGCCTACAACAGACCAGTGCGCCCGGGGCAGGTTCACCGGAAGGGGTAACTATACAACCTACCCCGCAAGTGGTTATCTCACCTGAAATCCTACCAGAACTTCGAGGGGACTCATCTGCTGCAAAAGCAAAGCCCTCGTCCTCTGTATTCAACCCTAAGAACAATCCGGGTTATTACCATGTACCGGATTTGGACGAAGAGGTAAAAGCGAGGAAGATGGAGGAAAAAATCAAACAATTGGAGGACCAAATGAATATAGTCAAAGGAGACCGTGACTACCATGAAATCGATGCAGCGGAACTTAGTCTAGTCCCGGACTTGGTTCTTCCCCCGAAATTTAAGACCCCGGAGTTCGAGAAGTTTGACGGGAATAGTTGCCCATCCACTCACATCACCATGTTCTGCCGAAAGATGACAGGATATGGAGGAAACGACCAACTTCTGATCCACTGCTTTCAGGATAGTCTGTCGGGCTCAGCCATTCGGTGGTACAACCAGCTAAGCCGATCAAATATCAAGACCTGGAAGGACCTGGCCAAGTCATTTCTGGAACAATACAAGCATAACAATGACATAAGGCCAGATCGAGTTATGCTACAAAACATGGAAAAGAAGCATAACGAGAGTTTCAGGCAGTACGCACAAAAATGGAGGGACTTGGCTGTGCAAGTTCATCCACCGTTAGATGAAAAGGAAACCCGGAAAATTTTCGTGCAGACTCTGAAGGCTCCATACTTCGGGCATTTGGTGGCGATCACATCAGGAAGCTTTTCAGACTTGGTTATGGCCGGAGAAATGATTGAGTCGGCCATAAAGCAAGGCAAGATTAAGGATGGGGAAGCCAGTAAGAAGCCTCCTATGAGGGAGAGGGATGGAGAGGTTAACAACATCAAACACTCCAGCAAAGGTGTTACAATCTCCAGCCCAAAATCAACTGCAGCTGTACCGTTAGGTACTTCTAAACAAGATTCCAGGAGGGAAAAGGAACATTTCGACCCAATTCCTATGACCTACAAAGAGCTTTACCAGCAACTTCTTGACACCCATGTGGTGTCACCATATCCAGTAGAACCCATGAAGCCCCCATACCCCAAATGGTATGACGAGAATGCGTATTGTGAATATCACGGCGGAGTCCCAGGGCACACAATTGAGAACTGTTACGCATTTAAGAGGGTCGTACAAAAGATGCGTAACCAGAACTGGATCGACTTCAACAACTTGGGGGCATCCAAGTGATCATTTGAGGCATTCTGTTTGACTTTGTTTTTCTTCCATTTTTTCTCAAAGTTCTTGTAAGAACATTTTAATCAAATTTATGTTACTTTTAAAAGATGTCAAGCAATGGATCATATGTGCAAATTTGTAATTCTTTGAATATCATTTGAGTTAAGAAACTCTGTAAACGGTTCAAAGTTACGAATCTTTGACAAAGTAACATGATTTAAAACAAGGACTTTGACCTTATCCAAAATATACCCTCAAACACCATACCCTGCTCTTGTAATTAACCAATATACCCTTTTCCTTTCATAAGGTGCGGACAACACGGGGCATCATTTGCATATGACAATTACTATGTTTTTTATTTAAGACGTTCAATGACGATGATGATCTTTACAAATGAAAGAGTCGAGTAGGTGAATCCAGTTTAGGTCAGTTGCTTGAAAATTGAACTATAAAGATGAGATTCCTTGACTTTCAAAAACTCCTAGGCTATAACAGTTTCTTCTTGACAATCTTAGGAAATTAAATCCGTAAAAACTGAGCTATTCCGCTAAGGCAATTGGTTATAGAGGAAACTTGAAAGCCCTGGCCTTATGAGTAGATTACGTTCAAACCATGACATTGCTCGGACACTTGGCAATTCGGTGTTTGCTCCACTGCTCTTGTCAGGCTGAAGACTCCGTGATGAGATGAACCTTTCAGTTAACTTGATAATTGTGATTATAATATTAAGTTGTCCCTCTAAAGCAATTGGTTAAACGCCCCGGCTTTATGGATTCAGCTAGTCAGATAATGCCAAATTAAATCAAATTTATCTAAGCAAGATATTTTCGGTAAAATGGACTAAGGGAGTTAAGGAACACCTGTTATAGTTGACTACACACAAGCACTCAAGAATTTCATTTTTAGACCGATATTTTTTGCACTGCCTTTGTTGGAAGAGCCTACAAAGCTTGAACAAATGAAAGATTTCAGAGGACTGAGATAAAAGGTCTAGTAATTGATCATGCTAGTTGTGTCATTTTGTCCGCACCCAATTAAAGTGCCAAAGCATGTGGCGATATTTTAAAAAAAAATGACATTTTTACCAAAAAACCTTAGAACAGAGGCCAACCTAAAGCCGACTTGTCCCTTTGAACATTTGTCAAAGATTTGTAACTCTGAAAGCATTAAAAGAGCTCTTGATTCCTTTGATATTTTTTGAACTCACATTTACAATTTGATTCAATTGCGAACAATACTTTACATTTCTCTCTCCTGAAACAAGAAAAAGGAGAAAAACGTTTTCAAACAGAACAATCTCAGATATGAAATGTCTAGAAGCAAATGGGGCACGATCGATTTCATGGACCAGATTGGCAGGCAAAGCACGAGACTCCATCCAAGAAATAACACATAATTTATTCATATTACATGCATCTTAGACATACTTAGGTGCATCACATTCATCATTTTAGCATACATAATTTTGCAGCTTTTAGAGTCAAGCTTCGACTTCAGGAGGAAGGTTACTCGAATTGCAAGCACCTTTAAATAACGATGGTGTAACTCAGCAGCAAGAAGCTACACCTCAATCGACTTTACATAACTACAAATCTCAGAACCAATTCCAGATGGGTTCGAGAACCAGTTCAGATCAAATCTAGTTCGGTTCAAACCCACCAGGAGCAACATGTTTTCAGTTAACACTTTCAAGCCAGATTTCAATTCCACGACGGAAGATATCCGGCTGTCAGAATTTATCAGTAGGTTTTCCCAGACCAGCTTAGGGGAACCACTGGAAGAATCATGACCGTTTTCAGCTTCAAAGAGAAGCCATTTTTAAACAAACTATTTGCAGCTTAGCTCAAGGCCAGAAGGGCTACCTGCCACCAAGACCTTCGAGTTCGACTACGCTCAGCTCCAAGGCATATCATTTACAGCATAACTCAAGGCTAGAAGGGTTATCTGTGACCAAAAGACCCCCGAGTTCGATTACACTCAGCTTCGAGGGCACATCATTTACAGCATAACTCAAGGCTAGAAGGGTTATCTGTGACCAAAAGACCCCCGAGTTCGATTACACTCAGCTTCGAGGGCACATCATTTACAGCATAACTCAAGGCTAGAAGGGTTATCTGTGACCAAGACCTTCGAGTTCGACTACGCTCAGCTCCAAGGCACATCATTTGCAGAATAGCTTAAGTCGAGAAGGGCTATCTGCCAAAAGACCCCCGAGTTCGACTACGCTCAGCTCCAAGGCACATCATTTGCAGAATAGCTTAAGTCGAGAAGGGCTATCTGCCAAAGACCCCCGAGTTCGATTACACTCAGCTTCGAGGGCACATCATTTACAGCATAACTCAAGGCTAGAAGGGTTATCTATGACCAAAAGACCCCCGAGTTCGATTACACTCAGCTTCGAGGGCACATCATTTACAGCATAACTCAAGGCTAGAAGGGTTATCTGTGACCAAAAGACCTTCGAGTTCGACTACGCTCAGCTCCAAGGCACATCATTTGCAGCATAGCTTAAGTCGAGAAGCGCTATCTGCCAAAGACCCCCGAGTTCGATTACACTCAGCTTCGAGGGCACATCATTTACAGCATAACTCAAGGCTAGAAGGGTTATCTGTGACCAAAAGACCTTCGAGTTCGACTCCGCTCAGCTCCAAGGCACATCATTTGCAGCATAGCTTAAGTCGAGAAGGGCTATCTGCTAAAGACCTTCGAGTTCGATTATATTCAACTTAGAGGCAAATCAAGCTTACAGAATAGCTCAATGCAAGAAGGGCTATCTGTCAACAAAACTGTCGAGTTCGATTATATTCAACTTAGAGGCAAATCAAGCTTACAGAATAGCTCAATGCAAGAAGGGCTATCTGTCAACAAAACTGTCGAGTTCGATTCTAATCAGAATCACACTACTGTCCGGCTGTAATCGAGATTTTCAAGTCCAGAAGAAGACCTGGGTTAACTGTGCCTCAGTGATAAAAAAATCGTTTTCTAGCAACATAGCTTAAGTCGAGAAAAGCTATTTGTCAACAAAGACTTTTTGAGTTCGATTTTATTCAGCTCGAGGGCTTGTCAAACCAGATGGTGAAGTCAAAGAAATATTTTCCAGCCGAATTTTTAACCAAGGTCCTTAAACTGAGGAAAAGACCGAGGTTGACTACAATTGGGCAACAAGAAGTCGCATTCCGATTCAATTCCATATCATTTCAAGATTGACTTGACTTCACGACGGAGGAGTCATCCGCAGCTCAATCCGACAGGGGGTTTTTCTTCAACCCCACTGAACGAAAATTTGTGTCTTTTTATCTTTGTCCTATTTTTCGTTCCACGAAAAAGGACAAAGAGGGGCAGCTGTAGACACTAACTTTCGTCCATACACATATATATTATACAGTTTGCAAATTGTTTTTGAAAATACATATATAGTTTAAAACATTTTTGAAAATATGTATATTATATAGTTTTTAAAATATTTTTAAAAATTATATAATATATAGTTTTTGAAAACGTTTTTAAAATATATATAATATATACTTTTGAAAACGTTATGAAAACATTTATATAATATATAATTTTTAAAAACCATTTTGAAAATATATTTTTGAAAATTATATAATATATAGTTTTTGAAAACGTTTTAAAATATATATAATATATACTTTTGAAAACGTTATGAAAACATTTATATAATATATAATTTTTAAAAACCATTTTGAAAATACATATAATATATAGTTTTTTTTTTTTAAAAAAAAAACATTTTAAAATTTATATATTATATGTTTTTGAAAACGTTTATATATATATATTATTATTATTTATTTTTATTTTTAATTTATTTATTTCTCATTTATTTTTGTGCAGGGTCCATGTCCAATAACAGTCCAAGTCTGGTCCAAACACTGGGCCTGAACCAGCCCAGCAGCAAGATGGAGATCAACGGTCAAGGTTGCAGTTGTCTAGGGTTTCATTTAACCCTCAACAGCGCCGCAAAATCAGGAGGTCAAGAGCCATGCGAAACGGCCGGACGTTGGCCGAGGATCCCGGGACTGAACCATCCCGGGATTTCAGCAGTAACGTTCATGACCCCGTTATCATCGGAGTAGACCACCGGTGGGGTGGGTATAAATACCCCACCACGGTGACCGACACAGGGGGCCATAGCCACAGTAAAACCGAGCGAAACCAGAACCCACAGCAAGCAGATAATCATCGGCCAACAAATCAAACCGCAAAACTACATCCACAGTAAGCCAACACAGAAACCATCAATAAACACAAAAACGATACAGCCAACAAATCGAAGCCAACACAACCACAAAACAAAAAAACAAAAAAAAACAAAGCAGAATACAGATACATCAACAGAAACGAAAAGGCCGAAGCCCTTCTTATCAAGAACAACACAAGAGAAGAAAGGGGCCATCGAAACCCGAAGCGTCACCGACGGAAAAGGTAAAAAAAAACAAAGTTTGTTCCCTAGATCTACGCCGGTGGGGGCATTATTTAGGTGTTTGGGCTTCGGTTTTGGGTTGGAGAGGTTGAGAGGAAGCTTTGGGGGGTATTTTCGTTTTCTCGGCCACCGCCGGCGGTGGCCGGCAATGGCGGCGGTGACGGTCGGCCTGGGGCCGGCCATCCTCTCCGATGAGGATGTAGAGAGAATTCAGAGAACCAAAGGTTCTCTCTGTTTAGAGAGAGAAAGCTATTGTTGAGAATGAAGAGAGTTAGGCCATTTGGCCTTGGTATCATGTATTTATGCAGGATCCAAACGGCGCCGTTTCACCTAGGGGTCTTCTGTGTATTTTTTTTTTTTCTTCATGGGTAAACTCGGTCCTCGGCCATCAGGTTTTTTCATACTTGTAATTTGGTCACTAAATTTTATTTTTCAGTATTTTAATTTGGAATTTTAATTTGTTATGCTTATATTTTAGTCCCCAAGTTATATATTTCCGAATCTGGCCCAAGGTTTTATGCAAATTTTATTTTGGTCACTGATTAATATCATTTTTTATATTATTTTTAACCTTTTTTTATTTATTCAATTTCGTTTCTTTTTTTTTTTTTATTATTCTATTGTTTTGTTATTTATTTATTTAATGTTTAATTATTATTTTATCATCTAACATTTTTCGACATTTTTAGTGGTAACTTCAACTGATCAAAGGTAAGTAATTTGAATCGAGTTTTTAAAATTTCAATTTAAATTTTTAATTTTTGCCATTAAAGACAACCGATAAATTAATTGGTACCGAAAGGGCGGTTCAAGGGTGCTAATCCTTCCTTGACCGTAACCGACTCCCGAACCCGACACGTTTCTGGTACAACGCAGATCAGGTAAGATGGTGTCCGATCTACCTAAATTCGTTTTAAAATGGTCGGTGGCGACTCCAATTCGTTTAATCCAAGTCGAAGCCCAATTCCGGGGCCCAAACCGAAAGACGGTTCCGACAGATTCCAAAGAAAGAGTTGGGTCTTTCCTAGTGCTCCTTGCACTCTAAAACATTAGAAATCTTGTTTGGGATATTTTATGTCAATTCATTTCACTTTGATTGTATCAAAACAATGTTATTTAATTCGTGGTTCGTTGGGGAGTTTACTTGCAACCCATTTTGGGATCATGATTTGTTGGGTGTGATAATTCAGCGATGGCCGATTCATTATACATATTAGAAATAGACTTTTCTCATTCCATTGCTCAACTGAAAGAAGAGTTGTACAACACTGCAACTTAACTTCTTTCCGATGCTAGTACATAGATTGTGATGCTAGAATCTATATTGCTTCTTTTTCTTCCTTCATTATTGACTTTGTTTGCTTTTGCGATGCTAGGTTTTCGGTACACCAATTCGATCATTCCAACATGTATTCCTTAATAAATTGGAACGTGAACAATCCCCAAATTAGAACGAACAAATTCAAACCAGATTTTTGGGGTGGGGGCAAATTAGGTAACACAATCAAAAGCAGACAATTCATGACAGTAACTTGAACTGTTGTAGTATCCAGTTGTAATTCAACTCTCAGGGTTAATTTACTTTACATTTTGATTGTATGAAAACTATGTTGAAAGGTCCAACTATCCAAGGAATGCAGAATTTGGGGTCTACTTTCATTTTCAATTTGATTGACAGCTTAACAAATGGTTACCAAAGGTCTCGAGGCAACATGCTAAATCATAATGAGGAATGTGATAAAAAGGAGATATTTGAAGTGGAGGATGACATCATTTGCCTCCTGCTAGTGCTAACTATATTATATTAGTGGTTCTGAATGTTAGAACTGTTCCCAGCATTGCACAAAGCTAAAGATAAAAAACAAACAAATATGAGACTTGGAAGGCATTGAATGGCCTGGAGGTTCCTTGCTTTAAGATTAAACACCAAAATATAAAATGGGAATTGAAGGATCATGACATGGAAACCACCAAAACTGTGGCCACCCCGCTTGAACATTTTATATCCTTCTATTCCTCTTTCTCTATGCCTGACGCGTGGTCCCTTGATGCTTCTTTTTCAGTGAAAAATCAGGTGAAATTTCATGGAAGGTATATGTTACCAAAATCTGTCATATTCACAGATGCGTATCACAATTTCTTTACTGGAAGGGTGCTTGGTTCAGTCAGTTGAGTGATATCTCTTGCAAGACAAAATCATACGTCTCTCAAGTTAGAAGAGGATAATATCTTACTAGTTGACTGTGGATCTCCCTAATTTTCATTTTGCCGTATCTCAAATCATAAAAATTCAACTTTGTCACCGATTCCTAGTTGTAAGATTTGCTAATTTTAGCTTCTAGTATTGTTGTACCTCCTCTGCAAATGGTAATTCAATTATTAATCCTTCAACTATCAAGATATATGAAGTCTTTTTTAAGTTTTTAGAGTTTCATATCATCCGAACAGCTACAATCGTTTGAATTATTGTCGTTAATCTCATCACTACTAAATCTACTATAGAACAGTCAAATCAATTCACCTTATCGACCAACAAATAATCATAATCATCCTAGAGACATCAGAACTAAAAATTTATATATAAACGACCATGCGAAATTAAAGAAAGGATATCTCTCTTTCAAGAACTCTCTCACTCTAAGACGATTGTCCGTCGTCTTCTTCAGTTTATTTATTCTTCCTTTCATGTATACAAAATCACAGTCTCCTACCTTTTATTCAAATCAGAATGGATGAACAACTAAATACCACCGCAACCACAATTCTCCTCTCAACAAGTAGAAAACCTTTTACTCCATTTGTCATTTTCCCTATCATTGGCTTTTGTTTTGTGTTTAAGCACATATTTAGCCATTGGTGTAGCAAGCAAGGATTATTCCTAGTCAAACATTAACGTCCATCTGATATACTATACAATACCAGAAAATGCAAAACCATAAGGTTTTTTTTAATTCATAAATCATGCTTGGCTAATTAACTTTACGAACCAATATACCAACTTGAATAATTTTATATATATATATATAGTCCCGTTTGTGCAATTGTGTGCTACTGCTGAAAGGTGTTGGAAGATGGCGCAGCTCCTCATTGCTAATGCTGCCAATTGATATTTGCTTTAACATTATTTATAGTATAACTATTAGATATTGATTAGTGATTGCTAATAATAGGAAGGACTGATCGTGTTTTGACCTTGATTTTACTCGAACAAAACTCAAATTAGTATGAATTTTATTTAAAGCTTTTTATGCATCTGATTAGAATTTCTAAGCAGAATATTCTCGATGAGACACCGGTGATCACGCATCAGTCAAAGTGTGGGTACAATGATTAGTTTTAGAATTAATTAAAAGGAAAATTGTGGGTGCTTTTATGGACCACTTCCCACTTTTACTGAGGGATTACATATATGAAAGTGGGATTATCTGCAATGAACTTAGTGTGACTTGCAGCAGGAAAATTAAATCACTTGAATTCAACAATGGTTAGTTCAAACCCTGATGCGTAGCTTTTTTTTTTTTTATGGATCATATCTGCAAGCACCACTACGAGTGGCAATATCTAATCGATTGAAAGAGAAAAAGAAGGGATTGAGATAAGGGTATGGCATGGTGTTGGTGGTGGGTATTGGGATGACAACTTAATTCGAAATTGACGGATTCTGATCTGATTCAACTTGATAGAGGTGAATTTTTTTTAAAAATCGAGTTAGGATATGGTCGGGTCAAATTTATATATGGATGAAGTCGGATCAGGTTGGGTTAGGTGAAGGTTGAAAAATCTCTAATTCGACCTATCTCCGAAGTAATAGTATAATTGACATAATACTCCTCTCTTCTGATTCCGACCCTTATAGTTTTTTAATTAGGTTCTTATTTTAGATCGGGTTTGATCAAGTCGAGTTGAATTTATACTCTAAAAATTCGGGTAGAGGTTAAGTGGAGAAAATATGCTCTTGGGGTCGAATATATACTCTAAGCATTCGGGTCGGGGTCGGGTGGAGAAAATATGCTCTTCGGGTCGGGCCGGGTCGGGTCTGGTAATAAATATATATTTTCAGGTTGGTTTGAGTCGAGTTCTGATAGAGGGTATATATACTTCGAGTTGAGTCAGATTGACCAAAAATCGACCCTCTACCATCTCTAGGTTGATCTTTTGTTAATAATATCATATTACGAATTTATTCAAGCTACAACTAGAACGTAACATCATGGAATCTTAATTGAAAGGGTTGTAACTCATTCAGATCTTCTTTTCAAGTTGTATCTTCGGTGTTAAGCTTTCGTTGATCGAAACTTATGACATGACCACTGACAGACCTACGTAATATGTTAGAATCAAATCTACTATCTAACAATAATATATATTTGATTTGTAAGCCTATAAATAATCATCATCACCTTAGACTTGACATCAGCACTAAAAATCATCATACATGACTAGATAATGAATCTAGGCTCTATCTTTACGACTATTATCTATAATTTTCTTTAACTCAGCAATATTTATAAAATTATTGACTATGATTCTTCACCTAAATCAAAAGGGGTGAATCACATACACATCACAACCACAATTTTCTCATTAATATTTAGGACGGTGAACGTGAACTATTTTTCGACCAAAAAAAATAATTCATGAATCCCAAGAGCCAAACAACCAATTCCGTTTTTCGTTCTCTTCTTCTTAAAATCTTCCTGATTTTTTCAACTAACAGCAACAAAACGTGTACAACCCCACATACTACTAGATTTACCATGGCACTTACGATTAAATCGGTCAACAGTATCCCAGCAGCAGTACCAACAGTATCTTGTCCATCCTTTTGTGATTGTCCGATTACAAAAGAGGTACTTAATTTTAGCTCATTTGACCCAAGGATTAGAATGACCCAAACCTAAGGTGCCGAGAGTGATTAGAAGAAGCCATATAACTGTTGGATCTCAATGGCTCACAATAAGTCAAAACATCTTTGTTCGTGAAAGAAATCTCCAGCCAACCCAATTGATTTTTAACGGGGCTAAAATGCACATAAGCTGACTTCATTACAGTAATGATAGAAGGAGACAATCAACATTGTCAACTGTCTTGCCAACTAAAGACCAAATCCTTCACTAACATGCCTTCACCTTCGAGAAACAAGGGATCTATTAAGCCAAAGTAATGACATAAGATATTGTTATATAAATAAAACTAAAAATAATGTAGCTCATAACTTGAGAATGTATGGGTTTTGGGTTAAATTGAGTCTCGGTTTTGGGTTTTGTAAATGCACATTGGACTTTATAAATGAATGATTTATTTGTAACGAGTATCAACATATATTGAGGTTTGAATGAAATTATCCAACACCCACCATTACCTGATCCAAGAAAGATCGTTAAGAGCTCTCCTAATTTAGAAATCAATTTAATAGTGTAATTATAAAATATTATTCATTCAAAATTTTATTAATCAATTGATAATGTAAACACGTCATAAGTAACATCTTCAATACCGGGTTAGTGACTAAATTGTAAAGTCTCATAATTTAGTGATTAAAATATAATGATTGAATAGTATAAAGATTTATTTGTAAATTATTATATGGATTTGAATTGAAAGGAAGAAGGAATAGAAGGGCAAAGAGGTCATTTCTAAGGGAATAAGAAAAGAAGGGTTATATATGTATCCACGTGGGTTGAAGAGGGGAGAACACAAAGGGTTCCAGAGTTCTTTTCTTCTTCTTTCTTCCTTGTACGTGTAAAGCAAAACAAATGTGAGTTTTCTGATTATTGAGCTTCTTGTTAAATTTAAGATTGGTTTTTGATTATTAGATGATAACTAAGCTTAAGGAAAGCTTAGGTTATCTTAAAATCAAAGGATGATGGAGTTAGAAGAGATTAAAGATTAGAGGTTCTTGAATGAAATCTTGGAATAGAGTTCATATCTAGAATTATAAGTTAAATTTGACTTGTCATCAATCTAGTTAAGACATATTAAGGGTTATAAGTGGAATTAAATCATGTTGCAAAGTTGGTATAATTCTTGGATTTCACAAGGAGGATAGGATTCTGAGGTTTAAGATGAAATAAATGAGTATAGATTGGTTTAAGTATGCGTACTGGAGTTAAGAATATAAAAGGGGATGAAACATGAAAGATTTAAGTTGAAATGGATAAGTTTTCGGGTTCAAGAAATGAATTCTGGGCAGAGTGCATCGGTGCACATTCAACGTGTACCGATGCATCAAGAGAAAATCTGAGAATTTGTTGAAGGTGCATCGATGCACATGGAGTGTATCGATGCACTCATTTAAAATAAATGAACATCGAATGTCATTAGTGCATCGATGCATAAGGAGTGCATCGATGCACCTGCTTAAAATACAAACATCGAATAGGATTTATGCACCGATGCATGGGTAGTGCATCGATGCACCCGTCAAGGGATGCATCGATACATGGTGTAGTGCATCGATGCATACCTTCAATAAGAGATGAAAATAGTTTTTTTAGCCTAAGGATTAATAGTTTGGAATATATCAATTCGTATGCTGATAAGTATCAATGTATTACTATGTAGATTTAGAGCGTAATCTTATTCCAGAACAATCGAATGATTAGAATCGAATCAAACCAAGGCTAAGGTGAGTGCATTTTATAGTTAAAGTGTATAGAGACAAGGCTTGTGATAAGTCTATCTATGATAGTTGAATTAATGATTCCATACCCATATATATGCATACATATACCATTGTAATAGTGATTGCATGCATAATTCATTATATGTTCATATGACATTGAATAAACGAATATCATTGCCAGAGAATATAATCCATGTAACATCCCCAAAAGCCGGATCAGTGACTAAAATGTAAATTTTGGAAACTGTGTGCTCAATTTTGAAATAAGTTAAAAGTGTTGGGATTTAAGTAAAGAATTTTGATGATGGATTGAATAGCATAGATGGATAATTAAAGGGGCAATTTAGTCTTTTCAGCTTAAAGGATATTTTGTATTTCCTTTAAATACAGGTGATATACGTGGGTTTTGGGAGAGTTCTGGAAGCCTTCTTCTTGCTCTCTTCTTCTTCTTCTCGTAGCTCCAGCTTAAAGGTAAGTTTGATTTTTTAACTGTTAATTTCTGGAATTTATAAGTTGGTTTTGAATCTTTGGGGGTTATATAAGCTTAAGGAAAGCTTGTATAAACTTAAAACATCAAGAAGGGAGAATTAGAAAGGAATTTCTATTAAAAGATTAGAAATGAAATTTTGATATAGAAAGGTTTTTGAAATTCTAAGGATGAATTTGACTTGTCATCGATCTAATTAAGAAGTATAAAGTGTTAGAATTGGATTTAGAACACATTGAAAATTTGGTATGATTTTTGAATCTCGTATGGAATATAGGATTTTGAGGTTTAAGATGAAATAAATGAATATAGATTGGTTTAAGTATGTGTACTAGAGTTAAGAATGAAAATGGGATGATATATGAAGTGTTTGAGAGGAAATGAAGTAATTTTCGGGTTGAAAATATGATTTCTGGGCAAGGGGAATCGGTACCCATTCAAGGGGAACCGATACCCCTTCAAACGACAAATTTCTAGAATGTCATGAGGGAATCGATACCCCCTCAGTAGGGAACCGATTCCCCCTAAAGGAAAATTGGGAATATGGGTTTAATAAGTTCGTTTAAGTTGCTAGTATCAAATTACAAGGTGTAGATATCTAATAATTGCCTTAAAATGTATAATTATGTAGATTCAGAGCTTAAACGAGTTCCGGAACCATTGACAAGTAAGATCGATCAAGGGGAAAGATAAGAGATTGGAATTGACTAGTGAGGCCAGGTGAGTGCATATTCAATAGTATACGATGTGCGATGGGAATAATACTTGCGATGAGTCTATTTCCAAAAGTGTTACACATGAATTCATGATTAAAGACATGAGTGGAATATGCATGTATGTATGCTTGATTATATGGATTGATCTGTTCTTTTATGTGTTGGATGATAAAGTATAAGTAATTCCATAAGAAAGGTTATGAATTATATGAGATATAAACTATGTGATCATAGTAAAATCTAATTATTATTATATGATAAGTGAAATAAGCTGGATAATATTGATCTATAGGATGAAGTGAGAATAGTACACTAACTAGGAGATTTGAACATAAATGATAAGATGAACATATAAGATAAGCTAGATGGGAAAGATTCTTATGTTTAAATAAAACTATAACACATGGGTTGTATGATAGAAAATTATGAAGTTATATGAGAAGATTATAGGAGTTATATGAAATTGAATTAAGTAAACAGATTAGATTATATATAGAGAAATAATAGAAGTGAGATATGTTTATAAGTCTACCCTAGATGAATATGAATACGAAATATAAGAGTGATATATGATTTATATTAGGATAATCTTGAGGATATATATATATAGATAGATATGAAATGAAATGAAATGAGTTATATGAATACACAATTATGTGATGAAATGGTGGATTACCTGAACATGTGAATATATATATATATATATATATATATATATATGTCTAAGAGAAGGCATAAGATTAAGATATAAGCAATGTGACTATAAGTATATGTGCTCTAAGTGATATGACTTATAAGTATTTCTATTATAATGTTACATGATATGTTATGTATGTTAAAGGAATTATGTGATGGTATAAGAATTGATATGAAATATATGTGAAAACAAGTATATGTTATGAGACAAAACCTATGATTATAAGCTACGTGAAAGTTTTCCTATCTGTTATATGAAGTATATGATCATATGTGAACAAGATATGATGAGTATGTGTACATGAATAAAGGTGATTGGGTGAGAAATGATAGAAATTATATGAAAACATGACATATGTGACATGTGAATTATATGGAAATGATCTACGTGTAAGTGAACTACGTAACTATGTGATCATATGAAAGAAGCTATGTGATAAGTGATATGTGAAAGTGAATTACAAGTTTATGTGAATATTTGAAATGAAATAAATGATAATGCCCATGTTATGTGTCATGAGAGCTAGGGGTATAGTTGGCATGCCAAGAGTCAAGGGTCTACGCGGTTCTTCGGGACATATGTATATTCTTTGGAACATGTGTGAAGTCTGGAAAGACACATACTTGATCCCTAGCATATGTATATGATTCTTAAAGAATTCTATGTGGTCCTTATGGACATTATTATATGGCACTACGGTGCAATTCTACGCGGTTCTTCGGGACATATGTATATTCTTTGGAACATGTGTGAAGTCTGGAAAGACACATACTTGATCCCTAGCATATGTATATGATTCTTAAAGAATTCTATGTGGTCCTTATGGACATTATTATATGGCACTACGGTGCAATTCTACGCGGTTCTTCGGGACATATGTATATTCTTTGGAACATGTGTGAAGTCTGGAAAGACACATACTTGATCCCTAGCATATGTATATGATTCTTAAAGAATTCTATGTGGTCCTTATGGACATCATTATATGGCACTACGGTGCAATTCTACGGGGCACTTCGGTGCATTTATACGAGCTGTGGTGACAGCATAGTGCACAACCTCTATAGACTCACATATCGATAGTTCTCACATATGTACATGGGCTAATCCAAAGATATGAACAAATATAAGTTAGTGGTATGATAAATGCTATAGAAATGATATGATGTTGTGTGTGTATAGTGTTTGATTGAAAAAGTATGTGATTATATGATAAACTGTTAATGATGAATTATGTGTATGTATGTATTTACTGCAATTAATCTGATATGATTTTATACGATATGAAAAATGCATGGAATTGCTATAACATGATAGAACAGAACATGCATGTATCAATATATGTTTTAAAGTGCATTATAAGTTGTTATGCCTCACTAAGTCTTCGACTTAGCGTGTGATTGTTTCACACGTAGGTTTCGAGAATAGTAAGGAGTGATGCGGAGCAAGACAGGTCAGTTTTCCTTACCAAAAGATCAGATCAGAAATATTTGACAAAGTATGTATTTGGTTATGTATAAAGTGTTGGCATGTAATAAGTCATTAAGTACGAGCACTCTGATAAAGTCTTTATTTTGATTTAAATAAAGTTTTAAATTTCCCGGGATTTTTCTTAAGAGTCAAGGTTTGAAAAGTCAATGTGACACTTCGGACTCGTATCCGGGTCGGATACGGGTTGGGGGTGTTACATTTAATGGTATCAGAGCTATGGTTTATCCGATTCTCGGCATAAACCGAAGTCCAAAATGTCATAAAAGGTGTACATGCCAACATAGATTGAAAAATTTCTGATCTGATAGTGTAAGGAATACGTTGTCTTGCTAATAAAATAAGAATAGTTTAATACAGTAGAAATCCGATCGTGATAATTTCGAAGTAAGTGAAAGGTGATATTCCTGATTGTGGTAGCTATTCACTTGCCCTGGCCAGGCAGGATGAAGAGCGGACACCTCAGGAAATGCCTAGTAAGATCAAAAGTTGATTTCAGAAAGCTGAAATCATATCTGAATAATGATAGAAAACTTTCATCGTTTGGAATCGGAAAAACGATGTAGAGTAGTTTTGCTATTATGTGAATAAGATAGAAGATGGTGAACGGGTGTCACCATAAGAATGTTAAAAAGATCTAATGACGTGATGATTACGTATAGAAGAACTCAAGGATAAGTGCATCAGTGACAAGCGTATAAGATGTATAAGTCAGAGCTTATGAGTTTGAAACGAAGTGATAATATTGCGCATAAACAAGAGTATGTTTATGATAAGGGTTTGCAGTTAAGATGGAAAGGGTTAGCATTGGCTAACTAGAGTATGTGATAAAAATGTACTGGAATTATAAGATTATAAGATATTGTCAGGATATGATAACCAGATCTGCAATGGATCTGGATATAGTTGCATATTTGGATCATAGTAATGAGGTATAGTAAAGGAAAAGGAAGTAAGAATTTGTATATTTAAGTAAAGCCGAGGATTGATAAGAAGAGTTTGAGAATGTGTATATCGATGATCAGATTATAGGACATAGGAAGTCAGAATGTTGAGTTTGAGCAAAAGAAATTTCAGGATGTATGAGAATAGAGGTGAAATTGATAAGTTGAGTAAGCGAATTTTGAGATAATCTAGATTGGAAAGGATGTATATGATTGGTATAATAGGGCTCTTGCCCTAGAGCCCTAGATTGAACAAAAGTTATTATCTAACTGTTAGAGTAAAGGTGCTAGAGTTATAAGATTGGAGGAAATATATAGTGGAGTTAATTGATTATGATGTGAATTTGAATATAGTTGTATATTCTGAGCAGATAGCTATGATGTAGAAACAGAGATAAGTATTTGCATGAAACATTCAGGAAGGAAATACAAGTATAATAAATGATAAAGAATGAAGCTATGTATAAGAAATGGGTTATCAGAGTAATGAGGATGCAATGAAGATTGGTATATAAAGATGAGTATAAGTGATAAGACCAGAGTATGTGAATATGAAAGGAAATATATGATTGATGTATAAGGAATAAGGAATAAAGAAATGAAAGGGATTCATTTAAAAGAATCAGATACGATAAATATGGAAGTATAGAGAACAATTTTGATATAGAAATAAGACAAGTGTGCAAGGTGATGTGAAAATATTGTTTGACTCCTTAAAGTATATGTTTAATCACATTGAAGAAGATCTAAAGTTGTGTTTTGGTCAAATGATGACGAAATACAAGTTTGGTATGGTTATGAGGTAATTAGAGAGTTATGAAGAAATAGATGGATTTATGATATAGAGTAATGAGATGGATGTACTGTCAACGTGATGAGTGACATTATATGGAATTTTAGAAAGGTCAAAGGAAAAATGCATAATCGAATGAGAGAAAAGACAACAATGGATTCGTATTACTGGTTATTATTTATATGATAAGCAACAGAAGAGGAATGTATAAACGAAAAAGATAGTTGGAAACTTAAGGATTGAAAAGTAAGTTTCTTATGATGACAAGAAAGAATAAGTTAGGGAAGCAACATAAGAACATTAGAAGATATGTTCTTACTAAGATGTTCAGTGAAAATTCGAGGGAGAATTTTCTTATAAGGAGGGGAGATTTGTAACATCCCCAAAAGCCGGATCAGTGACTAAAATGTAAATTTTGGAAACTGTGTGCTCAATTTTGAAATAAGTTAAAAGTGTTGGGATTTAAGTAAAGAATTTTGATGATGGATTGAATAGCATAGATGGATAATTAAAGGGGCAATTTAGTCTTTTCAGCTTAAAGGATATTTTGTATTTCCTTTAAATACAGGTGATATACGTGGGTTTTGGGAGAGTTCTGGAAGCCTTCTTCTTGCTCTCTTCTTCTTCTTCTCGTAGCTCCAGCTTAAAGGTAAGTTTGATTTTTTAACTGTTAATTTCTGGAATTTATAAGTTGGTTTTGAATCTTTGGGGGTTATATAAGCTTAAGGAAAGCTTGTATAAACTTAAAACATCAAGAAGGGAGAATTAGAAAGGAATTTCTATTAAAAGATTAGAAATGAAATTTTGATATAGAAAGGTTTTTGAAATTCTAAGGATGAATTTGACTTGTCATCGATCTAATTAAGAAGTATAAAGTGTTAGAATTGGATTTAGAACACATTGAAAATTTGGTATGATTTTTGAATCTCGTATGGAATATAGGATTTTGAGGTTTAAGATGAAATAAATGAATATAGATTGGTTTAAGTATGTGTACTAGAGTTAAGAATGAAAAGGGGATGATATATGAAGTGTTTGAGAGGAAATGAAGTAATTTTCGGGTTGAAAATATGATTTCTGGGCAAGGGGAATCGGTACCCATTCAAGGGGAACCGATACCCCTTCAAACGACAAATTTCTAGAATGTCATGAGGGAATCGATACCCCCTCAGTAGGGAACCGATTCCCCCTAAAGGAAAATTGGGAATATGGGTTTAATAAGTTCGTTTAAGTTGCTAGTATCAAATTACAAGGTGTAGATATCTAATAATTGCCTTAAAATGTATAATTATGTAGATTCAGAGCTTAAACGAGTTCCGGAACAATTGACAAGTAAGATCGATCAAGGGGAAAGATAAGAGATTGGAATTGACTAGTGAGGCCAGGTGAGTGCATATTCAATAGTATACGATGTGCGATGGGAATAAGACTTGCAATGAGTCTATTTCCTAAAGTGTTACACATGAATTCATGATTAAAGACATGAGTGGAATATGCATGTATGTATGCTTGATTATATGGATTGATCTGTTCTTTTATGTGTTGGATGATAAAGTATAAGTAATTCCATAAGAAAGGTTATGAATTATATGAGATATAAACTATGTGATCATAGTAAAATATAATTATTATTATATGATAAGTGAAATAAGCTGGATAATATTGATCTATAGGATGAAGTGAGAATAGTACACTAACTAGGAGATTTGAACATAAATGATAAGATGAACATATAAGATAAGCTAGATGGGAAAGATTCATATGTTTAAATAAAACTATAACACATGGGTTGTATGATAGAAAATTATGAAGTTATATGAGAAGATTATAGGAGTTATATGAAATTTAATTAAGTAAACAGATTAGATTATATAGAGAAATAATAGAAGTGAGATATGTTTATAAGTCTGCCCTAGATGAATATGAATACGAAATATAAGAGTGCTATATGATTTATATTAGGATAATCTTGAGGATATATATATATAGATAGATATGAAATGAAATGAAATGAGTTATATGAATACACAATTATGTGATGAAATGGTGGATTACCTGAACATGTGAATATATATATATATATATATATATATATATATATATATATATATATATATATGTCTAAGAGAAGGCATAAGATTAAGATATAAGCAATGTGACTATAAGTATATGTGCTCTAAGTGATATGACTTATAAGTATTTCTATTATAATGTTACATGATATGTTATGTATGTTAAAGGAATTATGTGATGGTATAAGAATTGATATGAAATATATATGTGAAAACAAGTATATGTTATGAGACAAAACCTATGATTATAAGCTACGTGAAAGTGTTCCTATCTGTTATATGAAGTATATGATCATATGTGAACAAGATATGATGAGTATGTGTACATGAATAAAGGTGATTGGGTGAGAAATGATAGAAATTATATGAAAACATGACATATGTGACATGTGAATTATATGGAAATGATCTACGTGTAAGTGAACTACGTAACTATGTGATCATATGAAAAGAAGCTATGTGATAAGTGATATGTGAAAGTGAATTACAAGTTTATGTGAATATTTGAAATGAAATAAATGATAATGTCCATGTTATGTGTCATGAGAGCTAGGGGTATAGTTGGCATGCCAAGAGTCGAGGGTCTACGCGGTTCTTCGGGACATATGTATATTCTTTGGAACATGTGTGAAGTCTGGAAAGACACATACTTGATCCCTAGCATATGTATATGATTCTTAAAGAATTCTATGTGGTCCTTATGGACATTATTATATGGCACTACGGTGCAATTCTACGCGGTTCTTCGGGACATATGTATATTCTTTGGAACATGTGTGAAGTCTGGAAAGACACATACTTGATCCCTAGCATATGTATATGATTCTTAAAGAATTCTATGTGGTCCTTATGGACATTATTATATGGCACTACGGTGCAATTCTACGCGGTTCTTCGGGACATATGTATATTCTTTGGAACATGTGTGAAGTCTGGAAAGACACATACTTGATCCCTAGCATATGTATATGATTCTTAAAGAATTCTATGTGGTCCTTATGGATATCATTATATGGCACTACGGTGCAATTCTACGGGGCACTTCGGTGCATTTATACGAGCTGTGGTGACAGCATAGTGCACAACCTCTATAGACTCACATATCGATAGTTCTCACATATGTACATGGGCTAATCCAAATATATGAACAAATATAAGTTAGTGGTATGATAAATGCTATAGAAATGATATGATGTTGTGTGTGTATAGTGTTTGATTGAAAAAGTATGTGATTATATGATAAACTGTTAATGATGAATTATGTGTATGTATGTATTTACTGCAATTAATCTGATATGATTTTATACGATATGAAAAATGCATGGAATTGCTATAACATGATAGAACAGAACATGCATGTATCAATATATGTTTTAAAGTGCATTATAAGTTGTTATGCCTCACTAAGTCTTCGACTTAGCGTGTGATTGTTTCACACGTAGGTTTCGAGAAGAATAAGGAGTGATGCGGAGCAAGACAGGTCAGTTTTCCTTACCAAAAGATCATATCAGAAATATTTGACAAAGTATGTATTTGGTTATGTATAAAGTGTTGGCATGTAATAAGTCATTAAGTACGAACACTCTGATAAAGTCTTTATTTTGATTTAAATAAAGTTTTAAATTTCCCGGGATTTTTCTTAAGAGTCAAGGTTTGAAAAGTCAATGTGACACTTCGGACTCGTATCCGGGTCGGATACGGGTTGGGGGTGTTACAATCCAGGTATGTGAAATAATGGAAAAGATTATGTGTTTATATGAAAAGTGATGAAAGAGATATGAAATGAGAAATATATTCATATTAATGCCCATGTTATATGATATGGGAGCTATAGATATAGTTGGCATGCCAAGAGTCGAGGGTATATTAGTCATTCGGAACATATCCAATGGTCCTTCGGGACGTATCCAGTGGTCCTTCAGGACAAATACTGAACAAATGTTCAGTGCCCCATGAGGGAATTTATTGAGTTGTGACAGCATTAGTGCACAACCTCAATGTACTCAAATACCTCTATTCTCAATAATGTACATGGGCAATTGAAAGATAAATTAAGGTGAAAGTGATACAAGAAGATAAGTTTCATATGTACATGACATGATTATATCGGTTATAGTGAAATGTATACATGCATATTGAAATATCATGATCAAATGGTAAGAATGCATATTCATGAATCTATAGCTACATGTTTATTTATTGTCTCGCTAAGTCTATGACTTAGCGTGTAAGTGATTTACACGTAGGTACCAGGAAACAAGAAGAGCAGTACTAGAAGTGGCAAGAATAACATCACTACTAAAAGATCATATCAGAAGTAATTGGCAAAGTAGGTATTTTGGGTTGTGTATAGAGTGTGGGCATGTAATAAGTTGTTAATTACGAATGCTCTGGTCTATTTTGTATTTCGTGATCTCTTTTATGTAAATTAATGTATTTTGTTTTAATGAAAGTTTAAAATTTCTCTGTTTTTCTTTAAGTGGCAAAGTTTGAAAAGTCAATATGACACATCAGACTCATATTCGGGTCTGATACGGGTTAGGGGTATTACATTTAATGGTATCAGAGCTACGATTTAGTCGATTCTCGGCATAAACTGAAGTCTAGAGGGTCTTATAATGTATACATGCCAACAAATTAGTGAAAACTTATGATCTGATAGAATAGTAAGTATGTTGTTTTGCTAATAGAATGATATTATTGTGTCTTAATAGATGTCCGGACATGGTAGTTCTAGAAATAAAGCGGGAGATGATAGACCCGCTGAAAGTAGCAATTCACCTGCTCTGACCAGGCAGAGTGAAGAACAGACACCCTCTGGAGTGCCTGTGAATGAACAAGATGTATTCTTTAGAATGTTAGACGCAGTATTGACGCGTTTTCAACCTCCTACTACTTCAACTCTGAAAATGAATGTTGCGAAAGAGTTGAAGGGTTTAGGATCTCCCGTGTTTAGAGGGGAAGCTGAAGAAGGTCCTGTTACTGTGGACCTTTGGCTTAATGACTTGAAATTCATGCTTGAGGGACTTCATTGTTCCGATACTGAGAAGCTGGATGGAGTAATTTCATTGTTAAGAGGGCAAACAAGGATCTGGTGGACCAATGTTACATTGAGAGTGTCTAACAATCAAGTAACGTGGTCATTATTTTTAGAAGAATTAAAGCATAAGTACATCGGAGATCAATTTGTTCGACAGATGAAACAAGAGTTCATGATTTTAAAGCAATTGAATCACACTGTATATGAGTACGAGTGTGAATTTAATAAGTTGAGCCGCTTTGCTGCCGAGCTTGTTCCTATAGAGAATGATGGTTGTGAATGGTTTGTAGAGGGGTTACGTCCTCGATTGAAGGAAATGCTTATTGTATTGAATCTATCCTCGTTTCAAGAGGTAGTCAATCGTGCCAAAGCTTTGGAAAGAGCTCAGAATGAGAGATTTAAAAATTCAAGAGCTCAGACAGTCAAAATAACGGGTGCTTCTTCAAGTTCTGCACCATCAAAAAGGGGCAAAGATGCTGATTCTCGACCCCAAGGGAGATCAGAGTCAGTGGCATCCTCCGCTAGTGGATCGAATCCGATGAGAGGTAGACAAACTCGGTCAGTGGGATCTGGAGATGGGAGAGCTAATCAGAGTCAAGTCAGACAATGCCCACATTGTGGAAAGAATCATTCAGGGATATGTAGGATAATTTACAGAGCTTGCTTTAGATGTGGGGAGACTGGACATTTTGTTCGGGATTGTCCCAGAGTAGCCGATGATTCTGTACAACCAGAGAGGTCTATTTCTACAGGCCAAAGGGGAAGAGGTAGAGGCAGAGGAAGAAATCAGTAAGAGTCCTCTGCTCAACAAGAGATACGTTCCACTGCTCAAGTGTATAATCTCAATACCAATGAGGATCGGGATGACCCAAAGATTGTAATAGGTACCTTTCTATTATTTGATAAACATGTTATGGTATTGATTGATACGGGGTCTACATATTCATATATTACTAGTAAGTTAGTGAGAGAATTGAACATTCCGTTATAAACTACTAGCAATGAGATGATAGTGACGAATCCATTAGGGCACAGTGCTCGTGTAAATGTGGTGAGTCGAGGATATCCCATACGGATTCAGGGAATTGAATTTCCTGCTAATCTGATGGAATTACCTTTTGATGAATTCGAGGTGATACTGGGAATAAACTGGTTATATCGTTATTATGCTAATGTTGACTGTAGAATGAAAAGAGTAACGCTGAGAAGTCTAGAAGGGGTAGATGTGGTGGTATTTAGTGAAGGATGGAATCCATTGGCAAATGTAATTTCAATAATGTCGATGAAGAAGTTAATGCTACAGGGATGCCAATGGTTCATTGCTAATGTATTGGATGTTAGAACCAAGGAGAAAGGGATTGACGAAATTCCTATAGTCAGAGAGTTTTCTGACGTTTTTCCTGCAGAGTTACCGGGTTTGCCTCCAGATAGAGAAGTGGAATTCTAGATTGAAATAATGTCTGGAACTTCACCTATTGCAATGGCACCATACAGAATGGCTCCAAAAGAGTTGCAAGAATTAAAGATTCAATTACAAGAATTGATGGATAAAGGTTTTATCAGACCGAGTGTCTCACCATGGGGAGCTCCAGTTTTGTTTGTTAAGAATAAAGATGGTTCAATGCGTCTATGCATTGACTACAGGAAACTCAATAAAGTGACTATCAAGAATAAACATCCACTTCCTCGAATCGATGACTTATTTGATCAATTAAAGGGAGTTTCAGTATTCTCGAAAATTGATTTACGTTCGGGTTATCACCAATTGAAGATTCAAAAGAAAGATGTTCCAAAGACGGCGTTTAGAACGAGGTATGGTCATTATGAGTTTATCGTGATGTCGTTGGGAGTTACGAATGCACCAGCTGCTTTCATGGATTTAATGAACAGAATATTCTAACCCTATTTGGATCAGTTCGTGGTGGTTTTCATTGATGATATTTTAATATATTCAAAGTCAGAGGAAGAGCATAGTTTGCATTTGAAAGTTGTCTTGCAGATTTTATGAGATGAGAAGCTTTATGCTAAAATGTCTAAATGTGAATTCTGGTTGAGTGAAGTGACATTCCTTGGACATGTAATTTCTGCAGAAGGAGTTCGAGTGGATCCTCAAAAGATTAAAGCTATTCTGGAGTGGGAAGTTCCAAAGAATGTATCCGAAGTTAGAAGTTTTCTAGGATTGGTTGGTTATTATCGAAGGTTCGTTAAAAACTTTTCCATAATAGCATTACCTCTAACTAAGCTGTTGAGAAAGGAGATAAATTTTCGTGGATTCACGAATGTCAAGAGAGTTTTGAAAGGTTAAAGAAGATTTTGACAGAAGCTCCAGTGTTGATTCAACCCGAGTCTGGCAAGAACTTTTTAGTGTACAATGATGCGTCTCATAACGGTTTGGGATGCGTGTTAATACAAGAAGGCAAAGTAGTGGCCTATTCTTCGAGGTAACTAAAACCACACGAAAAGAATTATCCTACACACGATCTGAAGATGGCGACAGTAGTGTTTGCTCTTAAGATATGGCGTCACTACTTGTATGGTGAAAAGTGTTACTTGTATACGGATCATAAGAGTTTAAAGTATTTGATGACTCAGAAAGAGTTGAATTTAAGATAGAGAAGATGGGTGGAATTTCTCAAGGATTATGACGTAGTGATCGATTTTCATCCAGGAAAAACGAATATGGTAGTGGATACCTTAAGTCGAAAGACGTTTGCAGCCTTACGAGCTTTGGATGCTAGACTATTGTTAAGAGGAGACGGTGCCATATATGCGGAATTGGCTCTCAAGCCATCATGGCTAGATCAAATTAGAGTATTGCATGCTAGATATGAGAAGTGTTCAAAGAAGCTACATCAAATAAGGAATGAAGAGTGTACAAATTATGAGATGAAAATGGATGAGAACATATATTATCAAGGGAGGCTAGTGATTCCAGATAATAATGAATTAAAGACTGATATATTAACGGAAGCTCATTGTAGTCTATTAACACTGCATCCAGGAGGAAACAAAATGTATATGGATCTCAAGAGTCGATATTGGTGGCCTAGAATGAAGAAAGACATTACGGAATTTGTATCAAAGTGTATGACTTGTCAACAAGTCAAAGCTGAGCATCAGGTTCCGTCGGGACTATTACAATCAGTATCAATTCCTCAGTGGAAATGGGAGAATGTAACGATGGATTTTATGACGGGGTTACCTTTAACTCTGAACAAAAAGGATTCAATCTGGGTGATTGTAGATGGATTGACTAAGTCAGCCCATTTTATTTCGGTGCGAACTGATTTCTCCATGGATAAATATGTCGAACTATATGTTAGAGAAATTATACGTTTACATGGTATACCTGTTTCCATAATTTTTGATCGGGATCCTAGATTCACATCGCGATTTTGGAAATCATTACATGGAGCATTGAGGACTCGGTTGAACTTTAGTACATCATTTCATCCTCAGACCGATGGACAATCCGAGCGAACTATCCAAATTCTGGAGGATATGCTTAGAGCTTGCGTAATCGAATTCAAAGGATCGTGGGAAATGTATTTGCCACTTGCTGAATTTGCATATAACAATAGTTATCAATCAAGCATCAAAATGGCTCCCTATGAAGCTCTTTATGGAAGAAGATGTCGTAAGCCCTTGAATTGGTTTGAGCTTAATGATAAAGAAATTATTGGTCTCGAGTTGATTCAGGAAATGGAAGAAAAAGTTCAAGTGATTTATAGTAACATCAAAACAGCAGCTGATAGACAGAAATCGTATGCAGATTTAAAGAGAAAGGAAATAGAATATCAAGTTGGAGATAAAGTGTTTCTTAAAGTTTCTCCTTGGAAGAAGGTTCTGAGATTTGGACATAAAGGAAAATTGAGCCCTCGGTTCATTGGACCTTATGAGATTATTAAGAGAATAGGATCAGTAGCATATTAGCTAGCTTTGCCATCTGAAATGGAAAAGATACACAATGTCTTTCATGTCTCAATGTTTCAGAAATATCGATCTGATCCATCCCATATCGTGAATACTGAAGAGATTGAGGTTCAACCAAATTTGACTTATGAAGATGAACCTATTCAAATACTAGCTCATGAGGTTAAACAACTAAGAAACAAGACTATTCCATTGGTTAAAGTCTTGTGGAGGAATCACAAAGTAGAGGAAGTAACATGGGAGCGTGAAGAGGATATGAGGATTAAGTACCCCTATCTCTTTGCGTAATAAAAATTCGAGGACGAATTTTCTTAAGGAGGAGATTTGTAACATCCTCAATACCGGGTTAGTGACTAAATTGTAAAGTCTCATAATTTGGTGATTAAAATATAATGATTGAATAGTATAAAGATTTTTTTGTAAATTATTGTATGGATTTGAATTGAAAGGAAGAATGAATAGAAGGGCAAAGAGGTCATTTCTAAGAAAATAAGAAAAGAAGGGTTATATATGTATCCACGTGGATTGAAGAGGGGAGAACACAAAGGCTTCCAGAGTTCTTTTCTTCTTCTTTCTTCCTTGTACGTGTAAAGCAAGACAAAGGTGAGTTTTCTGATTATTGAGTTTCTTGTTAAATTTAAGATTGGTTTTTGATTATTAGATGATAACTAAGCTTAAGGAAAGCTTAGGTTATCTTAAAATCAAAGGATGATAGAGTTAGAAAAGATTAAAGATTAGAGGTTCTTGAATGAAATCTTGGAATATAGTTCATATCTAGAATTAGAAGTTAAATTTGACTTGTCATCAATCTAGTTAAGACATATTAAGGGTTATAAGTGGAATTAAATCATGTTGCAAAGTTGGTATAATTCTTGGATTTCACAAGGAGGATAGGATTCTGAGGTTTAAGATGAAATAAATGAGTATAGATTGGTTTAAGTATGCGTACTGGAGTTAAGAATATAAAAGGGGATGAAACATGAAAGATTTAAGCTGAAATGGATAAGTTTTCGGGTTCAAGAAATGAATTCTGGGCAGAGTGCATCGGTGCACATTCAACGTGTACCGATGCATCAAGAGAAAATATGAGAATTTGTTGAAGGTGCATCGATGCACATGGAGTGTATCGATGCACTCATTTAAAATAAATGAACATCGAATGTCATTAGTGCATTGATGCATAAGGAGTGCATCGATGCACCTGCTTAAAATACAAACATCGAATATGATTTATGCACCGATGCATGGGTAGTGCATCGATGCACCCGTCAAGGGATGCATCGATACATGGTGTAGTGCATCGATGCATACCTTCAATAAGAGATGGAAATAGTTTTTTTAGCCTAAGGATTAATATTTTGGAATATATCAATTCGTATGCGGATAAGTATCCATGTATTACTATGTAGATTTAGAGCGTAATCTTATTCCAGAACAATCGAAGGATTAGAATCGAATCAAAGCAAGGCTAAGGTGAGTGCATTTTATAGTTAAAGTGTATAGAGACAAGACTTGTGATAAGTCTATCTATGATAGTTGAATTAATGATTTCATACCCATGTATATGCATACATATATTATTGTAATAGTGATTGCATGCATAATTCATTATATGTTCGTATGACATTGAATGAACGAATATCATTGCCAGAGAATATAATCCAGGTATGTGAAATAATGGAAAAGATTATGTGTTTATATGAAAAGTGATAAAAGAGATATGAAATGAGAAATGTATTCATATTAAAGCGCATGTTATATGATACGGGAGCTATAGGTATAGTTGGCATGCCAAGAGTCGATGGTATATTAGTCCTTAGGGACGTATCCAGTGGTCTTTCAGGACGTATCCAGTGGTCCTTCGGGACGTATCCAGTGGTCCTTCGGGACATAGTGGTCCTTCAGGACAAATACTGAACATATGTTCAATGCCCCATGAGGGAATTTATTGAGTTGTGGTGACAGCATTAGTGCACAACCTCAATGTACTCAAATACCTCTGTTCTCAATAATGTACATAGGCAATTGAAAGATAAATTAAGGTGAAAGTGATACAAGAAGATAAGTTTCATATGTACATGATATGATTATATCGGTCATAGTGAAATGTATACATGCATATTGAAATGTCATGATCAAATGGTAAGAATGCATATTCATGAATCTATAGCTACATGTTTATTTATTGTCTCACTAAGTCTATGACTTAGCGTGTAAGTGATTTACACGTAGGTACCAGGAAACAAGAAGAGCAGTACTAGAAGTGACAAAAATAGCATCACTACTAAAAGATCAAATCATAAGTAATTGACAAAGTAGGTATTTTGGGTTGTGTATAGAGTGTGGGCATTTAATAAGTTGTTAATTACGAATGCTCTAGTCGATTTTGTATTTCGTGATCTCTTTTATGTAAATTAATGTATTTTTTTTAAATGAAAGTTTAAAATTTCCCTATTTTTCTTTAAGTGACAATGTTTGAAAAGTCAATGTGACACCTCAGACTCATATTCGGGTCGAATACGGGTTAAGGGTGTTACACCATATAGATGTAAAAGTTTAAACTCGGGATTTCTAAAAAGAAGAACATTTTCTTTTATTATTAAGTCCACCCAAATGAATTTCAAATGTGTTAAATCATTGTAAGAAAAGAAGAAGAAAAAACTAAAACCAAGGAATTAGTTGTGTGGTCCAAAACATTTAAAACAATAAACTAATAAGGAAGTGTAGAGTTGAGAAAGTTTTGTCTAAAAATTTATTTATGAGGGAATCCATCATCCATGTGAAGACTGAATTATTTATTCAATCTTTGCCAGCTTGTTTTTGTTTTTTGCATTTATTTTATTATTGTTTTTATATGTAGCGTGTAGATGTCGCCATTTATCAACTTTTAGTTTCTCATTTTCAATAAAATAAACCCATAATGATACCGGTTTTCGTCTTTCTCAAATCTCAATCGTGCACAACAATTACCATTTAATTTAATTGGATTCTAATAATTTATTATTCTCATTATTATTTTTCATTAGTTACTACCTTTCGGGTTTTTATATAGACCAATATTATCGTAAACAAATGAAGGATTTTATGTTGGAGAATTAAATTATAAAATTTTAAGAAAATGAGAATAAATTATTAATAAAAATATTTAAAATTTTTAAGAAACTATTATTCAGACAACCTATTATGTCAATCCGTGAATATCATAATAATTGATTTTAATTATTTGTGACCTACTTTAAACTAGAGAGGATTATAAAAAGAGAGTTTAGCGACAAGGGCCATGTTAGCAGTTGTATGAAGTAGAGAATGAATTCAAGTTCAACTCTTTCCCAACTTAAACAATAATCATTAATCTATGTACTCCCTTCCAGTTTAAACAAGTTCCATGTTATTTTAATATGCCGATTCTAACACTTTAATGCAATTTTATGCATTAATCATAGAGAAATAAAGCACTTGACAACTCTCACTTCGAGATAATATTATATGATACAATACATTTATTATTCAGATAATTTTATAACAAGAATTGAAGTTTGTTTTTATTTTTATTTCTAAGGTGATTATAATGTAATAATTGTTTAGAATTCTTTTTACTTATTAACAACACATGATATTAACATAATGTTCTAATTCGAATCCTCCAAAGAATAACAGCCCTAGGAAAGAAAACAACTAAGGAAAAACGAAGCACATTTTACTTACATCTTGAGGGTGTAAATACAATACCAATTAATACAAATATTTCACTCTCATCGTCATATAGTTTCCACCATGGAGCATGACATTGTGGAATTTCGAATCTGCCATTGTTATACGCCGACAGATCCAAAAGAAAAAACGGATTCAAAAGTAAATCCATATCCACAAAACCAATACCCCACGTATTATAATTTTTTTTTTTAAAAGTCCCCATTGCATGATTGTCGTTAATGAGATCCCGGCACGGCTGTCAGTCTTCGGAGATGCTCGCCAGATGCGGTTGCCACGATCCGACACGGCTGTGCCGGCGTTCCTTTCGCAAGCAATGTTTCTTCTCTGAAACCTTGACGTTTGCTAGGCAAGGATCGCAATCCGAAGCGACGACGCTTTTGTTGTTCTTGTTGCAATCATTGGAAGGCTTCTTGTGGTGCACACTCTTCTTTTTCTTCTCCGGCAACGACGACGACGGGATCAAAAAGTATATGTTGCCTCTCTTGAGCTCGGTTTCAGGCGAGAGGATCAAAATCTTACGTAAAACACCTTGAGAGGTTGGTTTGCTAAGAACATGATTAGGGTTGGCCTTGAGGATCTCGCCGGCCGTGATCGGACCCGTAATTTCTTCGACATATCCGTTCAAATGGACTATACGGATCAAGTCTAGAGCTCCACAGGGAAGAACACAGGCCAAACAACATCTTAAACTATTCCCCATGTCTTTGAAATTAACTCGAACTCTTTGTTTTCTCTCTTTCCTCTCTCCTGGAATGAATTGTGGCTAATGGAGGACAACGGCATGTTATATAGCAAAAACAACATACTCATATGCACTAAAGTAGAAAGAATTAACTATATTTTATGGCATAGTTGAAGTTACGAATATGCCCTACTCCCACTCTTATAATATGACTTAGGTTTTTGTTTGTTGATTATAGGTCTAATTGTGGTTTTACTCCTGCTGCTATGCTGAAATTTGAGATTCAATTCATATAGTTTGATTCAATATAATTAGGTCTGTTTACTTTTATGATGTTATTAACATGTCCAATTTAATAACACCATTAGTTTTCCCGATTAAAGTGATGATGTGAATTTTTATTTAAATAATTTTAAAACTTTGATTAATATAAATTTATTAGGGTAAAGTACACAAATTATCTCCTGACTATAAGATGTTACAGTCGACAGTCATTTTCGTCTGTTCCCGTTTTATTATAATATAATTATATATATTTATTATTATATTACTATTATTATTATATTATTATTACAAATAATTACAAGACCCGAAGGCCCAAATACAATAGAACTCGAAGGCCCAAATACAAAATAACCCTGAAGCCCGATTACAACCAAACTCGAGCATATCCAGGTCCAGTGCAGACCCGAAAGCCCAACAAGCATGCTTATGGAGCCCGAACTCAGCAGTTAGGGTTTTCACAACACATCTCCAACCGCCAGCTCACCTCCACCGTTCGATCAAGACAAAGATCATGGGCCCAGATTTGTCCAGCATAAACCTAGGGTTTCATTACAACCCTAGGGCCTATTTCGGCCGCCGCCTCCAGCTGCTCCAACCAACTGATTCCATGCCTCCACCGCCTCAGTAGAAGACTCCATAAGGATAATAGAAGATGCACACTTCATCATCTCTAGGGTGAGTCACCACTGTAACTCTGGTGACTCACCAAAAAGCCATCATTACGACCAATTTCCAAGGCCTATAAAAGGCGACTGATCCTGCAAGAACACAAGGAGAGGGACATACAGCAAAAACGAAGAGAAAAAATACGAGCAGAGAAATCCATTCAAACAAGAGCAAACAACGAGCAACAACAGTCAAGAGAGAAAAAGAAAAGGAGGAGATCTTACCTTCGTCGAAGCCCGAGCATCGTCAGAAACACCATTTTACCGAAGGTAAAATCTCAGATCTATGTTGATTGGGATACTTTTAGAAAAAGGGAAGATCGGATCGGAGTCGAGGGAAAAACAGTGAGCGTTTTGGTGTATTCGGGTAAATTTCGCGGCTATTGGCATCGGCGATAGGCGACCGGTCGGTGGTCGGATTCCCTCCGGTGAGGGAATCCTAGAGAGAGGTCAGAGCTTCTCTCTCTAAGAGAGAGAAACCAAATGAGAGAAATGGCCATTAAGGGTCGGTTTTGGGCTATTTAAACCCTCCCCGAACGGCGGCGTTTTGGGGAGGGACTATCTGTGTAATTCGGGAATGGTTTAATCTCATCTGTGGTCCCCTTGGTTCTGTAATTTCACATTTTGGTCACGAAATTAGGTTTTTATGCTTTTTAATTTTGTTTTCGAATTTTATTTATTTTTATTTTAGTCACTACCATGTTTATACATGTTTTAGGTAAAATAACATATTTAGTCCCTGTTATTTTAGTAATTTATATTTTAATCACGAGTAGTATTCATGATTAAATTACACTAATAGTACCTAACTTTTTTAATATTTCTAATTATATCTATAAAGCTTTATTATTTTACATTTTAATCCTCATAATTTTAAATTTATTTTTATATAAACTTGCTTTATATTATTTTATGCAATAAATCATAAAATATATCCTTAACTTATTAGGAAGGTATTTTAAATGATTTGTGGCATGAAATAATATCTTTAATGTATTTTTAATGGGATCATAAATTAAAATTAAATACAAATTTGTTAATTTATTGCAAAGACATTAATTAATAAACAAATGGACCAATTTTGGGCGTTGTGGGGTGTCAATCTTTCCTCACACATAACCGACTCCCGAACTTATTTTCTGGTAAGCAGACCCTTGTTATGTTATTTTAATATTATTTCATTAAAATAACATATCATTTTGATGACCAATCACACCTTAACAAATGATTGGTGGCGACTCTTCAAATTAGTGTTTTATCTGATTCAAAGAAGATAAACACTTATATTTTCTCGAGATAATTACACTTATCTGTGTACACATTTTTTTTCGTCACCGGGCAAATAAACGTCTCGACAGTTACTTTGTTGAATTCTTCAACTATTAAAAGTTACAAAATGGTACTTCAACTATATTGTATTTTACCCAATTTATTATTAGTTTTTTATTAATCTGTGATAAGTATAAAGTAGTATATTCGATATTGAACGCTAATACACTTGGCATTCATGGTGCTTGAACCCAAGACCTCAATGAATAATAATAATTTTTTTACCACCAAAGTCACTTGGTTCGTACTATTATTAATTGAATACCGTTGAAAAAATTTTAATGACTTTGATTATGAGACTAAATAATTTTATATAAAAAATACTATTTTCACTTTAACTTAAGGTGTTGTTAGTTTATGTAAACTAATAATATTATAAATTTAAAAAGACTAATTTAATCTATAATATTAAATCAAAATAAAGAGATTATTTTATAAAAATATAGAGAAATTAATTCTTAAATTTTAATAAAATATTTTTTGAATAGTCTAGATGACACATTTTATAGATAAAACTATTCAAATTCAAATCTTTTAAGAAAAAGCAATAATCTTTTTATTATCGAAATTACTCGTTGGATTCTAAATTTCAACATACTAAAATCATGATTACAACTTAATTATATATAATTTATCTTTGAAGTTTGGTCTTGCTTTTAATTGCGTTGTAAATTTAATTAGCTTAAGCCGCCTTTCGCTGTAACCGTAAGACCAAGGAAACTGCACGTTAGGCTTTTATTTGATCAGGTGGTAACAAAGACAAAGCCAAAGCAATTATTCGTCACGAGTTTAAATATAATGTTGCTTAGCTTTCTCTTAGAAATTTAGCCGTCAAAATCTGACTAATATCGATTTCTTAATCTTATCAGGAAAATTATTTAACTAATTAAAATATATTGATACCTTTTTAATAATTTTGGATAACTATAAGAAGGTATATTTAAAATCATTTTTAACTAGGGTAAAATATACAAATGGTCTATTGACTATATGATATTATTTTATTGAGTCGCTCGACTATTAAAATTAATAAAATGGTCCTCCGATTACAGTGTGTTGCTTTGTTGAGTCTCTCGACTATTAAAAGTTACGAAATGGTCACCCGACTATTCATATGTTTCAAACTCGTAATTTTCCGTTAAAAATTTGACGATAGACTGAGCTGGAAGTTAACATGTTGACTGAGATATTATAAAATATGATCTCATAATCTCAAACGACTATCATATCTCAGTTAACAGATTAACGTCCAGCTCGAACGATCGTCAATTTTTTAACGGGAAATGATGAGTTTGAAACATAAAAAGCAGTTAGGTGCCAATTTTATAACTTTTAATAGTTGATTGACTCAACAAAGCAATAGTTTATAGTTGGGGGATCATTTTATAACTTTTAACAGTCGATAGACTCAATAAAGTAATATCATATAGTCGGGGGCCATTTGTGTACTTTACCCTTTTAACTATTGACAACGTAAACGTAATTGTTTAAATCCGATACCTGTAAATAGAACAACATTTTCTTTTATCAATTCGTTTGATGCTTTTTGATTGTATAAACTAATGAATATTACGTTATTCATTTACGGGGATTAGGGCAAAGGAAAACAAATGAGGGAGAATGTGGATTTTTAGCGCGTCGTTTTACGGTATGATAATATAATTTAAGGTTAATTTAAGATGATTTTAACTTAAAATATGATTATAGTTAACCTAAAAATTTATATAAATTTATAATATTTTTTACTGCAATCGAAAAATTACATTACATGAGTTTAAGACATACAATAAAGAATATTATGATAAACGTAACATTTTCGATTGTAACATGTACAACTTAAAAAATTATTTTATTTAACCTCAAAACTAAAATTTTAAATAAAAAGTTTAATTATAATCAAATATATTAACAAATTGTATTTGAAAAATTCCTATTTTTACCAAATATATCTGCAGTGGATATGTGTTTTAATCAATAAACAAATACTAGCGCCTGACAAACCATGTAAATGATACGGACACAAACCCCATAGTAAAAAAGAAAGAGAAGTTGAGGTAAATACAATAAATAAGATTTCAAATCATTACTGAAAGACTCAAGATCGGTATAGACTTCCCAAATTTGTTTAAACAAAGTTATTTTTTATTATACCTCTAATAAATACGAAATATTATTTAAATTATTAAAAAAGGAAATAATATTTAAACAATATCAACCAAAATCTCATTAACATTAGTTAGGAGCCTACGATCTGACTCAGTGGTAGAAAATCCCTTGAAAATGGAAAAGACATAGATATCCTCGAGGCTTCATCTTCATTAAATGTTGATTTTAATTTGAAAACACTTGAAGTTTTGGTTATAACATAAAAGTGGGTTCAAAGGAGAAAATTTGTCTAAATCTTTACAATAACAATATATTTTAGGGTAAATTACATGTTTAGTACCTAAATTGTCAATTTTTGATCCGCTTTATACTTAACTTTCAATTATTTTCAAAATCATACCTAACATTTAGTTTTTGTTTCATTTTAGTATCCATTATTTAAAAACTTAATGAACGGGTTCGTTGATAGCCACGTCTACAGTCGGCGGTCGTCGTATCCATCGACCGATTACGCCTAGACTTTTAAACCCGCACCTTTTTTACCTCCTAAATACGATTTCGGCCTCCGTTTCACACAAAAAAACACCTCAATCTCCCCAAATCAACGATGAATTCTTCGATTTCTTCATCCTTCGATCTCTATGATCTATTGTTTGATGGGTCTTAAACTGGACTATGTTGGTCGCCTCTTTATTCTCTCGTGGTCCACCATTTATATTCGTCGACCGTCTATACTACGTCAACTCATCTGTTAAGCTTTTAAAGGGGGTAATAAAATAAAATTAAAACTAAATATTAGGTATGACTTTGAAAAAAATGAAAGTTTAGATATTAAAACGGATCAAAACTGATAATTTAAGTACTAAACTTATAGTTTACCCTATATTTTATATGCCAAATTGTATTATAGCGATTGTTAAGGCCAAACAATAGTGAATATTAAAAAGATTTTAGAATAACATAAGGTGGTGATTGATCGGTGCGAATGGCATGAATTATTGCACCAGTCTGGCCAAGAACACATGGACCCTCGAGCGTTGTTTCGGACCCCGGTGGAATAGACTAGCCAGCTAGTTATTGATTGGACTACAATTATCAATTGTGGTCAATTTATCTGTACTTTTTTTTTAATTTGGGGAATCATTAAAAATCAAGTACAGTACCAGTAACCAATTATTTGATACTTATCATACCATATACAGAAAATGTTACACGTACTTGAAAATAATGTACAAAGTTAAATATCGAGTTATCGACTATTCAAAAGAAAGAAAACATTTTCTCTCATTGCTGCCGTATGCTAAAATACCAGTGAAACTAATTAATAATTTAATAAAATATGTAGTTAAAACTCTTTATTCGTATTTCATTTGTGGTACATGATTTATATCTCTCGTGAAATCACAATCTTTTAGTATAATCTTTTATAGATTCATATAATTTATAAGAGTTAAATTTCCTATCAGCCTATCGTATTTTTAACTTTATCAACTTACGAACAATCATCATTACTCTATATTTGACACCAACATTAAAAGTTACTATAAAACCTCTTAATTAATCAAGACTGAGAGAAAATCTGAAACCATCCTCTCTATTCTTATTTATTCTCATAGAAATTTAATATTTAAACACCGATCAATTATTGTCTAATCATTCACCGTTCAACATCATTCTTTTTTTTAAATAATCTAAGGTGATTATAAAATAATATTTGTTGATAATTTTTTAGTCATTGATAACTTATACCCTACAGACATATCTGCTTGACGAATTGTTCACCATCTTTTGTTTCTCACATAAATTACAAAGTATAAACAATGTCAAATTATAATATCTCAAAGGTAACATTTTGGAATGTGAATTGGAATAGTGGAAGTACAAACAGTTTGATGTTTGTAATAATTAGCTAACTGTAATTCCCAGTTTCCAGCCAAATGATTAGGGATGTAATGTAATCGGAATGGGTTAAAGAAGGTTTGATTAAACGCGGAAAGATAGAAATGAATGAAAAGGAATATTATGGTTTAATTACTAATTTTGTCTGTTTGTGTACTTAATCAAATAGATTCCATCAATAATAGGGAAGGAAGCTTCCACTCACACCGACCATAAATTGATAGGTTATTTAAGAGCGACTGACTGACGAGTACAACCAATGCCCCTTGCTCCTCTCTCTGCCAAATGATTCCTTACTAAATTACGATTCAATCTACCTGTACACAATACCAATATATATATATATTAGGGTTAACTATACATTTAGTATCCAAGTATTATTTTTATTATATTTTGATCATCAAATTATTATTTTTTTTCAAAATCATATCTAACGTCATGTTTTGGTTTTATTTTGGTCACATGTCGTTAAAAAATTAATAGAAGTGTTGACGTAATATTATCTTATAATGACACGCCAATATTACAGTTAAATTTTTAACGGTGGGTGATCAAAACATAATGTTAAGTATTATTTTGAAATAAAAAAATAGTTGACTGAACAAACGGAACAAAAGTGATAGTTGAGTACTGAACTAGTAGTTTAGCCTATATATTATTATACATATCATCATTGAATTAGGTGAGTTGAGTCTGTTTTCAGTCTTGATGCTAAAACCAAGGTTTAAAACCCCATTAATTAATTAATTAATTAATTAATGTGAGTTTGGTTAATGGAGAAGTTAATTGTAAGTAAACTGGATGGACCGTGGTACTTTTTGTGCATGTCGGAATTGTCTCCCTCTATCTCGCCTTGGATTTGCCTGATCTTAGCTGGCATTTCCCATGGTTCAGTGAACCAAAATAAGTGCAGCTTCTAAAAAAATTAATTACTTCCAACATCGTCCAATGTTTAAGATCCGATATAGAACAAGGTAAAGCTGAATATCATCCCACCATCTTTTTATGTACATCCATGTCTAGATCTGCGTCCTTTGACTGGATGCCGGCAGCTGGATTTAACAATTTAAAAAAAATGATGCAATTTTCTTAATCATTTGACATCACACACGTCATGCACACGCAACTATTTGAATTCATAATTTTTAGAAAGAATAACATTCATTTCATTTATACCACTAAGACCTCTTGATGAATTTTTCCTTGACAAATTCCACTTATAGTACCTTTCTACCCTCCTCTGATCCCCTAAATTAAAATACATCATATCAACATGGATCACATGATAAATATCAAGCTGCTGGGACGAACAAAGATATTATGTTATGGGGTGGATTTCTAAAATTTTAGGAGATAAAAATAAATTATCAATTAAAAATATAAAAAAAATATGTAAAATATATACTAATTTAAAACTTTCAAGAGGACGACTCCTTTTTTCCTCTTTCAATCCATCCCAGTCAAGGTGGTCGTAGAATTTATGGTGGCCGGTGACTGAAATCATAGAGGAATAAGCATAATAGCATAAGAATAAGAAACAAATGTGCCCTTGATGGAAATCTCATTAACAAAGGATTTGGATTCTTTTTTGTTTTTTTTAATCCAAAGGATTTGGATTCAATTGATGTGATTTGGCACAAAGCTCAATACAATGTTTTATAGCCCAAACACCCATAACTAATTCACTCTAACATTTCTTAATTTAAGGGTAAATTACAAGTTTAGTACCTAAATTATTTATTTTGTTTTGTTTTGATACTTAAACCTTTTTCAAAATCATGCCTAACATCTGATTTGAGTAAATTACATCATTCATCATTCAACTATCTTTCCACTCTTATTTCCGTCACTAAAGTTTTTTCAATTTAAATATTCAACTTTCAAATTACTCTTGCTTTAAACACTCTAATTTATTTTATTAATATTTTTTATGACATGATATTTTTATTATTATTCCATTAATATAATTAAAATAAAAAATTAAATTTGAAAATTATAGTGATTAAATTAGTATTAATTTGAAATTAAGTAATAAAATTAAAAAAAAATAAACTTTAGTAACCAAAATAGGAGTGAGAATATATTTGAACGATGAATGGTTTAATTTACCCTAAAAATGTGTCATGTACACCAGTTCCTCAAGTTTAACGGTGAGGTACAAAAATGAAACAAAAAGTAAACGTCAAGTATGTTTTTGAAAAAAATAAAAGTTTAAGTACCAAACAGAACAAAAGTAATCATTTAAGTACTAATTATGTAATTTACCCTTTTTTACCTCTTCAATACAAACGAGGAACAACCGCATTCGAATGATCCAAGGAGCTTATAGCATTCGTCTTTGGTGTGACCCAGCATGCTACACTGACTGCATTGTCGGTGAGATTTCTTTGTAACCGGCGGAGCTTTAACAACAAAAGTAGCTTCAGCAACAGGACAATTAACAACAATGGATCTTTGATCTCTTCTTGAAGAATCCAAAAAAAATCTTCTTGAAGAATCCAAAAAAAAATTAGTAATGGAAGGAAGAGGATCCATTAGTAAAATCCGGGCACGAATGGGAGTATATGACTCATCCGACAAAAAATGCATGGTCAATTCTTTTTGATGTTCATCGAACATCTTCTGAACACCGGCACAATTACATTGGAAACAAGTACATAAAGTACTAAAGAAACCAACTCAGATATTGGTGGTGACCTATTACATCTATTCATAATGTATAGACTGGGTCTAGGGATTACAGAGTAGGTAGAGGCAGTTGTCCTATAAAATTTCAAATTATCATATATTTTAAATATTTTCTATTGAAAATCTACTTTCCACCCAAAAATTTTATAAATTCATCCTTTAAAATTTTAGAAGCCCGTTCATCGTTAACATGAAATCATGTGTAAGAACAAGTCAACTAAAATAATTTGTTGAACACTAGTGACAAAAAGATGATTTGATATCAATCTACGACACAGGCAAAAGGCGTATATCTATTAGAGTACCAATATCTAAAACAATCTGGTTCAATTCATGTAAAAGAATTGCATGAAAACCAAAAAACAAAAGTTCAACAAAGATTGCTGCTTGAGAGACGTGAGAGAAACTTTACCCAACCAAACCTCAAGCCTATGAAAAATAGAAAGAAAAGCAAGGAATTACGACAGAACAATCAATCCTCATTACGGATGAACATGTGATGTCAGTCTCAACCTACCTTGTTAGCTATGTTGTTGGACAGCCAATCCAATCCCTCGTATAGCCCTTCACCAGAAGTGGCACATGTACTCTGGATATACCTGTGAGGGCCACAACAATGACTGGTTGGTTACATTCTCTCAGAAAAAAATGTTTTTATAAGTAATTATCTGTACATAAGAAACAGGGAAAAACTTAATATAATCAACTATAAACTACCAATGGCGCTGTCGGAGGGATGAAGGCCAAGCTTATCAGTGATATCAGCAGCATTCATAGCATTTTGAAGATCTTGCTTGTTTGCAAATACAAGCAGCACAGCATCCCTCAGCTCATCCTACACATGAGAAGAAACAAGATGATGAAAAAGTAAATAAATGTGTGTATATACATCGAGAAACTGTAACAAAGAATGGCAATTCCGAACGTAACTTCGGCCTGGGCTCTTATAAAGTTATTGGTACCTCATTTAGCATACGATGAAGCTCGTCCCTAGCCTCAACCACACGATCACGATCATTGCTATCAACAACAAAGATTAGGCCCTGTGTGTTTTGGAAATAATGCCTCCACAAAGGTCGAATCTGAAACCATCCATAAAAAGCTATCAGAAAATTACATGCTAATGGAGAACATTTAGTTAGTACAAGACCAGTCAGAAGCACTAAAGCTCATTATCTGCAACTATACTGTACTGGGTAAACCTAATAGGATATTAATATTCATAAGAGTTTAGCACTTCAGTTAACAGTCAGCTACAGCATTGATTAAAAGAGAGAAAAGAAAAGAAAAACAGAGATTGCTTACTAATTTATTCATGAGAAAGGAAACTTAAAACCATTTCCTAATATACTTTGTAAATCAAAATATAATAAGATTCTTTGTATGTGCTGATGTGGGAAACGCCAATCAGATAGCACAAAAGCAACTAATAAATAAAGCTACTACGTAAATATGCCATCTAGATAAATAAACAACTACTATGGAAACATACTATCTAACAAGTTGCCTCTAGGGGTTTGTACCTAAGCCAAGCTGACATCAATCTGTAAGAAGCTCAAGCTGAACTCGAAATCAAGGTTCAAATCTAGCCTCGAACTTGATTAAGTTTCACTTTTAAAGACTGAGCTTGATTCAAGATAAAAATCAAACTGCTCAATGTCACTTGTTTAAGTTCTTTACCTAGTGAAGGCTGAGTTTGATTTTCATGCTTGAACCCAAGCTTGATCTTTTTTGTTCTCTTTTATTAGCTTGAGTTTCAGTTCATCTTTTTATAGCTGAACACGAATAACTTGCAAGCACAAATGTCTAGTTTACATTCCTATTTGTCAAAGAATGAATAGCCCTCCTCTCTTAGCGAAGAGGAAAACAAATACATAAGTTGGAAGTACATGTAGCTTATGAATAAGTTGCTGATGGGCAGCCCTTCCTCAAACAATCAACGGAAAGATTTGAAAGACAAGGTGACATTAGTAGATATAGCATGATTATGTTGCATGTCAATGATGGAATATGTCAACAGCATAAACCGTCCAAGCACATCTAACAGTCGCAACATCAACGTTACAATTGAATAACATGACAAATTGTAACATTTCCAGTTTCCGGCAAGCAGCAAGGCCAAGGAAATCAGTCTAATGGTAAAACTCTAAATATTGATGGGTATTTTTAACCAAAAATATTGATGCTTTGTTCCAAAACAAAAAGTTCCTGTTGTATTATTGCCTTGTCCTGACCACCAACATCCCAAACAGTGAAGCTAATGTTCTTATATTCCACAGTCTCCACATTAAACCCAGTGTGATACAGCAATAAGAACCACCATTGCCGATCAAGTAATTAAAATATTTGATTAACAAATCAAAGGGCATACCAATGGTGGGAATGGTAGTAACAATCTCTCCGAGCTTGAGTTTGTATAAGATGGTAGTCTTCCCAGCAGCGTCAAGACCAACCATAAGAATTCGCATCTCTTTCTTAGCGAACAGCCGACTGAACAGCTTAGCAAAAGACAGCCCCATCCCTTTATCTTTGTTGAGATCCAAAAAACAAGATACGGTTCAATCCCAATGTTTTACATCCAATTAAAAGCCTTACGAAGAAACAAATTACAGTTGGTACTATATAGTCCACATAAATAAGAAATTCACTAGTTTTCATTTCAGATATATGCATGCCAATTTTTCTAAACCAAAGTGATGAAGAACATTATAAATAATTAATTTCTGTTATGAGAAGCTACTAATTCGATGTAGACAAGCAGGTCTAAATCAGCTAGAATATATATTGAAAGTATAATCGGAATGAAAACTAATACTAGTTGTGTATGTCATAGCAAGAAGATCCAAGAGAAGATATTAGCAGTTCTAAGAAAACCAAGATCCAGATTTAGATCGGAGATCAAATAGTGAAAGCTCCATCAGCCCGAATCAACCGGAAAAACTTTCACTTACACACAGAAATTAAAACAAAAGATTAGTGATAAGAAGAAACAATGCAGAAGCAGAATGCAATAGAGAGAAATTCATACATTGGTGAAATTTTGAGAGAACTGAGATTCAAAAAGGAAGAGCAACGCTATTTATTTTACAATTTATATTTTACATTTTAGATCATTCTTAGGTAATTACTACGGTGAGAACTTTGGGTTTGGGAATCAAATGTAGGACAGCCGTTGGATTAGAAGTTATTTATATTTTTTTATTCTTTTATTTTTTTCTAATTTTAATTTTTTTTGAGTTTTCTATATTTTAATTATATTTATAACAATTACTTTAATATATTTTTATAAGAATTATTAATTACATTTATTTTTATATTAAAAATATTTTAATTTATGTTATATTTAGAGGTGGCAATCGGGCTATTCGGATAGGGTTTAGGTTGGGTCATTTCGGACCGGGTCATTTCAAGTCTATAATATTTCGATCTAGATTCAGTTTGGATCGGATTTGGTTCGAGTTTAGTTTTAGTATATGAAAATTCAATTCGGATTAGGTATCGGGTCGGGTCAAAATCGGATCGGATGGTTTTTAGATCGGGTTAATATAGAATTGGTTGGCTTCGGGTCTAGTTAAAATCGGATAAGTTGATTCTCGTTCAGGTCAACCATTAGATTTTCAAATCAATTTACATTGGTTTCAATTTGGGTCAACCTTTAGATTTTCTGATCAATCGTTATTGTTTTTTGTCGTCATAACTTTCGGTGTTGTTTTTTATTAGTTATAATTCAATAATTTTATGCAAATATATATTGTCATATCTCAAATTCAGAACTAAAATTTTTAGTTATAATCAATTGAATCGATAAATATTTAAAATAAAAAATTTTATGTTAATATAAACTGTCACAATCCAAATTCAGAACTATAAATTATTTAATCAGATACAGAGACGACCTTTTAACCGAAGAAAAATTATATTAGACCATTAAACTAAAGCATTTCAATGTAAAAAGGTATCGTGAAGTTACAATTACGTGCAAAAGATCAATATACCCCCTTTAATGAATGCAGTAAATAAATAATATAAAATATCATGTAACCCACAATTATACGTAATGTTTTTTATACAAAAACCTAGTCATATTAGAGAGGTATCACACCCCCAAATCTAATTATTTGTTATCTTCAAGCAATATATCTACTTATCAGCCTCTTGTCTTAACAGTTCATTACATATTTAGTTCAACAATGATCAATATTTCTTATACATACATATACAATACTGGATACATATCGAAGTGCGAATAATATTCAATTAAATGCAAAGAAAATTATACAGAAACAAATCATTGAATTGGATCAAAATTAATTATTATGATACACACACGAATCAATTGATACATATTATTCAACAATGTTCAACTACGTAAGGCTGGAAATTATCAATATCATTTCAATTGTATCCTTTCATCAATCTAACCATCTATTTGAGCATTAAGTGTATATTCAGACATGAAAAGGAGTAAATTTTTTTAAAAAAAAACCTTAAACTCATATGTACATGTTATATGAATAATTTAGATTTAACATGTGAGAAAATAAGCCATGTCACTAAAATTAAACAGAGATATTTCTTTTTTTTATTGTAATATATGATTTAAGTATTTTTAATCATTTGACAATAAATTTATAAATATCTTATGATTATGGTACTCGAATTTGAAACTTTTAATGATAACAAACATCCTTTTAATCAATGAAGTAGCTTAATTCGTACTTAATAGAGATATCTCTTTTTTTAATACATCTTATCCAGATTTACATAGGAAGGACATAATATTTAAAATTTGATCTACATATTTTAATTATGATCTTCGTTATATCTAAGTTGACATGAAAGGACCTGAGAAAGAACTTAATTAAAATATTTTAAAATTTAAAGACTAACTTAAAATCTAATTTATATTTTGGGGAACATCCAGTGCAATTAACTCAAATAAACAAATGTAATACCCAAGGATAAAGTTGGAATATCAACCCAGCCCTCTTCTTGATTGCCGATAGAAAACACACCTGCTTCTAAAACCCTAAAACCCTTTTGCCCTTACCGCCCACTAGAAAGAAGAAGAAGAAAAAGAGAGGGGAAGGCCGAGCATAAAAAAGCCGGCGGTTATTTTCCGCCATCCTCGAGTTCCTCAAGGAACAAGCTCGCCGCTACTAAAAGGTTTCAACTTTTCTTCTGATTTTAATTTTAACCCAAGTTCATTCAAAAAGAAAAAAAAATCAGAGTGAAGTTATTTCAATTTTGATTGTCAGCAGTTTATATATACTGGGTATTTGCTGAAATGGGAGAAAAGGGCAAAAAGAGTAAAACAATGTCTAAATCTCAGAGTGCTGCTAAAGAACACAAAGATCAGCTTGAAAGGCTCCAGAAAAAGGTTTCTTTCTTTGTTTATATGGTTGTGTGTGTGTGTGTGTATTTATCAGTTCATTGTGGATATATAAACACACACGAGCGTATGTTTTTTTTTTTTTTGGTTTTTGTAGGATCCAGAATTCTACCAGTACTTGCAAGAACATGGCAAAGACCTTCTTACGTTTGATGAGGAAGATATTGATGTAAGTTAGGCAAAATTTGTTCATGTTAATATTGTTACAAAGGGCTTGCATTGCATAAAACAACGTGTAATTTTACCTGCTTCAATCTTATCCGTGTAGGATGATGATGAAGGTGTTGATGTTTACATGGAAGATGGAGAAAACCAGCTGGGTGATGAGACCCATATGCATGATATTCCCGAGGAAGAGGAGAAACCGTCTAAAAATGTTTTAACTACTGAAATGGTTAATTCTTGGTGTAAGTCTATCCGAGAGGATGAAAAACTGAGTGCAGTTCATTCTCTTATGAAAGCTTTCAGGACTGCTTGTCACTACGGTGATGATACTGGGACCGACTCTTCAGCAAAGTTTACCGCCATGTCAAGCAGTGTATTTAACAAAATAATGTTGTTTACTCTATCTGAAATGGATAGAGTTCTCCGAAAGTTGTTGAAACTTCCTGCTTCTGGTGGAAAGAGAGAGACCATAAATGAACTAATGAACACAAAACAATGGAAGAACTACAACCACTTAGTGAAATCATACCTTGGAAATGCACTACATGTTTTGAACCAAATGACAGACACGACAATGATATCATTCACTTTAAGGCGTCTGCAGTATTCTTCTGTATTTTTGGCAGCGTTTCCAAGCCTTCTGAGGAAATACATCAAGGTATGTAGTATGGGCAAAGTTGAATGTGATTTTCTTCAAATTTGATGATTGCTTTGCTGTTACTATTTGTTTTATGGTCTGGTTGTGGAATGGTTGTCTTTAACAAGCAACAATAGCAATCAGTGTAGACTGTAGACCCCTTTTGTACTTTGTTATTCATTTGAGTTTGTGATATTCATATATTTCTATGATAATTTAAGGTTTAATCTATTCCTCTGCAGAGGATAGTGTTTTAAATGTTTATGGAATAGTCATATATCTTCCTGTTTTTAATTTATTCATTCTTTTCCAGGTAGCACTTCACTTTTGGGGTACAGGAAGTGATGCTCTCCCTGGTGTCTCCTTCCTATTTCTTAGAGATCTATGTATTCGCCTGGGATCAGATTGTTTAGATGAATGTTTCAGAGGGATATACAAAGCCTATGTTTTGAACTGCCACTTCGTTAATGCAGCTAAATTACAGCAAATCCAATTTCTTGCCAATTGTGTCATAGAACTTGTTCGAGTGGACCTTCCAACCGCATATCAACACGCATTTGTCTTTATCAGACAATTAGCAATGCTTCTGCGGGATGCACTCAATATGAAAACCAAGGTATCGTCCACACTTTTTTTCTTTGAAAAGTTTTTCTGTAATCATCCACTTGCTCATGTAAATCAGAATGCCCTTCTTAGTTGAAGACTATATTCAACCATTTTCTTTTGCAATCTTTTGGTGTTTGTTCCTTTCTTATTTTCACTAAACAATGCTCCTTGTCCCACCATTCTTCTCAGGAAGTATTCAGGAAGGTTTATGAATGGAAGTTCATTAACTGTCTTGAACTTTGGACTGGAGCTATCTGTACCTTCAGCACAGAAGCTGATTTCAGGCCACTTGCTTATCCGTTGACCCAAATTATATATGGGGTTGCCCGTCTAGTTCCAACTGCTCGATATTTTCCGCTCAGATTGAGGTGTGTTAGAATGCTCAACCGCATTTCTGCATCTACTGGTACCTTTATTCCTGTTTCTATGCTTCTTTTGGACATGCTGGAGATGAAAGAGTTAAACAGACCTCCCACTGGCGGTGTTGGCAAAGCTGTTGATTTACGTACGACACTGAAGGTATTTTTGAAATGTGTTGTTTCACTTCAATTGATATAAGCTTTTTGTTCCTATGTAACTTCGGACAATTTTCTATTCCAGGCCAGCAAGCCCATTCTAAAGACACGGGCCTTCCAGGAGGCGTGCGTGATTTCTGTGGTTGAAGAACTCGCTGAACATTTAGCTCAACGGTGCTATTCTGCTGCTTTCTTTGAATTGTCTTTTATTCCAGCTGTTAGGCTACGTTCCTTCTGCAAATCTACTAAAGTTGACAGATTCAGAAAAGAAATGAGGCATCTTATTCGTAAGGTATATCCCTTGGATTGATTATCGTATCCTGCTCTATGTGCTTGATATGTTGCAAAATTGGATTGGTGGAAGAACAATCCCTTGTTAAGTTTATTTACTTGCTATTTGTAAGCATGCTCCCTTTTGCATGTTGCAAACTTTCGGCTGCACACTATTGATTGTTTGATGTCACTTCAGATTGAGGCAAATACTGAGTTTACTAATGAAAGGCGTGCATCGGTTACATTTCTACCGAATGATAATGCAGCAACTTCTTTTCTTGAGGTCAGTAAAGTTATTATTTTTTTAGAATTTCATTGTATCCTCTCGCTGTTGTCGTGTTTGAGCATATCAGCTGCTTAAATTTGTTCGTGTCGCTTTATTTTGTTTTGCTGTCAGATGAAATTACTAAGCTTTCTTGTTGCTCATAGGATGAGAAAAAGATGGGGACTAGTCCTCTCTCTCAATATGTTATAACTCTGCGTCAAAGAGCGCAACAGAGAAATGATTCAATGATGAAATCCAGGTCTATGATCTTGCTTTGTGATTAGTTCCATCCTGTCTATATTATAATTGTGTTAAGACAGCTAGTTTAAGTAGCATGCATGTAATTTTCAGTGTTGTTGTGGGTGAGAACTCTTCTGTCTTCGGGAGAAAGCTTGATCAGATCCCTGATAGCGATGAAGAAGATGATACAAGGAACGAGGATGGTGCTTCTGTTTTCAGTTCCTCCTGGTTACCTAGAGGCAATTCCAGGTATGATTTGTCGTGTCGTCTTTTCCATCTCGCTTGCATGCATAATGGGGATGTACATGTGCAAAGAAATATACACATGTAAATGAATTTTGCTGTCTATAAACTTTTGGATTGCGAAAAAAGCAATTACTATACCACCATCTTCCATTTTCTGTCAGGGCCGATCTTTCAAAGGAGGAAAAGAAGAAAAAGAAGAAGAAAGGGATGGAACAAGAGGAAGGGATTGGTGATGATGATGAGGATATTGTGCAAGACTTGGTACTTAGTTCGGATGAGGATGAAGATGTCTTGTCTGAATCTGATAATACTTTTGGGGAAGATGGAAAGGGAGAGCAACTAGGTGGCAGCAGACAGCAGAGTAAGAAGCAAAACCCCAAGAATTTATCAAAGAAGAATGTAAGATCTCGTCGTCATGAAAAAAATAATAAATCAAGCAAGAGAAAAAGAGCCAGCTAGTGGACCATCAGCTGGAGCTGCTCTTTTTAGAGCTATTGATAGTGGATTATCAATTTATTTGAGATTTTGTTGTCTGTCAGGGAGGCCATATAATACAATCCTACTGAGCTTTTATATTATATATAAAATATTGGCCAACTTGGTTTATCTGAAGCGAAGCAAGGCAAAGCTTGATAATGAACTAGTTGAAGAAGCTTGAGTTTTGGGGCTTTGCCTTAAATTTTATAATTTTTTAGTACGGTACTTGTGCTCCCCCCCCCCCAACCCACCCTCTCTTTAGCATACTACCTAGATTAGACAAATATTTCATGTTTGGGTAGTGTAGATGTTATAATTTCAAAATATCATATATATGATGTGATATTTTTTTTGTTATGTGGTATATTTTCATTAAGATTACAAATATTATATATTTTCTATTATAAAATCAATGTACAATGATATATTAAATAATACGTTTATTATAAAAGTGGTCAAATTAAATTAATGTTATAGATGTTATCATTTTAAATACCCGAGCAGTAATTGTCTTTAAAAAATTTTGTTAAGTAACACATAGCATGTTCTCAATTGAAAAAAAAAATGTGTGCACCTAAAATAGTAACATTTATAACATTAGATAGCTGAATTGATCCAAAAAAATTTAGACACCTATTTGAGAAAAACAATATAATTTGAATATTAGGCCTAAATAATATTAAATTGTATAATGTTTATCAAATTTAAATATGATTAAATAATTTTTTTAAGCTTAGTACACTAAAATATTAATGTTAAATTTAAATACTACATTGCATATATATATATATAGCAATAAGAAAGATGTCAAGAGTTTAGGCAGATGAACTTGATGATCATGTAACTATAATAATAACTTAGTATGACTTTTTGCTTTAAATTATTAATGTCATTATTATTTCAGGTCGAACTCTACTGGAGTGTAGTGTCTATAATTGGACCGAGGAAAACTCAAAATACTTACAAGCATAGATATCTTATTTCCGACAGGACATGAAATATTAGTTCCCAATTTATTTCTTAGAGAAAAGGAAGAAAACTTGTCCAGTTGCGCTTTGACACTCTTCCCTCGTTAATATTTTACAACATACCTGAATTCAATGGTTCATGATCACCATAATGGTAGCATTGGTCACGGCATAACATTAACATGCATGCTTTTATTAAAGTCCATCGCCATGCATCCACATCGCGTGCAGGGAGATAAACCATGCATCCATCGATGATCGAGTTTAGGACCAACTTGTTCCCAACCTGGTATATGAACAAAGCATATCCAGCAGTTTTTACCTTCCCTTTCCAAACCGGAAAACCGTACAAATCGGTCAATATCCAAAAACTTGAATACCTAAAGTCATGTCATATAAAAACACAATGTAATGTTACATAAACAAATGTGATCATTTTTTTGATGATCCGAAACCGCCAAAGCCCATCATAGCTGCCACGTCGGGATCAATTTCAGGTTCCTCTTCTGCTGCCTTCTTCTGAAAGCCAGATAAATTAACAATCAATCATTACTTTGACAAGTACATGAAATTCTTACCATAAAGAAATTAATTATAGGGCTCTAGGGAACAACTTTGAGCTGAATTTTTTTTTTGCAAGCTTACTAATGAACATTCCAATACAAAAAGCAATAAGCTAATGGAAAAAACGAAAACCAGGTATTTATCAAATCCAAGTACTGACCTTTTCTTTCTTTCTTTCCCTCCGTTGGCGCTTTCTCTCTTCCTCTTCTTCCTGCTGTTTAATGATCCGTTCATCGAGATCTATAAAAAAGGAAGATGGAGCAGACACATCAATCATCTTGAAATCAGCTATAATCAAATTCCAACTAGTTGGGAACAGAGACAAAAATTACCTTGCTCAGAGAAACTACCGGGAGGTTTTCGCTTTTTCAATTGTTCAAACCGCTCCTGAACCTGCATGCAGAAAGCATGTAAATTGACTAAGTGCAACTGCTTTTCTTTTGGCTCTACAATTTATAATCCGCAGATTTTATTTTTGACAATCTCCAAATATATGCGTCTTTTCCTGCATGGTCTTTGTTTTAGAAAAAGGACCTTTTCCTCTATTTTGAGATTGAATAGAAGCTCGGTGCTCCAATCGCTCAGCATTTCGCTACTAAAATAGTAGTACTCTTACTGTGGTCACTGGTCATTCCCAAGGAAGTACATATCTAATAAATTGCAGTTTATATACCTTACTAATCTATATCTAATAGTAAGAATAAACAGCATTTGTTGGATAACAAGGTTCTAATTTTCAACAAATTGAACAAATTAAGTGTTTAAAAAAGCAAATTAAAACTCTCCAACTGAGTACCTGTTTAAGGGATGCCCGTTCCACTCGCATGGACATACCTAAAGCTCTTTGATCTGAGAAAGCACCACAAGCAATCAAATTAGTGTATGTCTATAAATGTCAACACACATCCATAAGACGATAAACAAAGAATCTCTAGAATATCACATACGTTTCTTCCCATTGATGTGATCCAAGTAGTTTGCAGAATCTTTTACTACACACTCACAAACTGAGCAAAAGTATCCTGCCTGCAAAAATCCAATTTAATCAACACATGAATTTTACAAACACTTGCTATTTCTGCCATTAGTTCCAAAAGTAACCAAATCAGACATTAATTGATGGAGAACTACACACCCTGCTATCAAAATATTAATTTCTATAGCAATGCAAACATAGAAGCGTTTCTTTAGCACCCTCATAAAGCATTAGATAGGTAATATAGTAAAAGAGTAACACATCCAGAAAGTCGAAACCAAGCCAATTTATTCACATGACTTTGGTCTTAAAGTAATAGAGTTCCACAGAGCCAATAAAATTCTGATTATGGATAACCAAAATACTTCAGATCAAAAAACTGTGTTATCTATGGGTCAAATGAATCAATGGACGTTAACCAGCTTCTAGAAATGCAATTTGCAATCAATAAGAACATCAAACACCCAAAAAATTAAGTACTAATGTAAATCCAAATGACGAAGAAAATGATAAGAAATTACCTGCTGACTTAAGGGTGCTACTGGAGTAACAACCTGCAGAATGTAGATAACTAAATAACATGGGTAACATAAACGTGAATTACGAATGAAGACTAAGTTCAAGCAATTGTAATAACCTGAGTTTTACCCAAACGAGACTCGAGATCGACTTCGTAATCCCTATGCTTCAGGGGTTTCCTCTGCACTGCAGGGCCTTTTGCTGCATATATAGATATGTTCAATTTTCACCATGCAAATTATATTTCTTAAATTAGAACATAAATGTTAACAGTTAAGAAGCTAATCAGAAATTTAAAAAAATATATATGAATAAAATAATCACATTGGGATTTACTTCGCCCTTCTGCTTCCTGATTCAAAATCAAAATTAAGAAAGAAAATCAGAAAAATAAATTGATTAAGCCTTCAATTAAAAAAAAAGAAAAGAAAAAAGAGGAGAGATATTGATAATAAACCTGTTTCTCACGCTCGCGAGCGCGTTCCAAATACTCTTCTCGATCGAATTTCTTTCTGAAGGTGTTATCAACACCAAGAGCCTGTAGAAGACATAGTAAAAAAAGTAAATACCATAGCTAAAAAATTGAAATTTGAAGTAGGAGAAAAAAGAACAAATTTTGAGAGAAAAAATGTTCTTACATTATTGCTGGAAGCCATTGATTTTGATCACTTTACAGAAGAACTAATTGACTAAGCTAAATTCAATATTGTTTTGGGGGGGGGAGGATTCGAAACCCTAACAAGTTTAATTTTAATTTAATAGCTCCATAACTCGAGTCCAGAAAGGGCTGAAGAGAGAGAATTTGATATTTAAATCTGATTTTATAATTTAAATTGCTTTAAATAAATTGGTAAAGTACACCAATGGTCCGTAAATTGTGTCGAAAAGATGTTTTGGGTACTGATATTTTATAAATTATAAAATAGTCATTAAATTTCATGTAAGATGATCATTAAACTAATGGAACTATTTGGTTAAAGGTAATAGTAAAAGAACGAATACATATAATGAACATGAATTGTGACTAATAGATGATTATTGAGAGAAATGCATCAAATTATCTATGATGTGTCTATAGCCCCTAGACGTGACCAAAATGTTACAACTGAATCTCAGAGATCATATTAATATGAGTTCATAAAATCATCATCTCTTTTTTATATACAAAAATATCAAACAATAAATTATTAACGATTATAGTTGTTAGAGTATGCCCAAAGATCATTCATGAGATGAATGTAATAATGTGCTCATTTTATCTTATTTATTAATATAAGATATTGTCACTAATGTATAATTGATTGGTGACAAAGTGTTCTCATTGACATAGAGACATCAAAATCATTATATGAGTATGGGTTAGAGAACAAAATATTAGACTGGCTCGCTTTGTGTATATTTCTGATATTATTATGTATATGATCCTCAAACTTGAGATGTCACATCTCGATTTTGAAGTAAATAGTTTTCAGAATCTATTTGCCTTTTTTAAAAATAAAAATAAAAATTCAAACTCAAGTGTACCAAGTGGAATGTAATGCAAAGTTAATGGGATTTATTGGAATTTAAATTAAGTTATGGGAGCAAAAATAATTAAGTATTAGATTATGTAAGGACGAAATTGGTTAATGAAAAAAATTGTGGATTATTTAGAAAGAACAAGGATTGTTTTGTACTCGGGTTAAAGGTTGAGTTTTAATATAAGAACCTTATGATTCTTATGAGACTTATCTTGTGAATTTCCTATTTTGGGTCATAGCAGAAAAATGAAAGTGTGAAAAGGGAAAAACTACATGTAAAAGCCCTGGAAATCATGCCCAAGTGCTCATATGCCCTTTGTCGATTGTGCTAAGCTCATTTTGACGACATGATCGTTTCTAAAATAATTTTGAGATTTTTGTAGTTGGTTTATTTTGACCTAGTGTATAAATACCCTAGTATCAACTTAGTTGCCTTGATTCTTTTTAATTTTTCTTTTTGGTCGTCAAGCTTAAGGGTGAACTTTTCTTAAATTTCATTACTGACGAGTACTTCATCGGACAATCGACGTTGCCATGAACCAAGGGCGCGTGCACTAAGCCCAGTAAGGGTCAAGTGCATCCCATTATTTTAAGAAAATGAATAAATTTAACTTAATGTGTTGAGGGGAAACAATAAAAATAAAAAATTTACATATTCATTATTTTTAAAAAAAGAAAATTAAAATTTTGGACTTTCATTTTTAAATTTTTAGATCTGCCATTGTCATGGACCACACTGTCACCTTAGTTGCACTTCTCTTGCTTTCCCAATCAAAACTCTGGTAAGGGTTTCTTTATTTGTTGCTTCGTTCTTCGGGGGAAAAAGTAAAGGGTCATCAACCCAGGGCCCATAATATTCAGTCGGCTCAACATATATGTTTTTGGCCTAGAAAATTTCAATCAATGCGTAATTTTCTCACTGAAAATTGTATACATCAATCCATTTAATCAACATATAGACGACGTATATCTTTTATTTCATTTAAACTGGTCAGATGATTTTGTTTAAACATATAATCTGATAAATTTATTTGTAATATGGGAATCACCCATGTGATCCAATGGAAAAACATTTGGCAGCAAATCACCATGAAAAAGAAAAGGTATAATGTCAAATAAGTCTCTAACATTTGATTAAATAATTATTTTAATCCTTTTTTGAATCATTTTAATTCAACGTTTTTTAAGATAAAAACCTCTGAGATTTGACTAAATAGCCACTTGATTATTTTTAATATTTTGGTACCTACTGTTTCATTTTAGAAATAAAATATGTATTTTAGAGCGTTGATAATTTGTTGACTAACGGTTTTCATATATGGAGGGATTTTTTTTACTCCAAAATAAACTATTGGATTAAGAAATGCTTAAACATGATGTTTAATTTAATAAATGCTTTTCCACGAGATAATATTTTTACACTAAAATCAATGATTCAACATTAAGAAATGCTAGAAGGCAATGCTTTTATAAGTATTTGTATACTTAAATATATTTTTGACATTGTATTATTGTTTGTTTAATTTAATAAAAAATTCTAATATAAATTTTATATTACATATTTTATTTTATTTTTGAATTAAGGGCTTATTTTTTTATTTTGACTCGACCCAAAAAATAGTCAAGACTGACCATGCGAGTTCATTTTCTGAAATGAAAGTGTTTTTCTAAGTTAAAGATTATTTTTTTCTCATAAGTTAGAGATTATTTTTTTCTCATAATAAATTAAGAGAAGCTTTTCTAAGTTGAAATTGTTGAAAAATTACTTGAGGTTAACAATGTTACAAGAAAGATTGAATGAGCTACCTATGTTATGTAATGAAAAAAATATGTTGAAAAATATTTATGTTGACGCTATGACTTTGTATCAAAAAATGTTCGAAGACAATGTTTTATATAAATTTTTGTGAGCTTTAATATTTTTTTTGACATTTTTGAGATGATAATTAATTACTATTTGTTTATTTTAATAAAAAATTTAATATCAATTTTATACTATATATTTTTAATTTTTTAAAATTAAAGGTTCATTTATTTTATTTCGCCCCGGGGTAAAAATAAAATACTCAGAGCTAACCTTGCGTCTGCTCATGATATGATCGGTCAACCACCGTCGATGAGATAGGTAACTCCCTGTTCCACTTAGGGTGAAACCCTAATCCAATTGTTATTGAGTTCAAGTCATCTTGACTTTGAGCAATTATAGCCCATTATGCAAGTCTACCCAACCTTACAATGAGTCCTGACCTGTTTGTATAGGGCCCAAGGCTTGCTAGGAGCCCAACCAGTCATAGGCCATTTATAAGCTCGAGCCCAGATCCGATTCGACCCAACTCTGATCTGATGTATTCTAAAATCGTACCCAACTCGAGGTTCAAATCGTCTAACCAAATTCGAGAATTGACGTATATTTGACCTAGTTTAACTTGTTAACCCTATTGATCCATTAACTTTGATCGACCCAACCGTAGACTTTAACTTTACCTAGTGACTTGAATTTGACTGGTTGACTGTTGACATTTTCTCATTGACTTTGACTTTTGAACAAAGTTAATTTTTTGTTGACCTTTGGTTGTATTTTGATGTGTTAAGTATGTTTTTGTTATTTATTTCACCACGTTTTGATCTGAAAGTCCCATTTTACATCTCGTGTTGCTTTAAATTTAATTTATGATAGGAATATTCCGTAATTAAAGGACTTAGTCATTGACTTTATATTATAAAATTGATCACATATCTCTGCATAAGAAGACTCTCATTTACGCTAGCTTGAGTTTGTACATTTGACATTAGTTATGTATGAGTATTGTTAATTAAATTAGTGGTTTCGTACGTTAAGTATCATGTTTTGGTGTAGAGTTATATGTTATCGTAGGTTCCACATCGCATGATCTAGTACCACCGACTTGGAAAGCATATTTTTTTTATCCAATAATGTTTAATTGGTAGATGTGTGTTCCTCGATTAGTGCTACACAACATCCTTACAAAAGCACTATAAACTCTATGATATGTCAATTATATTCAAGTCTCGACTAAATGACGATTAAATGACCAAGCGTTTGATTTATCACAATTCAAAAGTTCATTTCTTATCCATTTCATGATAGGCTATCATAAAGTTCATATAATCACAATGGAAGAGCAATTAGCTCATTATAGTCCAAATCCACAACACGAACTTCAATTTTACATAATACATCATCATTTCAAAATCAGAGCATAACATATTTCAACTTAACATAACACCAAAACTTATTAAATCATCAAAATTGTTATTTGAAGTGTTGTAAATGAGCCAAAGCCTAAAGTTAACCTCAAATAAACAAACCAACTTATAAATTAAAAACCGAAAAAAATATTCACAACCAGAAAGACTCGATTATAATTATACTCACTTAATCCGAACTTTCGAGACATCTCAAATCAATAGAGTAGTTGCAGATTTTAGCTTTTCCTCTAGCTTTAGAGAATTCCACCAAAACCTATTTCTCTAGCAAAATCAAAACATATATCCAAAGGAATATTCATAATCTAAATCATATTTACACAAACTCTAATTTTCATAAATCCCTAAATGAGTTTAGGGAATTTGAGGTTTCTTTCTCCTAAAATTTAAGATATTTCTTCAATGATGACTTAGAGAATTAAAGAATATGACCATTTAGTCTCCTCTTTCCAACCAAACCCCCCTTCGATTGGTTTTCTCAATTCTAAATTTATTTCCTTTGAAAGTATCTCATTTACTAATATTAAGACATTAGGCATTTAGGATTAAATTATAAGAAGACGACATTTATTGTTCTCAATCATCAATATACACTAACTTGAGTCAATAGTCTAATTACACCCATGATCCTTTCATTTTTTCCATTGTTTTCTCTTTTTATAATTTAGTCCTCAATCGAAAACCGAACCAAATTAAATTTCAATCAAACTAATTTATCTCTATTAAAAACACATTCAAAGGCTTGAAACAATCAAAAAGCCTTCAGAAATTATTTTCCGATCATCGGGCGTCGAAAAACTTTCGAATTATTTTTCGGGATGTAACCTCCTCTACAAGAGAGAATGAGTCTTCCTATATACCTTGTGTCCTTGAGATGGATGACTGATTCGGCCAACACAATAACTGAAAGAGAAAACAAGTTCTTCATCAACAGAATAAATATGTTCATATCTTCTGGAAAATGAAAAGTATAGGTCATGCAAAGTTGGACAAATGAATCAAAACGATTCGTGCATTATACTCTGCAATGGTTTTTCCAAAGTTAAAATGGTTTGTCCGTTTGGAACAACAGAATAATAATACTTCAGATGAATGAACCATTATCTTCTCTGCAACTTCATTGTTCTTTCTGACAAACTTCATTCATATACATCAGAATCTCCGGATGACTCGGTCTACTGTCTCTCCTTCAATCAAATCCTGGTCCTACGATTCATTAACATACAAGTTATCTTTTCTTAAATCCATTAATGACTAGGCCTAAACTATTATCAACAGGAAATCCAGCCGATGCAGCCTCTGCTAGGGAGTCTTTGTTGCATGTGAATTTGATAGTATTTAGGTAATAGGTTAAATGGACGCAAATTATTTAAAATTTATTATAAAAGGCTATTTTTCTATTAAAAATATCGCAACTTAAAAATATAAAATGATTTATATATATATTAAAAGGGTAAAGTACAAAAATGGTCCCCCGACTATAGGGTGATGCTTTGTCGAGTCCTCCGACTAGTAAAAGTTTCAAAATATTATAAGGCATTGCTTTGTTTAGTTGTCTTACTATTAAAAGTTACAAAATGATCACCAAACTATTATTATGTTCCAAACTCGTCCTTTTCCTTTAAAAAATTGACAATCGTCTAAGTTGGATGTTAACATGTTAATTGAGATATGATAAAATCCGATCCCAAAATCATTTGAGCCGTATTTTGTGTATCAACTCTTTGTTTACATTATGATTTTGAGCCGGTGCTTGAAATATTATGTCATTGATACGGTGCTTGAAAGTGCCAATAGACATCATTAAAGTATGATTTTATCATATCCCAATTAGCAAGTTAACGTCCAGTTCAGACGAACGTCAATTTTTTTAACGGAAAAGAATGAGTTTGAAACATATGAATAGTTAAGTGACTATTTTATAACTTTTAATAGTCAAAGGACTCAACAAAACAATACCCTACAGACAAGGGACTATTTTGTAACTTTTAATAATTGAGAGACACAATAAAGTTGCATCTTATAGCCGGGGGACTATTTGTGTACTTTACCCATGTTAAAATCACAATGATTTTTTAAAGATTATAATATTAATAAGGATTTTAAATATTATAAATTAATTATTGTTAAATGTTACTATGATACGAACAACGATTTTGAATTGTTCTAATTAGTTTAATTTAATTGTTACTTATCATTTATTGTAACAAATTCTTATTAATTTAATTTTATTGTTTATTCATCATAATTTAATTTATTATAAAAAAATCCTTAGTCAAATACGTTACGGTAAAATATTTTATTATTAAATTTTATATATTATCAGACTTCTAAGTTCATGGAGTAATTTAAAGTTTTTTTTTGTTATCAATTTCAATAATATGATTTGTGATTAAAATTTTGTTGGTAAATTCTAAATATAATCATAATCCTATCTACATAAAATAAAATAAAAAAGATTTTAGGAAAAAATAGTACTCCTACTGAATTTAGAACTCATGACATAAGAGAATTGTCATCGAAAATACTTAATCAAATACGTAACAATAAAATATTGTTTCAAGAATCCATCAAGTGGTGTTAATGGTTAAAAGGAGTGTTGTTCTTCTGAAATGTCTTGAGTTCGAGCAGTTGCATCTACAAGATATATACACTGTCAATAATTAAAAAATATTATGAATAAATAAGATCTTATAATCACACTCCAAACTAAAATAGAATAAAATATAGTGTTACAAGTTGTTAGTGTATTAATAACCAATATAAATTGTGGATGCCGAATTGATTTTTTATTATTAATTGTAAAACAAAATATTTTATAAATTTTTAATTTCTATTTAATAATTATATTTTTTATTGCAATTGTTAGTTTGACCCGAATTTGATGTGACATAAATAAATGAACATATAAAATTATGAGACAATTAGAGAAAATAAAAAAAAACATAATTTGATTGGTATACTCAACATACTTTAAATAGATTTTTACTAAATATTTTTTTTCTTTATAATTAACTATCCTTATGTCAATGAGTGTTGGTATAAATGGTTGAGATTTAAAATATTTGAGCTTGTAAGGTCAAGTTTGAATCCTACCATCATTATTCTCGATGATCAATCTATAAATTTCAATTGAGCTTTAGGTATGTCATAATTCTTAACTGTGAGAAACACCTCTAAACTAAACATTTTTATATAAAAAAATAATTATCATTATAAATATATATTAAATTTTAAAATTAAAATTCAAGTTGTTTATACAAACCCCTTTATACCCTATCTCTTTGTACTTGATATTTTTTAAGAATAAACATTCAAATCGACAATTAATTATATCAAATCAAATAATTTTAAACGAATACTTTCTTCTGTAAAAATGATGCCAGGGACAGGTGAGAAACTGTATACAAATCCGTAGGAATATAATAATGTAAAAGATGGGACCTGGTTTGATGTGATTTCCCCACTATTTGCTTACACAGGTTGCAATGCTGGAGTAGGGACCTCATACATATTTTCATTTTAATTCTCCTCACCTAATAATTCTGATTTCTTTCAATCATAATTTGGCCTTGTGGTCTCAAATAACCCATTTATCAAGCCAGGCTTATCTACAAACCAATCATAAGGGACACAATGTTTGATCTTGGGAGCAACCTCCTTCACGTTGCTTTTTGGAGTTTTCGATTCCCTTGTTCTGAAAAAAGAAATTTGATGATCAGTTTATAAGGCAAGAGCGGTAGGATACTGGTTTAAAAATAATAATTTATGCAGAGCATTGATTTTTTTTAATTGGATGAAATAAATAGTAATAAAAAAATCAGTCGAAATATTTGACGTCTTTGAGAAGTTGACCGGACTATATAAACTATTTTTCTTTTAAACCTTTCTCTTAGTAATTTTGCACAATTTATAAAGAATAAAAAAGCACCCTATAAGAAATCAAAAAGAGGTCAATCAAAATCAAGTCAATATCATATAATCTCAAACTCCTTTATGTCCATTTCTCATTATTAAGTTCTATGTCAACATGACAACATCTATAAGACATGTCCACTTTCAAATTTTTCTCACCATAATTTATGGCAAAAATGCCCAAGTAATGTATTGCGTTCAAGAGACTTTTTTTTTCTTCAATTAGGGTGATATTTATATTGTTTACAGAATAAGGTGAGATTACACGACGTTTTTGGAGAAGATGACGAGATTGCACGATGTCTTTGAGAGAAGAGGCAGCTCAGTTTGGTGACACAAAAACCATGTACGAAGTGTTAACGTCGGGATAGAAGATGAAGACGCTTAATGTTCCGTGTCTTTCCGAACTATCTAGAAGACGCCTAATGCTCCATGCATCATTGTTCATTTCATTTTATTTTGGAGAATAATCTTAGAGGTGTAATATTTGATAACTTTTTCCCCATATCACCATTCAAGCATTTTTCCCATAATTTTCCCTTTGATTTTAAGCTATAAACATACGTCTGTTTTCCATGCAAAATTGAAGGATTTTTTTTTTTATTAAAAAAAGTGTTTTCTTCATGTAGATCCAGTTGCTATACTCCAATGATATAAACATTGTTATTGTCTTCATATCTCCCAAACAAACCCATGTGGTATGGTATAAGCACATGAGGTGCAAACTCATCAACCGACGGTTTGAACTCAGATAATCAAACAAAAATTTCAGAGGTTTTATTTTTGATCGTGGGCTCGGTTCATGTGAGGTGGTGGACAAGGGCATCCTCATGTGCTTGTTTGTATTAATGTGGGTTAGTTAAGTTGACAAGTATTATTTTATAATATAAATTTTACTTAAATTTTTTTAATCTAATTTATGAAATTCGAATCAAGTCGAGTCGAGTCGAGTTGTTCAAGTTTCTGTTTAATCATATGTGATATATATATCACGCAATATTGAGGAACTCGAATTAAACTTGAAAATCAATCGACTAGTCTCTAAAAATTTTGAATTATTCGAATCATATTTTATAAATCAAACTTTATTTAAATTTTTTTGAGTAATTGAAAAAATTCAAATTTTTTTGATAAAATCAAGTCATGTTCACTCCTAATTAGAGACATAAGAGCTTGAGCTTGAACCTGAACATGTATTTGATATTTGTTGCTTCAATAATCTAAAAGGAAATTGTCTCCACCGGGTCCCGACTTGTTGGGTCATACTCATATCATAGAAGTACATGAATGCACTCTCGGTAAGAATGAATAGAGTCGAGTCTAATCGAATTATGATAGTAACATGTTATGTTTTTTTTATAAGAATCCCAACCTTTATCACCATGACATAAAACAACTCACTTCAGAATTTTACAAATGCACCAATAATGTCAAATACTGTTGTAATTATTGATATCAAACCCCCTGCTGTAGAAATGAGAGAAAAGAAAGTTGCAAATCTTCTTATTGAACTGAACTTAGCATAATTTGGGTAAGAAACCCAGAAAAAAGTGAATGAATGTTCTTATTCATAAAACTTTATTTAAATATATATTACAAATGATATATGGAAAATAGATATTAGATTGTGTTACACTCATCATTGCAAAATATACATGGAAATAAACCCACTTGAATGATTATAAAGTTTTTTCAGGGAAAATCTAAAATAAAATACATATATATATATTTCTGTACAACTTGTTTCATACCCCTAATTTAGCTAGAGGAAACAGGATTCAAAGCTCTAGCAAAGCCATTCATGGCACCATATCCTTTAGAACTGAAACTCAAGCACCCAAATAAGCCTTGCTTGTAAGGCAAGAATGTCTTCTTCCTCATTTCTTCAGCCTGTGCTCTACTTGCAGTGTAATGCAACTCATGTGGTGATGGTGGAACCCTCCTCTTCCCTTCTCTGGTTTCTTTTCTTTGGTCGGAGAGAAAGAAATGGTGGACCAGAAGAACTTGTTGTTGCTTCTTCCTTCACTTTTGCTCCTCAGAAAATCTTTCAAGAAAACCCATTTCTTTGAGCTTCTTCCAGCTGAAGATGACCTTGAAGAAGAAGTCGACATTGAAGCGCCATCATCATTAATGCTGTCCGCTTTCTTGTCTGAATTTTTGTCCATGGACACGTTTTGGTTATCGAGAACGAAAGTATCGTTTCTCAAAGGGGACATGGATCTTGTTCTTCTCCTTAAAGACTTATTCCTCAGCCTCAGATCTCTGCCTCTTACCTCATCTTCTTCATCATCACCTTCGTGTTCAAGATCCAGCAATGGATCCAAAACCTGAGGCCTTTCCAAATGGGTGGATAGCTTCATGGGTCTGATCTGTCCATTCAAGAACAGTTCATCAGCTGAAATCATGGATCCTGTTTGACCCGACCCTGATGACCCAAATCTCCTGGAGAACTCAAACTCGAAGCCTAGAGGCACCGAGTTATCAGGGGAGGGTGGTCGGGTTGATGACACCATTGAAGCTACTGATGTCATTGCAAAGTGCATAGGGCTAGCCGGTGCACTGTAAAAGAAGCCACCATTAAAGGAGCCTGGACCAGGTGACCTGTCGGGGCTTGAAGGAGCACTGACATAGGGTGTGGAACAAGTGCTGTCATCTTCTTCAGTGAAACCGTGGGGCTCATGGGCTTCTAAAGATCTACCATCTGTGCTAATTCCTAGTTCCGTGTGGCTTGATTCATTGTCGTTTGGGGTTTGAAACTTCATTTTTTGCTGTTGTGAATGATGCGATGAAATTGAGAAAGAAAGTGGAGTGTATGCGTTGTGAGATTTGTTCATCCGTGTGGTGATTTATAACAAGTGTTAAATGCCCAAAATGCGAATTTTCATTACCAATTTATCCGTACCAAATTGTGAATTTTATTTAATGTATTTAACAAATTCATCCCCTTTTCAACGAGTAATTAAATTATTAGTCCAGATCCCATGTCATCTAATTACTCACTCTACCCCAACTTCTAATGAATGATGCATGTCAATTTGATTGATAGGTTGCCCAAACCAAATTATTGCCATTGATATCTCTTCTATTTGGTATTATCTTAATTTAATCACAATCACTGAAAATTAAAATAAAAATCTGGATTTTTACTGTAGAGGAATTTGGAAAATTATTTTATAATTATTTAATTAAAGTTAGATAAAAAACTCATTGTCAAAGTTGTTGATTTTAAGCTCTCAAAGATAAATCATGAACTTTAATCAAATCCACGTCAATATAAACGTTAGAGGAAGTTTTAGATACTCGAATTTCTTTATAAATTATTGTCTTCTAAAATACTTAGAATTTTTAATATCCAAAATTAATTTATTTGTCATATTGACATGAGTCTTATTAAAGATCAATAACTATCTTTGACAACTCAAAATTAATAATTTTGACAATGATATTTCTTAAATCTTACGTTATTTAGATATTGTTTTTTAAATTATTTTAAATATTAGAAAAAAGCTCATTGGATGATTGAAGACAAAACATATACACATGTGATGTCGCCATCGCTAGACTTGTGTTCGTACGAACTTGTGTCTTCAACACGTACCACGTGCATTTTGTTCTTTTTAAATAAAATTTGTAATAATTTTTTTTCATTTCTCTCATTTTGGCCACAAAGTTTGAATCTTTGAACACAAAGTTTGAATCTTTGAACTTTTTCAAATTTAATCAAATTAGTCTCTAAACTTTATTTTGCGTCAAATTGGTCTTTAAACACTTTGGGTGACAAATTGACCCACAATTTGAACAGTTTGGTCTAATTGGCTTTTGAACTTTTTGAGTGTAAAATTAGCCCCTAAACTTATACATTGTCAACCGAAGTCCATGGATCAATTTGACCAAAAATGTTGAGTTCGATTACCAATTTAACTTCAAAAATAGATACCAATTTGATCAAACTTATTACGTTCAAAGATTAAATAGACCTAAAAAAGTTTGAGGGTCAATTGAACCAAACTTACGAAGTAAGAACTTCAAAAGATATTTTTTGTTTTAAATCTTGTTCTTTATTTAATACTAACTTACAATTATTATTATTAGTACACATTACAATTTTGTAATATATATTTTTATTAGTATGAGATGATTAATTATAAGATAGTATTTGTTTTAAATTCTCTCAAACAATTGACAACGAATGCACACACGACCTGAAGGCGTTGCTACTCGAACTCAAGACCTCAAAGGAGAACAACACGTCTTTTAATCTCTGAGATCGCTTGATGATTTCAAATATATTAATAATTATAAAACCTTCAAATATATTAATAATTATAAAACCATTCTTTCAACCTAAAAAATTTAATTTTATTTGTAATTTCATTTTCCGCTACTTATTGAAAAAATTATAAAATAGTTTTTTTAATGTAATATTATTTTTTAATAATCAATAATTTAAATGTTTAAATTTATATTTAATTTAATTGATTCATACAAATCACAATTATTTCTTTAACAAATATAATTCATTTTAATGAAAAATATGATATTCAGATTTTAATATTTATAATTTAATATCCTATTCTCGTATTAAGAAAAATATCATTTTTATCAAATAGAAAATTAAGATTTCTTTCATTTTCAATATCTTATCTCTTATGTTATTTTGATGTCCCAACTACAAAAAATGAACTCAAACCATAAGATTTTAGTAATTCAAACTAGAATTATTAGGAATATTAAATAATAATGTTGATTATAGAAACATCTCTCACTTAAAAAGATAAAGAAACATCAGCAATCTATGGAGCAAATGATTAAAAACTCTCCGTTTACATATTCTCTATTTCCTAGATTGTGAGTTTATTATTAATAGGAGTAAAACTTTCCATCCCTTCTCCCAAGTAAAAATTGTTTAAAAAATAAAATAAATAAACGTCATTAAGAATTTACGGATGCATCCCTTTAGAAAAATTAAGAATTTAGTTTCACCCAAAAGCTCAAAAGTCAATGGCAATGGGTGCCAGCTTAATTAATTAAATAATTGCAGGTTAATTAATTGTAGGGCGAGTGGGAAGGTGAATGTCTCAACTTGTAACCTATAAAACTTTGTGCTTCATTCAAAGATTCAAAATGGGTAAGCATTGATAGAAGAGTAGGGATCCAAGTGGGGTGTGACAGTAAAGCTAATGGTGGTGGCAATATATTGTTAAATTAAAATTTATAAAAATCTTGTTATATTTTTCCCTTTTTTTAATACTACACTTTTTCTTTCTTTTGTCTTTTTCCTTAGTTTTTAGTTTTCATTTTTTCCAAGTTTCTTTAATTTTTGGACCCAATGGCAGACGTGGAAGAGAACCTAATGGATTTGTCAATTGGGGATGGCGATAAAGAGTAGGGCCGTAAAAAGTTGACCCGACCTGTAAAATTGATTGAAATCGACCCGAGTTAAAATTGTTTTTGACCTGCACTATGGCGATCCGAAACCGACTCGAGTCGAAACTGGTGTTGACTTGAACCCGACCTGCATCCGACCTGAGAACGACCTGAACTTGAATTGAACCGAAAATATGATACCCGAACCCGAACTGCATCCGACTGATATGAACCCGAACCCGAGATTGACCTGGTAAATAACTGGTATTACCCGACCTGTTTTTAACTTGACCTGTTTTCAACCTGACCTGTTTTTAACCTGACCTGTTTTTAACCTGACCTGTAAATGATCCGACTTGTTAATGATCTGATCTGATATTTACCCGACTTTTATATTACCAGGGAGGAAATTATAAAATTTTAATAAAATTATGAGTTTTTTAGTTTATGATGTAATTAAAAAATTAATATGATTACTTTTTTAAATGTTATAAAAATATTTTATGATAATTAAATTAATAATAGACATGTATATAAAATTTAATAAAATTAATAAAATTATTTAAATATAAATTAGATAAAACATTAATAATGCAAAGAAAAATTAATATAGTTTAATTTATATAAATTTTATAGTTTTATTTATATAAAGAAAAAATAATAATATTATATAATATAACTTGAGCCTCTAAATTAAAAAAATAAAGTAAAAACTAAGAAAAGGCCCACAACCCATAACCTAACTAATATAATTTATTTTTCAATAATTTGGAGTGATTATAGTATCATATTTATTTATAATTTTTCTTAATTATACATTCTACAAACACGAACATAAATCCTCAAAGAAATGCGAGGAAGTTTCATAAAGCACGTTTGCCTGTCTTATGGGGCAGAGAGAGATCCCAAACCACGACAATTCCCTACAAGCTCATTTCTAAGATCTGAAACCTCATGATGACTCTCCTTCTCAAGTCCCACTCTCTCACATAATCTTCTTTCCCTCTTACCTGACAACTGTATCACACACATGAGAAATAAGGCTCTTTTTTATAAATATTTATAGGTCAAAGTCAATGATTAACCATCTTGTTTTTACATATGCTTTATATTAAAGATCGTAACTTCATTTTTATTCATTTTAATCCGAAAAATTGACAGTACAATAATACTCTTAGTTGCCATGTAATCAGTGATCACGTGCGGACGTTGGTTTGAAACTTGTTGGTGGACAACAAAGTTAATAATGGCATTGCTCTGATTGCGTGATATTATAAGAGCAAACTGAGATATCTGTGTCTTTGCCAGAAGAGTTTTATGTATGATTGGATTCACAGCTCTCCTATCAAATTAACAGCGATTTTTCATGCATATGAGCTTCAACATAAGATCCCAATATTGTTGTAATGAGCAGTAATTAGTTGGATAGTATGAGCAGTAAGAAACAGACGATGGAGTCGGCCGGTTATATATATTTTACGTTTCATGCTCCAATTGACGTAGATTTCTCGTGCTCGGCTTTAGATTTTGTAATGTGGCAGTGGTCACCCTGTTGCAACATCCTTGTCTGAAAACTAAAGCAACAATTGCTTATTTTCACGGCTTCAGGGTTTGTAGTATAGAAGCATGGTGGAGTGGAAGTGGATAATGAAGAGCGTTGCTGCTGTTGTTGAAGAAGAAAAGGAAGAAGTTGTTGAAGTTGATGAGAAGGCCAAGGTTGAAGAGAGTACGATTACTGAATCGGTTTCTTTCAAAGAAGAAACTAATGTCGTTGGTGAACTACCCGGGGCTTAAAAGAAGGCTCTTGATGAGCTTAAACAGCTCATTCAAGAAGCGCTTAACAAGCACGAATTCACTGTCAAAGAAGAAAAACCAGTAGCTGAGAGAAAAATAGAAGAAGAAAAGAAAGAAGAGAAAGAGGAAGAGAAACCTGTTGCATCTGTTGAAATTTCAGAAGAGTACAAGGTGGAAACTGAAGCACCCGCCTCTGTTGAAGTTAAGGAAGAAGAGAAAACTCTTCCTCCACCACCACCAGCTGATGAGCAGACTGTCGAGGCGGCGACCGTGGTAACCGAAGTGGTTGAAAAGGTGACAGCCGTAGACGATGACGGCGCCAAGACGGTGGAGGCAACCGAGGAGTCTGTGTAGTATTAGTCGCCACTCCTCCCGCAGAAACAAAGGAGGAGGCCGCCGTTGAAGTTGCTCCTCAAACCAGGGAGACAAAAGAAAAGAAAATAAAGAACTGTACATTGATAAAAAGTGATATCAAGGCGAACATACATTCAATGTGCATATAAGTTGTAATGCATTAACATGAAAATGTTATTCAGGTATACCTCACGACCAGCAAGAGTCAGCAAAACAGCCCCTAGACCTCCAGCGGTTAGCCACCTCTGTGTAGACCCAACAACTCCATGAACAATGAAACAGCAGCGACAAACTGCATAGTATATAGCTTTCCCTGCAAACTGGAAACCCATCTGCCAAAAAAGGAAGAGATGATGATTTAGTTAGAGCAATGTCACCAACGTTTCTTGTATCTCTGATCTCAATCGTCTCCATGAAGAATCTCTGCAGTTGCTGAACCGTTCTGTATAAAAAACATTTTAACCAAGTTTAATGGTCAACAAAACAACTTTCATGGAGAACTACAACTAGGAAAGCATTATCAACAATAAAATATCAACTTCAGTTGAACAAGATTCTGAAAAGAAACATTATTTGGCGGGAAATGATGTTGATTTTAGCGCCACATTGGCGTAGCCTTTTGGCTTAAGCGAGGTAGAAAATTCGCGTGTTTTTTAATTTTATTTGACATTGTAGCTTTGTCTCTTAGTTTTAAATTTGTTCCATTTAATCCAAATTTAATGATGTAATATATTAATTTTAAGCTTCATATTTCAACTTTTTTTAATTTAATCCAAATTTAATGTTACAATTTATTAACTTAAGCTTCATATTTAAAATTTGTTCAATTTGATCTTTATATATTTTTCAATTCTTTCAATTAATATATATATTTTTATAAATTATATATTTATATATACTATATAGTTTATATATACTAATGAACTATAATATATAGTTGGTATATCATATACTATATAGGTTATATACTAATGAACTATATATATAGTTATATATACTATATAGTTATATATACTATGAACTATATAATATATAGTTTATATATACTAATGAACTATATATAATGTATAGTTTATATATACCATATAGACTATATATATTATATAGTTTATATATACTAATAAATTATATAATGTATAGTTTAGGGTTTATGATTTTTATATATAGTTCATATGTAAATTATACTATATAGTATATATAGTTTTTATATATAATATATAGTATATAAATATAAACCCTAAACCCTAAAACTTAAACCCTAAAACCTAAACACTAGACCATAAACTATAAACCCTAAATCCTAAACCATAAACCATAAACCCTAAATCCTAAACCATAAACCATAAACCATATATGTTCAATTTATTTAAATTTTATATTTGTAATTTCATATTTGTTCAATTTAGTCCTCAAAATTATATTTGCATTTGAAATTGACCTATACTTATTACTTATTTTATATTTTTTAATTGGCCCGTAACTTTTTAAATGGATATAATTTAGTACTTTTAATATTAATTTAAACCTCACAATTTAAAATTATTTCGATTTGATCCCTCATCAATGTGTGTTGTTTAATTTATTTAAATTTTTATTTTAAATTTCATATTTATCAATTTAGTCCTTCAAATTATATTTGTATCTAAAATTGACCCATACTTATTACTTAGTTATATTTTTTTAATTGGCCCATAACTTTTTAAATGGTATCATTTAGTACTTTTTTGTATTAATTTAAACCTCACAATTTAAAATTATTTCGATTTGATTCCTTTGTGTTGTTTAATTTATTTAATTTTTTATTTGTAATTTCATATTTGTTCAATTTAGTCCTCCAAATTATATTTGCATCTGAAATTGACCTATACTTATTACTTATTTATATTTTTAAATTGGCCTATAACTTTTTAAATGGGTATAATTTAGTACTTTTTTGTATTAATTTCAACATCACAATTTAAAATTATTTCGATTTGATCCCTCATCAATGTGTGTTGTTTAATTTATTTAAATTTTTATTTGTAATTTCATATTTGTTCAATTTAGTCCTCCAAATTTTATTTGCATATGAAATTGATCCATACTTATTACTTAATTATATTTTTAATTAGCCCATAACTTTTTAAATGGGTATAATTTAGTACTTTTTGTATTAATATCAACCTCACAATTTAAAATTATTTCGATTTGATCCCTCATCAATGTGTGTTATTTAATTTATTTAAATTTTTATTTGTAATTTCATATTTGTTCAATTTAATTCTTAAATTTGTATTTTTCATAAATTTGAACCATGATTATTTATATTCTTAGTAATTTACTCTAAATCATATACAATTACAAATTGCAATTTAACGTTCACAAAAGATGAAAATAAGTAATTCAAAAATAAAAATTAACCCGATTTGAACTCAATTCGTGTCTGATAGAGATCCGACCTGAATTTTATCTGCTAATGATGTGACCCGATCTGAACGAGATCCTACTGAAGTCAACCCGAACCTGAATTAACCTGGTCTTTATCTGCTTCACACCTGAATTGTTTTTACCTGAATTGACATCGATCCGAACAGAAAATGACCCGACCTGAACCTGATCTGGATCCGTTGTCAAATCAACCTGAAAATAACCCGAACTGATTTGACCTGACCTGAACCCGATCTGGATCTGGTGTCAAATCAACCTGAATTGACCTGTACCCGATTTTGCCCGACCTGCCAAGATCCGACTGAAACCTGACCGATTACCTGATTTTACAGCCATAATAAAGAGGCGTTGTAAATATGGGTGTTTATTGAGTGAATCGATCACGAGTTGAGTAGAATTCGATTTATGTTCGTTAAAAGATTTTTGTTGTTCAACTCGACTTGTTGCTCGTTAAACTCGATAAAATTTTACTCGACTCGTATTTGTTAAAAGAATTTGTTGTTCAACTCAACTTGTTGTTTGACTCGACTTGTTGGTTGTTATATTCATTAGAATTTTTACCTTGTTTTTAAACTATATGTAAAATCAAGTAAATTAATAATTAATAATTTAGTATCTTTCTTATTTATTAAAAATTAAAAAAATTAATAGTAATTATTAATTAGTAATTTATCATCTTTCTTATTATCTATTAGTAAATTAGTAATTATTAATCGGACTTTATTTTTCTTTATTTGAATAATTTTTAAGATAACTATTAAAAAATATAAACAAATTAGTGAACTGCTCACGAACTTATCAAATTGAGTTTGACCTTACTCAACTCAATTCATTAAGGTCCCCAGTCGAATTCAAGCAACTCACGAGTTACTCAACTCATCAAGCATCCCTAGTTGCAATTAGACTCGAGAACTCTAGACGCCCCAAAGGTTTTTTGGAAAAAACTTTATAAATTTAGTATAAAATATTTAAAAAATAAGATTAATATATTTTTAAAAGAATATTAACACATTTAAACATAATTTGACATCGATTATTCATTTTCATCAACTAAAAAAATCTATACAATTTTTAAATTTGATAGCACAAAATAAATTTTCCCTAAATTTAATACCCAAAATAATTTTTCTAGCTCCACCCCTGACTTCAATATAGCCATCTTGTTCGTTAATTGTTTTGGTGGGATCTTTTCTTACTTTGAGAATGGTAAACCCTCAGTCGATACAAATGACTCTTTCAAACATTTGACATTTGATTGAGCTAAATTTCTGTTGGATTAAAATTCATAATTATGAGCACATACTTTTAATGTATATTGTTATAATAAAATATGTCATAAATTAAGTGACCTTATAAAATCATAAGTGCTATAGATACTATTAAAGTTGTATTTATAATTTGATGAGGGACAGAGTTAAAAGTACAAACAATAACTAATTCTTATCTCGTCAAAGACTTTATACTCAAGAGAACTTTATCTTATTGGAAGATCTCAAGCAATCTTCAAGATCTCAACATTCTATGTAATCTCCAACAATGAATTTCCACAAATTTATCTAGTATTTCTTGTTCTTGATGATTTTGGGATGGTTGGATCTAGATTGGTTTTATATTTATTATGATCTGATTCTAACATTTTCATATCAAATATGCGTAAGGGTAGGTTTTTCTTTCAAGGAGTAGACACAAATAGAATTATGGATGGAATTTTAATTTCCATATGCTTGTTTTGTATCAAATAAAGGAAGAGAAGATCCAATGGTTGTTTCTTTGTCTTTTTCAATAGTTGAGGGTGAATACAATATAATATTTGTTCATAATATTTGTAAGTTACATTGCAGAGACTTGAGACCTTTATAGAAAATAACATTTTCTTTATTCACTGAGCTTGTTTGATCTTATGGATGTTTCATTGTTTAATGTAGGTTTTTGAATTCAAGTTCATGATCTACCCTATAGGGTTATGTTAGGGACGGAGGTAAAGCACCTAGGAAATTTTATTAGGGTGTTTCCCGCTTATGATATGAATTTTTTGTGTGTTATAAGGGAACAATGCATATTCATGTATGAATTGATATTCGTAAGCCTTAAAGTATGATATTTTTTCAAATGGAAAATCTGCGAATGCGAGATTCCAGTATGAAAAGCTCACCTTTTTGTGTTATTAGCTTGGCCACGATGAAAACTTCTTCCCTGTTTGAATTACGAAGGGTAATCAATAATCAATAAGATCAGAGCATCAATCTGATTCTGAAAGCTAATTTTCGCTCTTAGAATAGAGAGGCATATGCATCATCCGATAGACAGAGGTCAGAATCTGGAAGATCAAAGAATCAATCTACTTCCAGAGCTAATCCTAAAGGATATATGAGGAGTAATATGCCTCAGTATGTCAAAGGACCGATCTACTTGCAAATTATTCATTTCAACTACTTACAAATCTCAAAGGCAAGGTATTTATTTACATATTTAAAACCAAAGGTTGCACATCTGCTTTAAAATATAGAATTTTGCTATGTTTAAGATATTACGTAGAATTGTAAAAAGAATAAAAAAATTTACGTAGAATAACCATTATCATTTGCTTTATGCTTTGTTAATAATTATCTTGCAGCTTGTTACGTGTCGTTTTAAGGGGCATGAAGTTGATCAATGGCGAAAAGATTAAGAGTCACCTGTGGGCTGATAGGTTTGGCTGGCAATGAACGTGTGGGGAAAGATTAAAGCCGAAGGTGAAAGGTTGAAGGAATATTTGCCATTGCATCCAAATCTGGCCATATTCCTTGCAAATTTCTCCCTCTCTCTTTCTATCTCATCACTCTCATGCAAACACAACACAAAAGCTCGATCAGAACATAAAAGACCACGTCTAACATCAACGCTTCTACTTTTTCTACTTTTCCATGAAAACGGGAACTCCAAACTCACACATATGCTAGAGAGCCCTCTTGCTAAAACTGTAGAGACAGGAGACGACAAATTTTCTTATGGCATATGTAATATTGTCACTGAAACATGTATTTACGTCACTATTTATATTTTGTGACGTTAAAGTTGACGTCACTCAAAGTGTGTTACTAAATGCAAAATATGACGATATATATGTTTTCATCACGTATTATAAAACATTTAGTGACATTAATGAATACTATCACAATATAATTTATATTCAGTGACAAATAATTATATCATCAAATAATATAAAATTTTGTTACTAATTATTCATATCGTCACCAATAATATAATAATTTTATTGCATAAATGACAAAATTAAGATCATCACAAATTTTTTTATTGAAAATTTTAAATATATAAATTAAATAAATCTTAAAATTACAATAAAATTCTAATTTTTTTTGTAAATTATAATAAATATTGTGAATTTTCTATAAATTATAATAGAGGATAAAACCTTATATAAATTACAATAAAGGATAATTTTTTTTACAAATTACAATGAAAAATCAAAATTCTCATAAATTACAATAATGAAATATTTTTTTACAAATTACAATATCAATCCATATTTTTAAAAATTATAAAAATATGCCCAAAATTATACAATCATTACATTTTGATTCATTCTCTCTAAAATATCCAAGATCGACCCCCGATTTCTGCCACTGTTCCACTGCCTCTCGGTTGTCATTGCTGAAATCTTGTAAATACCAAAAAATTAACCATAAGCAAAAAGAATATTATTATCAACCAAAAACCACAAAGATAAATCAAAATAAGAAAAAGAAAAAAATAATAATAAAAGAAAAGAAATAAATATATTGAATTCTGATAATGTTATGGTTGCATAGAGGATAAAGAAAGGATTTAAGGAAACAGAGAAGAATAGATTGAAAGGAAGAACTTCATAGCATTTTCATTCATAATTTTATTTGTTTTTTACAACCAGTATATAGTTGAGATTGCTGAGAATTTAGTGCCAGTTGTATTGTCCTTGCATAACAACTATATTCCCTTAACCGTTTCCTTCTTTGGATTCATTTGCAGGCTGTCTGGCTATTGGGCTCATGCTTCTCCAGTTTGGGCTTGTTATTCTCTGATCCATAACCATCTGATCCATGCTGCTTCCCTTCAGGTATGTTTCCCGCTTGGTCCATGAAATTCAATCTGTATTTCTCCAAAATCCCTAATTCCATTATTTTCCCTAATTGTTTCTCATATCTTCCTATTCCCGCCTCATGGGTCATGACAATACCACTAGCTGTAGTCGATACTTGTCCCCAAGGATTGAAGTCAGGAAATTGTGATTGTAGCACCGTGAAATCTTTCCAGGTAGAGTTTTCCACCCTTAAATTCGACCACTGTATGAGCAGTTGAGTCACGACCTTGTTGTTTCTTTTGATAACGCGTTTATCTAAAACAATCGCAGGATAAACCTACAGTTTTCCATCGGAAGTAAGTTCAGGTGGGTCTGTGGAAGATACACCTTTGTTTCTAATTTTTTTCTTCAAAAGGCTAATGTGAAATACTGGGTGTAGCCGAGAATGATTCGATAATTCCAGTTGGTATGTGACTGACCCAATTCTCTTTTTGATTTTGTAGGGACCTTAATAACGAGCAGATAACTTCAGATTCTTGCGCAAGGCTAATGAAGTCTATTTATAAGGTTGAAGTTTAAGGTAAACTTCATCTCATTCTTTAAACTCTCGATCACTGCGCTTTTTATCTGCATAATGCTTCATTCGATTTTGTGCTTTGGTAAGTTGATCGAGTAGTATACTGTTTACATTATCCATTTCTTGCATAAATTGTTGCACATCAGCCACTCTTGATTCAGTCACCCAGGTCATTGTAGGTGGTGTATATCCATATAGGGCAGTAAAGGGAGTAGTACCCAAAGTTGTATGAAAACTAGTATTGTACCACCATTCTGCATGAGAGATCCACTTAGCCCAAGAATTTGGCTTTAAAAACAAATGCCTCTTAGTTAATGCTCCAGGCATTGATTAAGTCTCTCTGTCTGACCATCCGTTTGAGGATGATAGGTAGTTGTAAATAAGGATGTAGTCCCTAATAACTTCAGTAGCTCCTTCTAAAATATGCTAGTGAAAATTTTGTCTCGATTAGAAAGAAAAACTTTAGGTTGACCATGAAGTTTGTCAACCTGATCTAAGTAAACTTTAGCAACTTCAGTAGCTGTGAAGGGATGAACTAGGGGTAAAAAATGCCCATATTTGGTGAACTTATCAATGATCACCAAAATAGAATTGTATCTATTAGAACTAGGCAAGCCTTCAATAAAGTCTATGGTAATAAACTCCCAAGCTTGTTGTGGAATAAGTAAAGGCTGTAGTAGCCCTGACTGTAGGACATGTTCATTTTTTATTCTTTGACAGACATCACATTGTTGAACATACTGTTTAACCAATGTTTTCATTCCATTCCAATAAAAATATAACTTCTTCCGATGGTAAGTAGCTTGTATCCCAGAGTGTCCCTTTGTGGTGAATCATAAAGTGTAGCAATGAGTTGATCCCTTAATCCACCTGTCTCACCAATATAGACTTTGCCTTTGTATCTTAAGACACCTTTAGTGTAAGACCAAAGTGACATATCTTGATTACCAAGTAGCAGCTTAGGAATTAAATCCTTAGCAAAAGAATCTCCTTCATAACTGTTTTCTACTTCATGTACCTAAGCAGGAATTATTATTGTTGTAGATAATTGATTTATTTCAGAAGTTTTCTCAAACCTCCTTGATAATGCATCACCAGCCTTATTATGTTTTCCTTTGCGAAATTGAATGGAGTAATCGAAACCCAACAGTTTGGTAAGACCTTTCTTTTGAATAGTAGTAGTGAGCTTTTGTTCTAGCAAATGCTTCAAAGACTAATGATCTGTTTTGATTGTAAATGAACTCCCTTCTAGATAATGTCTCCATTTAGAAATAACCATTAGGATAACTAAATATTCCTTCTCATAAATGGATAGATCAACCTGCTTTGGGCCCAAAGCTTTACTGAGGTAAGCAATTAGTCTACCCTCCTGAGATAGGACTGCTCCTATACCTCTGGAACTAGCATCAGTTTCAAAACAAAACCTTTTGTTGAAATCTAGTAGGGCTAACACTAGAGCACGACACATAGACTTTTAAAGGATGCGAAATGATTTTTTTAGCTTTTTCAGTCCAAACAAATTGGTCATTCTTTAGCATTGTAGTGAGGGGTTTACTAATCTCTCAATAAACTTTCGATAATAGCCAGTGAGACCCAAAAACCCACGCAAAGATTTCAAATTTCTTGGAATAGACCACTCCTGAATAGAATCTTGGAGGGATCTGTAGCTACCCCATGTTGAGAAATAGTATAGCCAAGATACTTTACCTCTGTTTGACCAAAAAAAACATTTACTCCTTTTAGTAAAAAGCTGATTTGCCCTTTGAATCTACAAAACAGTTCTTAGTTGCTGTACTATGCAAATCAGAACTTTAAATTAAAAGGTCATCAAAAAATACTAGAACAAATTTTCTAAGGTAATCTCCAAATAGATCATTCATAAGAGCCTGGAAAGTAGGTGGTGCATTAGTTAACCCAAAGGGCATCACCTTAAACTCAAAATGACCATGGTGTGTCCTGAAGGTTGTTTTTGGAATGTCTTCAGGTGTAATCCTGATCTGCCAGTAATCAGATCTTAAATCCAATTTATAAAAATATTTAGCTCCAACTAATTCATCCAAGAGATCATCCACCACATGAATAGGAAACTTGTTCTTGACAGTTAGTGCATTTAACTGTCTATAATCAATACACATTCTCCAGCTGCCATCTTTCTTTTTGACTAACAAACAAGGTGAGGCAAAAGGGCTCTTAATGGTTTGAATGAATGATACAGCTAACATTTCAGCCACTTGTCTCTCAACCTCAGATTTCTGATGGTAAGGCATTCTGTAGGGTCTTACATTGACTGCTTCAGTTCTTGTTTTTAGGGTAATAGAATGATCATGCTTCCTTCTGGGAGGCATTCCAGTAGGTTCTTCAAATACATCCTTATAGTCAGCTAATATTGCATGGATTGCAGGAGGTATGTCAGTGTTACTAACCTCTGCATTTAACATATAAAGTTCCCCCACCAATTCAGGATTGTTTTTCATCAGCTTTTGCATTTTGTTGCCTGAAATCACCTTCATTGCAGCACTGTTCAAGCCCCCTTTTAAGACAATATTTTGATCACCCATTTTAAAGCTAAGAGTCATGTTATTGAAATACATTAATATTGGACTGTATTTCTTCATTCAATCAACTCCAATCACCATATCACTACCTCCAATAGGTAAAACTCTAAAATCATGGACAAAAGTGAAGTCTTGCATTTCCCAACTTAGTTGTTTACTTTTGCTGTACTGTAAAGTTTATCACCATTAGCTACTGTGATTACTAATGGATTAGTTTCCTCTAATTTCAATCCTTCATTGGCCCATCTGTTAGTGACAAATCTATGGGTGCTACCACTATCAATCAAAATACTAAGTGGTTTCCTTTTAATGAATCCTTGGATCCTTAATGTGCTACTTCCAGAATTGTCAGTTATTGCATTAATAGAAATCTCAGGATCATTTTCCTCTGATGGTAGTTTATCAGAAATAGTCTGTACTGCCTGTAATTCATATGATTCTTCCTGCTCATCCATTTCTTCCATTGAATTTAATTGTTTGAATTTGCATTGATGGCCTAGAGTGAACTTATCACCACATTTATAACACATATTATTTACTCTCATATACTCCAACAATTGATGTCTGTTATGGGCTAAACCTTGAGTGTTTTTCAAGGGTGAACTCATGGAGGAATTAGATGGTCTATAACTAGTATTATAGCCTTGCAATACTGGCTTGGAAACACTTTTCAATTTTTTGTTTTCCACTTCCAATGACAACTCATAAAGTTTTGCTTTTCTGGCAGCTTCAGCCACAGTCTTAGGCTCCAAAACTTTTACTTTATGTTTCAGCTCATTCTTAAGGCCACTCAAAAAACTTGAAACAAAATAGTCATCGCCTAATTCATGATTAATTTGAAGAAGGAAGGGTTGAAGTTCCTCAAACTAAGCTTCATACTCCTCTACAGAAGATACTTGAGTTAATTTATTAAACTCATCAATCACATCAATACATCCTTTAGCAGAAAATCTATGACACATATCATAAACAAAGTAATGCCAAGTAACTCGACTCTTCTTCATAATATACCCATCAAACCAGACCTCTGCCTTACCAGTGAAGTACATAGTAGCTACTTCTAACTTTTGAAATTCAGGAACAACAAAAATAGAAAAGTATTTCTCATATTTCCTGACCCAACTCCTAGGATTAGTACCATCAAAGAACTGGAGCTCAATTTTGGGTTTTGGAAAAAAAATGCCAGTATTAGTGTTGTTTGAATGTTTTTCCATAAATGGATGGCCTTTAATAGTCGATTGTTCCCCAGATTCAGTTGCATTTACTCATACTTTCATCTTAAAAACATCATTTGTTTGATTAGGATCCTGCTAAAAAGTAGGTTTTGAAGCTAAAATTCTTGGCTGTCTTGGTTGAAAGGAATACTTTTCATGATCATCAATAACTGTGACTTGCAAAGGCAACTTACTTACTGTTTTAGTCTGAGCTGTTGGTAATGGTTGTTGTTCTGCAGGAGAAGATTGTACAGACTCAGTTCCAGTTTTATGCATCAATCCCAAAAGTTGTTGGAGGATGTTTTTAGTTTCATTTGTTGTTGTCTCCAAAGCCTGTATCATCTGCTCCAAAGCACTCTGTTGTTGAAGCCACCAAGTTGGAACTGGTTCTACTTCAAAGGACTCCGTTGGATCAACAGGAATGACCGGCGGCTGATCATTGTGAGTCATTTGTTAAAATTTTGGGTTTTGGAAAAAATGCCAGTATTAGTGTTGTTTGAATGTTTTTCCATAAATGGATGGCCTTTAATAGTCGATTGTTCCCCAGATTCAGTTGCATTTACTCATACTTTCATCTTAAAAACATCATTTGTTTGATTAGGATCCTGCTAAAAAGTAGGTTTTGAAGCTAAAAAGTAGGTTTTGAAGCTAAAATTCCTAGCTGTCTTGGTTGAAAGGAATACTTTTCATGATCATCGATAACTACGACTTGCAAAGGCAACTTACTTATTGTTTTAGTCTGAGCTGTTGGTAATGGTTGTTGTTCTGCAGGAGAAGATTGTACAGACTCAGTTCCAGTTTTCTCCATCAATCCCAAAAGTTACTGGAGCATGTTTTTAGTTTCATTTGTTGTTGTCTCCAAAGCCTGTATCATCTGCTCCATAACACTCTGTTGTTGAAGCCACCAAGTTGGAACTGGTTCTACTTCAGAGGACTCCGCTGGATCAACAGGAATGACCGGCGGTTGATCATTGTGAGTCATTTGCTGTGTTTTCCTTGTTTTACCCAATTTGAATCTTTTTTGGTACTTTTGGATTAAAATAACCTTGCTCTGAATACCAATTGTTATGGTTGCATATAGGATAAAGAAAGGATTAAAGGAAATAGAGAAGAATATATTGAAAGGAAGAACTTCATAGCATTTTCATTCATAATTTTATTTGTTTTTTTATAACCAGTATATAGTTGAGATTGCTGAGAATTTAGTGCCAGTTGTATTGTCCTTGCATAACAACTAGATTCCCTTAACCGTTTCCTTCTTTGGATTCATTTACAGGCTGTCTGGCTGTTGGGCTCATGCTTCTCCAGTTTGGGCTGGTTCTTCTCTGATCCATAACCATCTGATCCATGCTGCTTCCCTTCAGGTATGTTGTAACATCCCAAATCAGGGTCAGTGACTAAATTGCAAACTTTGAAAGTTTTGTGTTCAATTTAGAAATGAAATTAAAAGTCTCGGGATTTAAGTAAAGAATTTTAATATTGGATTAAATAGAAAAGATATATGAACTAAAGGGGCAAAATGGTCTTTTCATGGGAAATATTTTTATCTTCCCTTTTTGAGTATTATATAAACGTGGGAAATATGAGAGAGTTCCAAACTTCTCTTCTTTATTCTCTTCTTTTCCACCGTGAAGCCATAAGCAAAGGTAAGATCTCTTGTTAGTTGATATTTTGCTGAATTTAGGATTTGGTTATGATTATTGGATGATAATTAAGCTTAAGGAAAGCTTAAATCATCTTAAAAAACAAAGGATGGTGGAATTAGAAGAGATTAAATATTTTGAGTTTTTGAATGAAATCTTGAAATAAAGTTGATAAGTTGAATTTTAAGTTGAATTTGACTTGTCAATAGTTGAATTAAGAGATTTGGAGTGATAGAAAGGAATTTAGAACATGTTGAAATTTGAGTATAATTATTGAATTTCATTAAGAGGAGAGGATTTTGAGAATTAAGATGGGTTAAATGAGTACAAATGGGCTTAAGTATGTGTGTTTGAGTTTAGTATATGAAAGAGGTTGAAATATGAAGTGTTTAAGATGAAATGAAGTAAATTTCGTGTTGAAAATATGATTTATGGGCTAGGGGAATCGATACCCCCTCAAACGAACCAGAAATTCCAGAATCTCATAGGGGAACTGATTCCCCCACAGGAGGGAACCAATTCCCCCTAAAGGAAAATTGTGAATATGGGTTTAATAAGTTCGTTTAAGTTGCTAGTATCCAATTACAAGGTGTAGGTATCTAATGATTGCCTCAAAATGTACATTTATGTAGATTCTGCGCGTAAAGCAATTCTGGAACATTTGGCAAGTAAGATCGATCAAGGGAAAGATAAGAGATTGAAATTGACTAGTGAGGCCAAGGTGAGTGCATACTAGTGACATGTAGTGTTTAATGGAAATAAGACTTGCGATGAGTCTATTTCCTAGAGTAATATGCATGAAGTCATAGACATGATTATGTGTTGGTTATAACTATATGTGATTATATGTATTATATTGATTGTATGTATGCATGACTAAAGATAATGATATGCTTTGTATATGCTATATGATTTATGTAAGACTTTATTATGCAATAATGGAAGAACATGGAATAAGTTATATGATAGAGTCATAAGAAATGAAATGAACATGAGAGAATAAGATAATCAAGTATAAGTCATATGATATGGTATAAGTGATTATACGAGAAATGTTAGGAGACTCTAAGAGAATAGTATGAATTCAAGGGCATAAATAAGGATACATAAGTTATATAGAGAAGATTGATAAATTAAAGGAAACTATGGTTTATGTATTAAAGTGAAGAGCTACAAAGTTTTATTAAAGAGTATTGTGGAAGTCATGAGAAATTGAACTAAATAAATAGATGGTTTATGTGAGTGAAAAGGGAAAATGATATAAAATAAGTGGAAATTATTTATAGGATAGAATGATATTAATTGAATCTGTAATATAAACTTTATAAAGGAGTACTTGGGTAAAATCATTATATGATACAATTATAGAATATTACTATACAAATTATATTAAAATAGTATATATGAGAATATGAGTAAGTTTATAGGTTATTGATAGGACATATAAGAGTATAAATGTATGATAATATGAAAAAGTGAACTAAGTTTAATGATGTTGAACCCTATGAGTAGAAGTTATGTGATTATAAGTAACATGATTATATGATCACAAGATATGATACATGATATGAGATATATGAAAGAGAAAATATATGTTATATGAAATATTATATGACCATGCGATTATATGAAAATGTTCTACGCGTAAGTGAACCATGTGTTTATATGTATACGGGATATGTGATTTATATGACGATGAGCTATGTGAAAGAACTACATGACTATGTGTATATGTGAATGTATGTTAACATAAATATTAATGCCCATGTTATGTGTCATGAGAGCAAGGGGTATAGTTGGCATGCCAAGAGTCGAGGGTCTATGTGGTCCTTCGGGACATATATGTATTCTTTGGAACATGTGTGAAGTCTGGTGAGACACATACTTGATCCTTGGCATATGTATATGATTCTTAAGGAATGATATGTGGTCCTTCGGGACATATATGTATTCTTTGGAACATGTGTGAAGTCTGGTGAGACACATACTTGATCCCTAGTATATGTATATGATTCTTAAGGAATGATATGTGGTCCTTATGGACATTATTATATGGCACTACGGTGCAATTCTACGCGGCACTCCGGTGCAATTCTACGTGGCACTTCGGTGCAATTATACGAGCTGTGGTGACAGCATATTGCACAACCTCTATAGACTCACATATCTATAGTTCTCACATGTGTACATGGGCTTTGAAAAGAGAACATAATTTGATATAATGATATGTGTATTTCTCATGACATGGTAGAAGTGCATATATGTCATTGTGATATGAGATGCTATGCGTTTATGTATTATATGATTATAGAAATTAGTAATGTATTGTGGCATATTAAAATATATATAATATGTTTATATTCATTATATGCTCATATGACGGAGTTGAAGTAATGACAAGGGAATTAGTAAGGATAAACAGGTTAGTGATATGAGAACAATGTATGTGATATATGTATATGATGTGTGATATGAATTGCATGATATGATATATGTGTGATAGGGGTTTTGGTATCTGTTACATAATATACATGAATATATGTTGATGTATATGTAAATGAGTTGTATAATTTGATAGCATAAAACAATCATGCATGATTAGTGGGTATGAATTCCATTAGATGTGTTTTCTTTATGCCTCACTAAGTCATTGACTTAGCGTGTGAGTGTTTCACCCGCAGGTTACCTAAAGTGAATATAGAAGCTGTGAGGAGCAATACAGGTCAGCATCTCCCTTACAAGATTTTAGATCAGAAAATAGATGAGTTAAATGATTTTTGTTATTTTGAATATAGTTGGCATGTACTAATTGATTGAGTTAAATATGCTCTGATCGATTTTGGTTATTGTGGTCAAATTATGTAACTAAACTGCTTTTACTTTAATGAAAGTTTTAAATTTTCTTTGAATTTTGTCAAGAGTCAAAGTTTGAAAAGTCAATGTGACACATCGGACTCGTATTCGGGTCGGGTATGGGTTGGGGGTGTTACATATGTTTCCCGCTTGATCTATGAAATTAAATCTGTCTTCCTCCAAAATCCCTAATTCCATCATTTTCCCCAATTATTTCTCATCTCTTCCTATTTTCGCCTCATGGGTCATGACAGATAATAACAGTAGTTATACCAATGATATATTAACGACTAGTATACAGAGATATTAGGGATAATATAACAATATAATAATTAGATAAAGAAAGAGTTGAGTGAATAGCAGGCAATGGGCGTTGCTTACCTATGTGAAGCTTTGCTTTTCAGAGGGCAGTGTCGGTCGATGACGGTGAGGCAATATTAAGAGGATAATCGGGATTGACGACTGGTTCTTAGAATATTTGGAAGTCCATGACACGAGATGTCTTAGAATGGGGTGAGGCGTGAGGGCGCGGGGGAGTGACAATAACGAAAGATGGAATGGGAGAATCTGAATGACAATGATGAATTTTTCGGAATGGGTTAAACTAGGCTGCGCTATATTATTAAGATAGGGTTTGGGGAAGGGGAAAGTCCCGGGATTTGGGATGGGAGAATAATGGCAATAGAATAAATAAGGGTCGGTTTTGTTGGGGAAAAACATTTTACGGAAAATGTTTTTCCTGTTTTCGTGTGTTTGATTATCTTAAAACAAGAAAGTCAATGAATTTAGCTTACGGTCAACGTAAAACTTATCCCTTTCCACCGTAAAATGACTTACCGTTTGGAAAAGAATAAGTCATTTTCCTTTTCCTCGCTCCACACTGAAAATTCTCGCGATCCAGTAGTCTCTTTCTCACTAGTGAGGCAGACGATCATCTTCTCAGGTATCTCTCTTTTCATCTTCTCCATTTTCATCTTTCCATTTTCATCTTCCTTGACCTCCTTTTAATAGATGTTTCATCTTCCTTGATCTCCATTTTCATTTTCACCAGTTCGGCAGAAATCAGAAACCTTCGATTTGGTTTGATTTTGAATCTGTTTAGGCACGACTGTTGATGATTTGTTTCCACTCTTCGACAAGTACGAGAAGGTCGTCGACATCTTCATTCCCAAAGATCGAAGGTTCTTTCTCTTTTTTCATCTCTTTTTTGGTTGTTCGGAATTTATATAGATAACAATTTTTGTTTTCTTGATGGCAGGACTGGTGATTCATGCGGCTTTGCATTTGTGCGCTATAAGTATGCCGATGAAGCTCAGAAAGCTGTAGATAGGCTAGATGGCACGTTTCTTCCTCTTTTTTTATTTTAGCGCTTTTATATTTATTAAACAGGATAGTGGGTACCCTGCCCTTAGCTTAAAGGAAGAGGATGAAAGTGTTTATTGGAAGTCCAAGGACGATGAGTGGGTTAATTCTAAGGGACCTCAAAATTCAATCTTCTTATTTTTCTATCGGTTTGTCCTACATGCAACTTAATTTTTGCGCCTTTTTTTCCTTGATACTCTTTTAGTCAAAATTGGATACGACTTAGCTAACCTTTCTTGAATATGCAGGTTACAACTATGTTATCATTGGCAGCTACATGTTCATCAGCAGGGGTTATAGTCATGTATGCAAGAGATTTGGACTTCTGCAGGGCTCAAAGCCACCTCCCATGCAGTCAATTTGAAATATCAATAATTTTGGCGTTCATCACATGGATTTTGGTTGCTATGTCATCCCATGTCATGTTCTGGATCTTAGCCTCTTTCTGAAGGATTCGAGGTTCCGATGCTCATAACATATGCCCACATAGTAGTATCTCCCATTTAACATGTAAATGCTTTTTTTTCTTCTTTTGCTTCCCATTCCTTAGTTTTTGACAATTTTGGAAAATTGTGGTTTTGCCTCTTTAAATTAAAGATTTTTCTTTGTGATCTTAACTATTGACAAATGTTTCAACGAAAATGCATATACCGCTGCTTGTATTGTCGTGAAAGCTGCTTGTATTATTACGGTTAGATATTATTGTTGTTTTAATGTGATAAATCCTTTAATTATACATTTTAACACTATTATTATTATTACAATATTATGTATTATTTTTTTTAATGTGGTGTACATTTAATTAAACCTACATAATATTTATAAACTTTTATAATATATTTTTAATAAATTATTAATATTATATCAAATAAACCTACATAATATTAATTATACGTTGAAATTCATTTCTAAAAATATGAATGAATAAGCATCATGAAGATTTTAAACCTAAAATAGTGTATTTATAACACAATCAACATAAATTATTAATATTGTCTAAATACTTAGTTTGATGTACTTATAAAAATACAAATTTTTATAAAAATATAATTATATAAAAAATAAAATGAACCTTTAATAAAACTAAAAGGTAAAGAATAAAAATATATTGAATATGTATGTTTCTTCATTAAAAACAGATTCAGAAAACTGTTTTCAGAAAAATTAACCAAACAATGTAAAATATTTTACAATGTACTATCCAAACACTGGAAAATATTTTTTTATAAATGTAATTCATTTTCCAGATTTCATTTTTCGAAAAATATTTTCAGTGAAACAATCAGACCGTAATTTAAATAAAAAAAAGTATAAAAAGATATTTTAATAAGGGAATTTAAGCGGATGAGCTACGGAGGAAATAAAACAAATTGTTTTGAAGGATAAATCGTGGAGTTAAGCCTTCAACTTCTAATAGTTTTCAATCTTGGCACTAAACTTTTCATTTTCCCAATTTATGACTTTAATTCTAAATTTCCTCTAATTTAATCTATTAGAGTATGAATTTTACTTAAATAATTATAAATTCTTTCTCAAACTTTTAATCCCTAAATTGGAATGTGAGGGTTCGTACCTAAACTGACCCAGCCTCATATTTTTAATTTTAAAATTAAAAAAATTAAAATTATGTTATTTATAAATAAACTATATTATGAAAAATTAAATTATCACGAATAAAACTTATTAGTGACCAATTTGCAATGTCACTAATTCAAATTGGATCGTCACAATAATAAATCGTTACTAACAATTTCATTTTATTAGAGACAATTTTACAATGTCAAAATTTTGTCCAAATGTCATTGAAAGGTTTCCCACCAAAAATTTTTTAAGACAAATTTTGGCAACAAATATATAGTGACGAAATTCAATGACAATTTTTAAAATTGTTATAAAATATATATCGTCAACCACTAAATGTGACAAAAACAAAAAAACATCATGTTTATTGTATATTTTGTGACGTTATATGCAGTGTCATATAAAAATTCCATCATAAATTAAGAAATTTAATGTAGTGAGTGGAGAATTGAAGATTGAATAAATAGATTGGTCAAAATGGTTATTTCATGGTCAAACGGTGTCAGGTCAACGATTAATGTGCCACATTAGTTTTTTGTCACCCACAGTAATTCCAGTTAAAGTCGAGTGTTTGTTTTGTTATAAATCGATAACGTTAGTGATTGTTTTGTTACAAATTGATAACATTAGTGACCAATTTATTACTTTTAAAACTTCAGTGGAAAAAAATTTACTCAAACATTAATGATCATTTGTGTAATTTACCCATCCTTTAATCTATAGAAATATTTTTCTTTTCCATGAAATTCAACCCCAAAGAGGAACAAAACAAACGGCTCTTTCCTTCTTACATCAAAACCCAAAGACCTAACTAGCTTCCTCCTCTTTTCTCAAATCAAAATCCAAGATCAGAGCTCAAAAGAATTCAAATTTCAATTCCCGGAAATTATATTTTACTCTTTGGATTGGAAAAGGAGGGTGTTTTAGAAATGGATGCCGATTCATGGGTTGTTCGTCTACCAATCAGCGATTCAATCACCATCTAGTAAGCTTCTAATATCCCATCTTCTTTTGTACTTCCATTTTGCGGCTAAATACGTAAATATTTTATCTTCTTTTCTCTGTGTATGGTGGAAAATGAAGGAGAAGGTAGTAACCTGATTTAAATTTGTCACCGGAATATGAGATCTTTATGAATATTTTTTGCCTTTAATTATTAATGATTTAATTTGTGAAAATGGGTTCAAAATGCAGATGTGTTTATGGGGTTTGGAGAAATAGATGGAGAAGATGATATAAGAGAGGAATTTTCATGCCCTTTTTGTTCAGAGTATTTCGACATGGTTGGCTTGTGCAGTCACATTGATGATGAACATCCAATTGAGGCTATAAACGGGGTATATCTCTCCGTTTCTTGTTCGAATTCATCATGCCTTGCTATTTATTTATTTGTATAAGTAAGAAGGGTATATTGGTTTCTTATTTTTCACATGATGTTTAAGATTTTTTCAAAGTCGCATAGTTCGCTTAACGGAGTTAAGCTTTGAATTTGATTGGTCGACTAAAAGGAATTGAAAGGGGATTGTTTGTTATGGATTCTGGTAGTTCAAAATTTCAAGCTTTTGCCTGGAAAGCTTAAATGACTCCTTTGATTGTTAAAACATTGATGTTTTGTTATGGATTGAAAATTTGGATGAAATAAGTTTTGAGCTAAGAGCTCAACTGATCTGAAGATGTTTACTGACTCTAAATTATATTTTGTGATGTTGTTTTTGGGTTCGCAGGTATGTCCGATCTGCGAAATGAGGGTGGGGCTGGATATGGTTGCGCATATAGCACTACAACATGGAAATATATTTAAGATATCCTTTTTTATTGAGTTATTATTAATGAATGAATTGTCTTTGGAATTTACTCTCCAAGTTTCATCAATGAGTTCTTTCTTTTTATGTGTCGTATGGTGGGGTAAGACTGTGGGTGTCAATTTCCTTCAAGGGGTATCGATTATTTGTAAGAGGTGTTAATTTACTTCTAATATTTTTTTAAAAAAAATTATGAAGGATTTTTTCTCCCAAAAGAATTTTGGGGTGTCTAGTAACACACATAGCCCAGGTGGCTACGCCCATGTGTGCCATGAATCTTAAAATCATTATTGGAGTCTGCCAAACATGTAGAATTTGGTTGTTGATTCTCTCTTTTACCTGCAAATGTTGTTATCTTTGTTCCTTTTTCTCAACTGCTCGGACCGGAAAGACATTTTAAGTCTATAGGCAAGATGATTCCATCCTTCTCTTCCCCTTTGGTGTAGTAGTAGTAGCATTGCCAGCTTTCTTGGTCACCTTATTATAAGGATTTGCTTTATATGTTTTCATTCTTTAACGAGTCTTTACCTGCATCGCAAGAGGAAACCTCATAAAGGCGGATCTCATTCAAAGCTTTCTCTTCTGAAGAAAGAGCTGCGACAAGGAAACCTACAGGCCCTCTTTGGTGGTTCTTCTTGTACAGTATCTTCATCCAATTCAGCACCTGATCCATTGTTGTCTTCATTTATTTTACCCATGGTTGATGATTTTGTTAGTGATCAACCTCTGTTTTCTACCGAAACAAGCACAACTAAGAAAAGTTCAGACATGAAAAAGGTGGAAAGGTAAGTTTTACTGTGTTTTAAAATCTGATTGCCCCATTTCTACCCCGGCTGCTTGAGGCAGGTGTTATGAATGTATGATATTTTATGTGGTTATTCACTTGCAATCTTACTAATCTTGTCATAGCCTTCTTGTTTGGTATTGCCATCTCAAAGAGTTCTTCTGTATCCTATTGTGGTTTTTGGCTTTACTCATTCTGATTTTTTGTTTCGGTGACAGAACCATCAAGTCGTCTCCCCTTTCGGTCAAGGATCAGGAAGAAAAGGCGAAAAGATGTGAGTTTGCCCAAGGGCTGCTATTGTCAACAATTGTTGACGATATCTTATAAAGCTGCTGCAATTCTGGGCAGAAGCCCCGCATTATTGGGTTCACGGCAAAGAGCATTTGCTGCGCTCGAAATATATGGTCTGTTAAGCTGTTCGTAGTGAATACGTTGATGTATGTATTAAGCAAAATATTGAATAAGGTGTAGCTTTTATGTTACATGTGGAGTTTTAGGTGTTAGGCCTGCCTGATAATATTCCATCTTTAATGATTATATTAGGAACAAGGAAAATAATTGAAATACAAGAGTGACTGGTGTTAAGTTGCTATTTGTCCAACAACATAGAACACAAAACCGATCGACCATATTACATAGAAATTAGGGAAAACTACACGATTAGTATCTCAGGTATCGCTTTTGTTCTGTTTTGATCATCCAACTATTTTTTGTGTCAAAATCATACTTAACGTTATGTTTTAGTTTTATTTTAGTCATTTATTATTAAAAAATTAATGAGTATATTAATATGTAATCACAGGATAGTGTCACATCATTATTTAATTTTTTAAAAATGTCATGTATGCAATTTTGTTTGCTTTTTATCTACGGATGATCAAAATGAAATCAAAATGTAATGTTAGGTATAATTTTGAAAAATATAATAGTTAGGTGACTAAATTAGAATAAAAGTGATAATAGAAGTACTAAACATGTAATTTACCCTAGAAATTATTAGAATTGTTAGATCCAATTCGTTGAATCCAGAGGTATAAAAGTTGGAGCCCATTGCTTATTATGTAGGCAAATGTAAGAATAGGGAAATACGTGCACAATTTTTTTTTTGTCAAAAAAATATACGATACATTTGGGTAAGATTAAAAGTTTTATACACTTGACACAATATAAATTAAAATTTTGTTCCTAAACTGTTTTGGATTTACAAATAGATTTATAATTAATATTTTATTTAAATTTTAGGTGTTAAAATAAAAATTAAGCTATTTTATTAATGTATCACACCATCAAACTAACGACATTTAACGTCTCAGTGATCAAAATTTAATAAAATTATAACGTAAGTGATCAAAACTTAACTTTTTAAAACTTGTGAGTAAAAGTATATAAATATAAAAAAAGAAGTAACAATTTTGGTAGTTTATCCAAAGTTTAAAATTTAAAATTAAAGACCAAAACGACGTGTTTTTTTTAGAATGGAAACGGCGATGAGACATTTGGTTCTTACCATTGCATGATCTCGAAAAGTTATCTAGATTAAAAATATTTTTTATGCAAATAAAAGTTATTAGTTTTTTTAAAAAGAAAAAAAAATCAAAAATAATAAAGATTTACAATTATAAGCATAAATTAATAATGTTTATAATTATAGACACAAGAAACTAATCACTTGAGATTAAATAAGGATCATACAAGAAAAGTATTAAAAATACATCTAAAAAACTCGAACAAAATGTAGATATGAACAGATTTGATTATATCGACAAACAAACTTTTTAAACATCTAAAGTTAACTTTAGGTATAGTTTAGGTATTTTTTTTACATTAAACCATTATTTTTAGGGTAAACTATGCGTTTAATACCTAAACTATCAATTTTGATACGTTTTAATACTTAAACTTTAAAATTTTCAAAATCATGCCTAACATTTAGCTTTTGTTTCATTTTAATACCCCGTTAAAAACTTAACGTTAAGTTCTAAAAAAGATTAAAAGTTTAGGTACTAAAGCAAATAAAAACTGATAGTTTATATACTAAACGCATTAAGTTTTTAATAGCATGGTACTAGAATGAAATAAAAACTACGTTAGGCATGATTTTGAAAAAATTAAAAGTTTAGGTATTAAAACGAACCAAAGCTAATAGTTTAGGTACTAAATGCGTAATTTACCCTAAAAAAACAATGGCTTAATGTAAAAAAAATGCTTAAATTATACCTAAAGTTAATTTTAGGTGTTTACAATTTTTTTTGCTCAAAATAAATATTTAACATTTTTAACATTATAGTTTTAAGTATCTATATCGTAACATTGTTAGAAATATCGTTAAGTGTCAGTTTTTTTTAATTTTACATTTTAGAAAAACTTTAAAAATATTATTAACTTTTTAAAAAATCTATTTTTTAAATCACAAAAAAACCCCTAAAATCTTAAATTTCAAATCTTATTTTCAACGGTCGATCATCTCCGGCCACCATCTCTGGCGCCAAACATCCATCCACTGACTGACCATCATGCTTGCCGACTGTTTGAGACTGTTAATTGCAAGTAACTGTTAATTACTATAATTATAATTGATATTATATTTCTATACGTTTTTTCGGATTTTATTCTTTTACTTTGGTTTTATGGACAGGCCGACAGAAAAGCTTGATGGACAGGTATTTTTCCTTGACGGCTAATCATGGGTGATTTGGAACATACGATGGGTGACTTGAATCTAGAAGAAAATGAGCATGTTTCCGTTCTGCTTGTAGGACAAGAAAAGGAGGCGTACATCTCTTTCGACAAATGTTTTGTTGGGTTCATAACATCGAGTCAAGTAGATTTTCAAACGAGAACTATTCTGGCCAATGCGTGTCATCCTCTCGATCATAGAATTAAGGGAAGGAAGCTATCTCTTCAGGTTATACCATGCCATAGATGTTTTTGATAAAAGTATATAGATCACGCGAGACAGCAATTATGAGCCGATAGTCATCACCTAATTGATTAATTATATAGATCATCGAGTCTGTCTTTGAAACAAAACATCTGACCAACACAAGAAAAGGAGTATGGTAATTAAAATTTTACAAGTTTCTCATCAATCGAATTTCATAAATAGTAGACTACTTGTTAGTAAAATATAAAAGAATTAAGGGGAAAAAATGAAGTTCCCTCAGAATATATCAATGATACTTTATAATCACTGGATTATCAGCATTAGGCATGGTTTAAAATTTCAAGCATCATTGGGAACTTTTCAAAAGCACAAATAATAAAAATAATAATCTGATATGAAAATTTAACAAAATGAATATAAAAATCGAAAATTCGGGACTTATATAGAATTATAAAAATCGATGCTGATTTTAGAGGTTAAAAAACATTAAAGGAAAATTGAAGAGAGACTCAGATAAATGTTGGATTAAGAATGATTTCCCAGACCTTACACAAAGGTCTCATAATGAGCTGGGGTTATACATTTATCATCATCGATAAATTTTCAATGAAAAGAAGAGAACCACAAGGCAAGGCTAATCAAAAAATGAAAGCTTCTTCGACAAAATTAGAAAAAAGAAAAATAGTATGAATTAAAGAGGCGAATTTTGTACTTTAAAGACCTGACAATGATTCAACAAAATCATAAACAAGACAGATAAAGAACATGAAATCTATGAAGAAAAACTAACCATTTGGTATGATATAAAGCAAGACATATCATCTCAACAGCTTCTACATCAGAATCGGATAACAAATAAAACAGTCTATCAGACACACCAGAAAATTTATGGAGAACTAAAGAAGGAAACGAAAATCGAAAAACACGAAAGAGTTGGAGTTTTACATAAAGGAGTACCATGGAAACAGCAACCAACATACTTTCACAATCTCTATCAAGCCTTCAAGATAAAGAAAGCGAAGAAGTTAAATTCGTCTCTTCTTCGGAAGCCGGCATCCATTATGTGGATGACGTGTGACGTCCTCGATATAGACAATAGGATTCTTAAAGCCCTCACGAAAACTAAGTATCGCTTGTTTTTTCCTCTTAAAATGGGTAAAGCCTTTCACTCTTACCACAACCGACTTAATCCCCATTCTCCTCGCCTTCCGTCCTGCATATTCCGCCACTGCTTCGGCAGCATACTTGGACACTTTCGAGGCTCCTAAAAGTCCGGGAACTCCAGCCGAGGCTCCACATTTTTTATTCCCATTGGAATCTGTCACAGTGACAAACGTATTGTTGCGCATCAGCTTTATGTGTGCAAAATGTTCGTTCTGCACAACATTGTCTGACCAAAATTGTGAGCCCCTATAGTTTGCCCTTGTATCTCCATCTATAACTTCCCTCACAAAATCCATGGACCTGCGATTCCCACCCGACCTGAAGTCTGCCTGACCTAAAGGACGAATATTATTCCGGAAAGACGAAGTATACGTAGCAGAGATATTCTCCTTCTCTGTTTGTTGACCAAAACTCTTCTCCGGATTTCCATCATTCCCAGGAAATTGTGCACCAGCACTGTAACTCTTTAAACAACCTATAAAATAAAATCAGTTATACCAATCCGAAAAGTGTATTAACAAATATTTTTCAACTATGAAGCCCTTCACTGATTGCAAACCAAGTACATATACACTACTTTATCCCAATTTCACACTTAGTACACAGATTACATTCACAAACCATTTCATCCCAAGTTTGCTCAAAGTTGCTTAACTTACTCTAATAGTTATATCCATCTATTTTCACTCATCAAACGGGCCTAAAAAAGTGTAAAACTAAACAGAGTTTTACACGAACGGATCCCGGCTCCCTCTATATATACATCACAGTGACCCTATGTTTAGTTGATACAAGAAATTATATTCCTTTGAATTGAAATCAACTAGGCGAGAATTCAACGACATTTCCAACTCTATATTTAGATTCACAAAAGTGATACAGCAACTATGTTAATAAAAAATATATTTTTAGATTATGCCCAACAACTGTTTGAAGAAATTACTCAATGAGAAATTCCAAAGTTTGCAAAGTTTAGTTTTTAACATCCATCGAATTATATTACTACCCCAAATGGAATAAGAAAGCCAGAACTTAAACACTCAAATTGTTGCAGAATTTCCCATCTGATGTATCAAAAACGAGATTGAAAGAAAACGAGGAAGGAACTTACCAAGAAAACTAGAGCGGTCGGAGGAAGATTGAGAGACCCATCTGAAGCTGGTAAAGCGTTGAAGCAAAGGTGAAGAAGAGAAAAGGCGAGCTTGTCGAACTGAAGAGAAAAGGTGCATTTTTCTTAGACGGGTTTTTCCCTTAGGTTTCAGACTTTGCTCGGTTAAAATTAAAACTTCGATCTGTACAATAATAATCAAGAAACATAGAATAAAGGGTAAACTACTTGTTTAATACCTCAACTATCATTGTTATTCTTTTTTAGTCACCTTACTGTATTAAATTTTAACCGTAATACTTTAGGCCTAGACGTTAAAGTCAATTCTAAGATGTCACAAAAAATAAAATTAATTGTCTCTTTCAAAATTAAGTATGCAAAAAATCCAAAGTAAGTTTAAAAGTCCAGTAAGATATTAAAAATACACAAGTTAAAAATAAGACATAATTATTTAAAAACATAAATAATTTAAATACGAAAACCTCCATTTAATATGAAGTCTGGGATTTTGAATATCAAGTCAATTCCAAAGGAAACAAAACAAGAAATGAAATTACAAGGTTTAGTTTATTTCAGGCCCGTCCATTAACAAATGTAGAATATGATACATTACTGAGCTTCAAAATCTTGGGGTTCCATATTTTAAAAAATATACTAACTTAGAAAAAATTGGCAGATGACCCCTAAATTTAAGAGCCCCATACTTTGAAAAATATATGTTAAACTTAGAAAAAAAAAATTAGGGACCCCATATTTTAGGGACCTCATTCTAATAAAACAGCACAGGCCCACATATTTTCTAGGACGGACCTGTGTACTTTTTATGTGCATAAAGTAACTAAAAATCATGCTCGTTACATAATTTAATTTATATACAAGAATTATCTCACATATCAGACAAGCATGACAAATGCATAAACATGCCAACAAGTCCCTGACTATCTTTTCATCCGCTAATCACCGCATGCATAGTTCCCCGAGTTCAGTATTACCTCATTTCCTCAAATAATGGGAGTTGAAGCTCAGTAATACTTGGTGTGGAGTTCAAAATAGTGAATTAAGTAGTATGATGCATACTATAGAATCAGTAACTTTCTCCTTACACATTAGTCTCATACATAATGTTAAATGTCATACAATTATATTCTAAATTATAACAGTTCCATTAAATTGTTTATGTGTCACATAAAAAGATGTATCATCATTGATAATTTGAGTATGTAAAAATATTTTTAAAATCGAATTCTATAATAATATTATCAAATTAGATTCATAACTGGCAATACCTTTACCATCTTTAATATAACTACATATATATATAAATATATAATTACTTCTTAAGAAAAATTTATTTAAATTAAAATTATTTAACTTATTATATTGTGGACGTAACATTAAAAAGTAGAAACTTTTAACGTACAAATTTATCTGAAACCAATAACAAGTGCAAGACCAATTCAGTGATTTGATTGTTTTAGCTAAAAATAATGTGTGGCTGATGATATCGATCGACTAAAATCAATTTGACTTGCGAAATGGTTGCCGAAGCTCAAGTTTTGTGACGTTCCCAAACCCATATGGTAATTGGATCGTGTTCTTATAACGGAGAAAAATCAACTTTCAATCACCTTCGAAGGAGTTGGCAAAAAAAGAAAAAAAATATTTTCTGCTCCTCTATTATTGCTGTTTTTCAATATAACTTGGTATATATTTCGACAATGGCTGACCCTGAGGATGCTCAGAGGAAGAGGAAGATCGCAATCATCGCCGTCAGTTCTTGCCTCTTGGTGGCTGTGGTGGTTGCGGTGACGGTTGGGGTTGGCGGTGAGAAAGACACCGATTCAAACGAAGAAACCTCAAATGGGAACAAAAATGCTCAGATCTCTTCCTCCAAGAAGGCAGTCCAGTTGATTTGCCAACCAACGGAGTTCAAGGATACATGTGAAGAACAACTCATAGAAGAAGCCGGAAGATGGACGTTAAAGAACTGGTTCAAGCAGCGTTTAAGGCGACCATGAAGCATGTGAATCGAGCTATGGAGAATTCAACGACCCTGAGGGAACTTGAGGAAGATGAAGGGACCAAAAGTGTTTTAGATGCCTGCAAAATACTATTGAATTATACTGTACATGAACTTGAAAAATCATTTGATGTGGTTGAGGAGCTAGATGTCGTTAAAATTCATAAACTGTTGGCTGATATGAAGATTTGGTTCAGTGCTACCATTGCTTACCAACAAGCTTGTTTGGATAGGTTCCAGAAAACGAAATCAAAATCCCATGCTTCACTCAAAATGAAGAAGTTTCTAAATATCACGACGCAACTCAGCAGAATTGGACTTGCAATAGCATGTGAATTAGAAGACCAGCTTCAGCAGTTGCAGGTTGAGGGACTCTTCGCTCGCCGCCGTCGTCTACTCGGAGATGAGGATCGACTTCCAGTTCTCGTCCATTTTGATTGGACTTCCTTTAGAGAAAGAAATCAGAACTGGAATCGCCGCCGTCGACTACTACACAAGATGAGGATAGACTTCCGGTTCTCGGCCATTTAATTGGACTTCGTTTAGAGAAAAGGATCAAGGATGGAATCGCCGTCGGCTACACCAAGATATTGAGCTAAATATACCAGAAGGAGCACGAAGACTGTTGTCAGCTAATTTGAAGCCCGATCTTGTTGTGGCCAAGGACGGCAGTGGATACTGCAAAACCCTAAATGAAGCCAAACAAAAAATCCCCCGCAGATCCACCAAGCCTTTTGTGATACACGTCAAGGAAGGAGTTTACGCCGAGAATGTGGAAATCCCTTCTGAAATGGCGCACGTGGTACTCATCGCAGATGGTAAAGACAAAACCCGAATCACTGGAAATATCAGCTCCGGTCAGGGTGGAAATCCCACTACCTTCTTCACTGCAACATTCGGTAATTATATATATTTATACATATTATTAACCCATTCGATAATTATACATGTATAAGGTAAATTATATATTTAGTCACCTATCTATTCTCGTAGTTTTGTTTTAGTTATCTATTTTTTTAAATCATATTTAATATTATGTTTTGATTCTGTTTTGATTATTCATATTTATAAAATTAAGATAATATTGATGTGTCACTATAAGATAATGTTAATTCATCATTGAAAAAATTTAAAAATTATTATGCTGATAATTTTGTTTATTTTGTAACTGTTGATGACTGAAACATAAAATTAAATATGTTTTTTTTAAATAATTTGATGATAAAAACATAACCTTAATAATAGGTAAATGATTAAATATATAATTTATCATGTATATGTTAATGATAATTGTATATAATGCGTGGTAGCTGTGGATGGAAACCACTTCATTGCCAAAAACATTGCGTTCGAGAACTCACACGGCCAATGAAAAAGCAAGCGGTGGCGTTGAGAGTACAGTCGGGAGATTCAGTCTTCTTCGATTGTTCTATAGACGGTTACTAAGACACGCTTTATGCTTTCACCAAACGACAATTCTATCGGGACTGCACCATCTCCGGAAGAATCGATTTCATTTTTGGTGATGCATCGGTGATTTTTCAGAACTGCACATTCCTTGTTCGAAAGCCACAAAAGGGAAAGCAAAACGTTATTACGGTACAAAAGAGAAGTGACAAGAAATTGCCGACGGGGACTGTTATCCACGGCGGCCAAATCATTCCTGCTCCTGAGCTTTCTCCGGTGAAGGACGAGTTCCCGGTATACCTTGGTCGCCCATGGGGGGCACTATCAACAACAATTATAATGGAAACTTACATCGATGATATGGTGCACCCAGATGGTTGGACAGACATGGCATCTGCATCTAAAACCCAAGAATGCACATACCTTGTGCTTCCACATCCAAGCGCGTTAAGATGATTACGCGGAGGACGCTGCTCAATACCTTCCTCCTAAGTTCTTCGCCGTCGGTGACGCTTGGATCAAGCATACTGAAGTTCCCTGCACCACAACATTAGGCGGTATCAAAGGAGGAAAGACTTGATGTGGGTTTGGAGAAACCAGAAAATAAAAATACACAAAAACTGTAAGAGGAAAGGAGAGACTGAGGATAAATTCAAAGGAGAAAGAGTGTTAAGAAAACTATCAGTTAAATACAAAACTGATTTATGTTAGATGGGTTCGTTACAACAGCCCGTTAGTTAGTTACATCTTTGGGTTATACATTAGCATGTACTGATGAGTTCTTTTAGTAATAAAGATGAAGTTTAATGCTCAGCCTTCTTCATGCTTCAATCTCTCCTCGTTGGTGATTACACGGCCATCTTCAAGCTTAGTTCTTCACTTTAAAAATATTTTATCATGTCTCATTCGTTGTCCTTTGAAAAATAGACTACTGCAAAACGAGATTAGATAATAAAATAAACAAGCAAGAAATCAATTAACCGTGTCGTAGTATTTATTATTATCTTAGAAACGAATTCGCCTGATGTGTGTAATCATTATAAGGGACGAACGACCCTATAAGATTAACACGATTCTCCAAATTTCGTACACCCGAGAAATAGAGTAGACTTAGGTGATATTGCTATTCTCTAAGAAATAGAACGTGGAAGAAGCTTGAAAGCTTTTGAAAGTGAAACATTTGAGAGAAACCGTTTTTTTTGTATGTCTCATAAGTTAAAAAAAAACTCTCTATTTAGCTTAAAATAGGAATAAAATAGTACAAGATCAAATAACAGTTACAAAATAATTAATTGTCTTAAAAACAATTTTAATAACCATAAACATTATTTTGTAATAAAAAATTCTACAATGTTCGTCGAGCGTGAATGAGCACCGTTAACGATAAACATCATTAAATTAATTTATAAAACATTAAATTATAAAGTACAAAACTTATAATTATAAATTAGTTAAAAATCTAATTGTAATTTAATTAAAATACAATATTTATAAAACATTAGTTTTTAGTTAAACTATACTATTCACCACCTAACTATTTATCTATTTTACTTTAACCACTAATTTTTCAATTTTGTCAATCGGGTCACTAACTATTTAAATATTGTCAATCAAGCCACCTACCGTTAAATTTTAACGAAGGAGACGATGTGTCACCAATTGAATGAATAGAAAATAAAATTAAATCAATAATTGATACTGGTGAGGTTTGAACCCAAGACGTGAGGAGAGGAAGCAAATGCCCCAACCACTAGATTGCACTATTCAAATGACAAATCTATCATGACATAATATATATAGTTAATGGCAATAAAAAAAGGGAAAATGACCTAATAAGAACTCCAACATGAAATAATTGAATAATACAATAAATGATATATATATACACAAATATTATAACTTATTAATATGTGAATGTATTTTATTTATATTTTAAATCATTTTAATGAAAAAATAAAAATAATTTTAATATATTATAATTGAAATATAACGAAGAGCTTCGTTGATTTATAATTTTCCTAATAGTTGAAGGCTTATCATAGTAAGCATTTTAACTTATGCATTGACTTGTTTATATCCCGATTAGAGTAAGAATTTTATATTTTATTATTTATTCATATATTTGAAGAAAATTTTAGGGAAACTTGATTTATTGAATTAGTCTATTTTAATATAGAGTTATTAAATAAGATTAGAATCCAATCGACAGTATAATATTTTAAAATATAAGATATGATACATTTCAGTTCAATAGGATTTAAAATGTAAATAAAACATATTTATTTATTAATCAATTATAATATTTGTTTATATATATTTTATATTTTTCATACTATTCAATTATTTCATGTTCGAGCGTGGCAGCATCATCCTTTTGCAACAGCTAGAAATGATAAAAGATAAACACTGATCAATAATATTTTTACTAGGAGGATCTATAAAGAAACACACACGAGTCGAATCAGACCATGACAAACGGTTCCTTACCCAATATGAATTTCTTTGTATTACCGACATTTCCTCTCTAATGCAAAAGAATTCTTTGTAAAAATACATAATTTGAAGTTAAAAACACGAGAAGAACAATAGTGAGTTTAGATGTTTAAATATGAGTGAATGTATATTTAATTAGCACATAATGATGATGAGTAATTCTTCTCTTATATAAGTGAATAAATCTTGAACTTTCTAAGATTAGGTTGAACTTATAACACAAAACTAACATTTTCATCAACCGAAGTCCTCGATGTGTCAACAAAAGTATATGTATAACCCTTTTTCCCTCAGGATTCTAGTAAGTGCACTAGAAAAACGACCCAATATTTGTCATAGAAAGTGGCTAGTCCTTCTCATTTACATAGGTTATTTCATCAGGTTTATCTCAACATAAATCACTCGAACCGGGCTATGAAATAATTAAGAGCTTTTGCAATAACTCAACCTCACAATAAATAAGGTGATTTTCTTCAAGTTCATCTTAAATGAACCACCCGAACTCTTGGATAAGAATTCCTTAAGATAAATACTCAACATCTTTAATCAGAAAAATTCAGTAATTCATTCTTAAATACAATCACCCAAACTCTTGAGATTGAATTCATTAAAAGTTTAAGAAACCCATCCTCTTTAGCAACAAGTTCATCTAGTCCTTCGCGATAGGACTACCCACTCAACACTGGGTTATGAACTTATTAAGAGTATATATCCATTCAAAATAGGTAAATTCATCAAGTCTCTCTCACTAAGACCTCCCAAAGCTTAGGCTATGAATTTATTAAGAGCAATAAAACTCATCATGTGCATATACATTATTCGTCATAGGGATAGAAAGGTAGAAATGTACACTATGAGTCTTTCCATAACTTTGTTTGACCATATTGAACTTAGATAACTAAGTTGGGTATTCACAATGAATTCTTCAACCAATAAGCTTTAACCACATCCCCCTCGACAAATCCAAAATCAATTTTTGACTTAACCCTTTGGTTAGCAAATCAGGTATGTTTCTCTCCGATTTCACATACTCTAAAAATGGTACCTCGTTTCTCATTAAATGTCTTACTAATTCATTTCTTATGTGAATGTGTCTCTTCTTACCATTGTAAGCTTAGCTATAAGTCACACGTATCACTTCTTGGGAATCATAAAATAAAGGCATCGGAGGAGTCGGTTTTCCCCGTAACAAAATTTCTACCTTAGCTACTCAGCTGCTTATCTAACCAGGTCGAAAATGATAAACTATTACTTTATAGTAGAATGATATAGTAGAACGAGCAACACATATTTGTTTTGAAGACTTCCACAAAATCGTTACTCTGTCTGTGTGAAGACATACTCACTCATATAGCTTACCTAATTGATAACTTAATTAGCATCTTAATATCCCTCTAACATTGTAAGATAGCCAACAAACTCTAATTTTCAATCCATTGTACCTTTAAGGCACTTTAATAAGCAATTAAGTGCAATTGGTAACTTTGGATGCCAACAATAAGGCTTGTTTGTCATGGAGGATGAAAAATTTGTTAATTAAATGGTTAAAATTCATTAACAAAATATTCATTATTTCTCATTTTCATTCTTTCGTAAAGGTTCATCCATTGTTATTTGGCAATTGGTACTATATTGATAGTAATGTGTTATGTATTTATACATGATGTATAGTCTTGTGTTAAAAATTGCAAGATATTAAAATTCATTGAGTTCAAGGTTCGAGATTTTTTAGAAATGTGTGTTGTTTATAACTAAGAGATATTATGAATAGATATTATCTTATAATCACACAGACTATTTTTAAAAAATTATGATATAAATTTAGGTCTATATTTACGGTTTGCACTATTTTTTTACCATTTCAAACACGTTCTTTACAATGAGACATCGAGTATTTTATTTTTATTAACATATTTTATTCTGAGGGGCTTAATTGCAAATTTCACCTTTTTATGTTTGTCTATGTTTTTAATGACTTATTCTTTTTGTTTTCTGTTCAATTACTCCTTTACTGGTTTAATTTCTTTTTTCAAATAAGCCTAAATTTAACGGAAACCATTAATTAGTTAATACATATTTTACCCAATGAATTTGGGATGTTAATTGAGTAGGACGGGTGTAGGATTTTCCTCCCGTATCTATTTATGGGTTAATATTATTATGATATTTTTTAATGATTACATGATATTATTTTATGGTGGCATCAAAATAAAACCTAAAATGATTACATATTTTACCCAATGAATTTGAGATGTCAATATAATTGTTAAATTTTATTTGTGGCATCAAAATAAAACCTAAAATAGATATTAGTTATAATTTAAAAAATTACATATTAAAATAAAATAAAAATAATAATTTAAATACTAAATATGTAGTTTATGATAAATAAGAACTATAAAAATATTTTTTGCGAAAAAAATAAATTATTGCATTAATAAACTCAATTTGGGGGAAAAAAAGAGATTTTATTATTATATATATAAGAGCCAGCTGGTACAAATGAGTTGGCTTTTGGGACGCGCAAACACCGCCTTGGTGATCTGTGTTAGGGCCCCACTTTCTTAACGGCTACCTGCTCATCTCAACGCCGCTAACGACGTTTCATTTTATATTTAACTTTTTTTTATTATTATTAATATGAGATGAATATAATATGACATCCGTTCGAAAAAAAATATTAATTATTTGATTTTAAATGTTTATATTTTTTATATTTCAGTGTTTAAATCTTAAATTTCAAAGAATAAAAATATCTTTTTTATCATCAAAATTATTTGATTCATGCTTTATATTTAACTTGGAATTCTACTATATGCAGAATTATTGTAGCCGTTGTTCGTTCGATCATTTGAAAACCCTTTGGCGCGTGGGTGTTAAATAGCTTCCGGATGTTCGTATAATAAATGTGTTTTCTAAAGAGAGACCTATTTTTAAATTAATTTTATGTTTTTCTAAAAACACTTTTTAGAAAAGGAAACATCAATATAAAATTCTATTAATTTTACATAATTTCACAATTTTTATAAAAACTAATAAATTTAATATGAAGCATCTAATTTTCAATTAATATGCAATTATATGGATAAAAGTACTTTTAATATACATCGAAAATAAACGATCTTTATATCAAAAGATAATTAAATATTTTATAAGACTCAATAATAGAAAAAATACGTAGATTGGGTGTTAAGAAAAAAGATTAATAGAGTGTTGAGAAATTATTTTATGAGATAAAATGTTTGTTATAATATCGGTATGAAGACACACATAGTTTATTTGACATTTTTGAGAAGACGTTTAAAAAATACGATGTCTTCCACTTTGTTATTCTATTAGACTTAATATTCCGACAGCATACAATCTGAAGAAGATGTCATGTCTTTCAAACATATTCTCAAAGACGTTAGGTAGTCCGCGTGTCTTTCTACCGACACTATAACAATTATTTTGTCTCAAAAAAATAATATTTTCAACATCTTAAATGAATTAGTTTTTTTTATCACATTATGTAGGAAATTTTGAACTTGTAAATCAGTCATTAAATAAAGTTGTTATTGAAGAAAGTAAAGCATTTATCTAATCGAATTGCAGTCAATTTATATAAATTGATTTATATCCAAATAATTCAATAAATTAAATAGGGGGGAAATGGAAGGAAAACTATCACATCGTCAGAGAATGTTTTGCAGTTCTTTTTTTCAACTCTCAAAACCAAAAGTTTATCGCATGTTTAGTGGATTTCACGTTTGATTTTGATAAACACACGATACAGTTATATTGTATTTTTAGTCGAATTTTGTAGAATTATAAGAATATAATATGGAAATATAAAATAATATAATTGTGATAAAAACATCATAAATATATTAAAAATTACAAACGTAAAATATATTCACATATATATATGCACACACATATATTTGAACAATATCTATTTTATAACGAATATTAAAGATATGTATGTCTCATAATCAGTACATAATTAAAATGAAATAAGATTGATTGTAAAAAATAGAAACTAGAAAGATCATTTAATTAATTGCTAGGAATATTTTTTTTATTAATCTAGAGTGATTACAAGTGATATTATTTATTTTTAAGACTCTCGGACATTTGATAATGAACACTCAAAATCCTGTAATCGCTGATGCTCGAACCCGAAATCTCTAAATACAACAATCATTTCTTTTAATCATTCAAATCATTTTATTCGTGCCTATTAGGAATATATTTTGGTATTATACATTTTAGTTAAATACATGAAATAATAATGTTTGTTGAAAAGTGACAGACATGTTGTGAAACCACATTTTGATGTTTTGTATACTAAGTATTTATTTATTAAAAAAATTAGTAGTGCAAAGTAAACAAACGGTGGGATAACGGCAACGAGCCAAGGAATAAATAAGGATTAGGAAAGATAACGTGTTTGTTCGAAATGGGGTAGATGTCGTCTTCCCTCTCCTCTTTTGTTTTCTTTTATTTTTTTATTTTTTATTTCTCTATTTTCTTTTGTTTGTTTTTTTTATTCCTTGTAAACAAGTAGGGAGATACTCAGTCAATCAAAGGGGAGGGGCTTGTTCTTTTGCCTTTTTTTCCCATTGCTTTCACTTAAATATCGGGACTGTCCTTTTGTTAATTTTTTTCCACCTCACTCAAGTCAATGTTATTAAGCTTTCGAGATGGATGCGATTAGATTATTTTCCATCTCTAAAGTCAATGTTACTAAGGAATGGAGAATAGAGCTAGTTGATGCAGCGTTCACAAGCGAGAAAGTCGAGTTGATCAAAGCTTATACTAATCAAGGTTCGACCAATACGATGTCAAGGTATAGGGTGGGGAGTACATAGGGATGTACAGAGTCTGAAGTGGATATCGATTATTATTGCAAAGAGGCGAAAATCTAGAGTTCATTATCACTCTTTACAAAAAACCGTGGATTACTGAGTGCTAAAGGAAAGTCAAAATACAAGCATGGAAATTATGCAATGATTATGCCCCAACCAGATCGAATTATGTTTGCATAAGTTAAACATTGTGCACTATGGTATGTTTGTAATAAACGAGTGAATGAAGGAAAAATCTCGAAGAGATGAAATCATAACCTTTATATAAAGTTACTGTCAACAATTATCCATTGCCAACAGCATAATATAAGGTCCATCATAAGTTAATGTCACAAGATTGCGTCCATCCCTACTAGATATGGTAAAAGTGAACTACGACGCTTGTTTAGAACAAGCAGAGCAAAAAACATGGCCAGGGGTGGTAATCAGAAACACTGAAAGGGTATCAAATGGGGGCATGCATGAGACTAACCATGAGTGTTTCATCGGCGTTTGCAGCAGAGGCCATTGCTACAGGACATGCCCTCCAACTAACAGTAAATTTCGATTTCAGACGAATCATCCTAAAGGGAGACTCAAAATCTGAATATAAAAGCTCAACACTTAGCCAAAACTTTCACCTATCCCACCATTAAAAATAATTATATCTCTATAAATATAAAACGCTATTATAATTAAATTAGTGTCATGACTTATATAGTCATAAATCATGTATTCAATTAGAAAAATTAAACATTATAATTTTTAATTACTTTTAAGAATGAGTAATTTTGTAACATCCCAAATATCGGGTCAGTGACCAAATGGTAAGAACTTCTAAATTCAATGGTTGAAGTAGAATAAAGTGATAAGTTTAGTGATTTATGGATGAATTTGTGTTGGGTATTATAGCAAATATGGAATTATAACAAGGGTAAAATGGTAAATTATAGGGAAAGATATTTTAATTGGTGGTGGTTTGGATATATATGAAATAAAGGGAAGAAGGGTTGGTATATCATCATGTTCTCTTATTCTTCAACGTGGGCTTCATCTTAAAGGTAAGAATATGAATTTTGTGGTGTTACTTTGATTTTTGGGTTGGTAATGGAAGTTTGGATGGTATATAAGCTTTAGGAAAGCTTATATAGCATTAAAACAACAAGATGCGTATTTTAGAGAAGGATTTGTAAAATGGGTTTTTAGATAAAATTTTGTTATGGAGGAGTTTTTGAAGTTTGAATAAGATTTTTGACTTGTCAATAGGTTATTTAAAATATTATGAGTGATAGATTTGAGTAATAACATGTTTGAATGTTGGGTACGATTTGAAGATTCAAGTGTTTAAATGAGAAATTAGGATGTTTGAGAGTTGTAAATGTGTACAAGTTAGTTTGAAGGTATAAAGGTGAGTTTATAAACTCAAAGAATGTGTTTAAGGGAGTTTTTGGGTGGATTTTAGGTAATTTTCGAGTTGGAAATGGTCATTCTGGGCCTAGTGTATCGGTACCCTTAGGAGAGGTACTGATACCTCTTGAGGTGAACATGTGTAATTGTATGAGTGTGTATCGGTACACTGAGGAGTGTATTGGTACCCTCAAAACATCGAATACCATTTGTGTATCGGTACTGAGAAGTGTATCGATACATTTAAAATATCGAATGCTATTTGTGTATCGGTACATTGAGGAGTGTATCGATACCCTCAAACATCGAGTGCTATTTGTGTATCGTTACACTGAGGAGTGTATCAATATCCCTAACTATGAAATGAAGTATATGGTTTCTTGTATATTCAATTATTATGATGCGATACAATTAAAATAAAATCGATATTGATTCTAAATTGTTTGTGTAGTGATCGAACGTAATTGACTTCCCGCCAGCCTGGTATTTTCGAGTATCAATTCAAAGAGATTGGATTATACTTTAGTGAGGCAAAGGTGGGTGCAACTTCTTTTTTCATAATAGAATTAAGGAAGGCTTGCGATAAGCTAACCTCAGCGTGTTTGATTGAAAACCATATATTTATTTTATGTTTTATTTAAATGTTTTATTCAATTTCCAATTGTTACAAACTATGTATTATGAACATATGAGATTCGAACCAGTGAATGTGAACATACTCTATGGCAGAAGCTATGTGAATAAGAAACACTTTGAATAAGAATTGAACCTAATTATGTGATTAAAAGCCCAATATATATGTATGAGGATTAGAGGTATAGTTGGCATACCAAGAGTTGAGGGTCTATGTAGTCATTCGGGATAATTATGTGGTCTTTCGGGATAAATATATGGCACTTCGGTGTAACCCTATGTGGTACTTCGGTGTAAACTATGTGGTCATTCGGGATAATTATGTGGCACTTCAGTGCAAATTACGAGCTGTGGTGACAACATTAGTGCACAACCTTATAGTACTCAAATACCTAGATTTCTCAGTAGTATACCTTGGGCAATTGGAACAAAGAAATACAAAGTATAATTATTCATAAGTATACCTTTGGTATGGAAATTAATAAGCTTTTTGAAGAACGATTGAATAAAACAAATAAGATTTCTATTCATAAGATAACATTATTAGTATTGCCTCACTAAGTTATCGACTTAGCGTATGTTTTCCTCACACGTAGGTTTGCAGAAAGCAGAAGTTTGATTTGTAAAGGATAACATATCATCAGAAGATCAAATCAGAACAAATTAAATGTAGGATTTGTTTATTTTGTAAACTGTTGGTATGTATAATACGTTTAATTTGAAATGCTCTGGTCGATTTTGTAAACTGATATAATTTTGTATTTTGTAAACTCTTTCTTTTGGGTTATATATGTAAATTATTAAGATTTTATGTGAAACGATTTTATATTTGGAATGCTATTATTTTCTTTATCCTGATTGGAATAATAACTTTTAAATTTATGCTCATTTGTGAATTCCGTATGTTTAAAAAGTCAAATGTGACACTTCAGATTCGTATTAGGGTCGGGTACGGGTCAGAGGTGTTATATTTAATGATATCAGAGCTATGGTTTAAGTGGTTTTAAGTTCAAAATAAAGTCGTTTTTGGTTTTAAAAAGAGTGCATGCCAATTTTTAATAAAGTTTTCTGATTTGATAAGGGAATCAATATGTTATCTTCGCTAATACCTTTAGTAATTTGATCTTAATAGATGTCGAACTTTTAGGGCTCCCGAAGTGATAGGATAGAGGAGAGTAGTAACTTCCCTGGCCCTAGTAGGCAGAGTGAGGAGCAGACATAACCTTGAGTGCCTGTTCAAGATTAGGGAACATTCTTTCAGACGTTAGACGCCATCATGACGCGTTTTCAACTGTCTGTCTCTTCAGTCCCTAAGATGAATATCCCCCAAAGAATTGAGAAGTCTGGGAAAGCCTGAATTTAGGGGAGAAGCAAAAGAAGGTCCAGTTGCTGCCGATATGTGGCTTCATGACTTAAAGGTTATGTTAGAGAATCTCCATTGCTTTGAACTGGAGAAATTGGATGGTCTTGTTTCATTATTAAGGGGTCAAGCCAGAATTTGGTGGTCGAATGTGATGATGAGAGCTTCAAGGGATATGGTGAATTGACCCTTCTTTCTGGAAGAGTTTAAGAACAAATACATAGGGGATCAGTTCATCCGGTAGATGAAGTAGAAATTCATGAATTTAAAGCAAGGGACTCGCACGGTATATGAGTTTGAGTGTGAATTCAACAAACTGAGTCGATTTTCTACTGAGTTAGTCCCAACAGAGAAAGACTATTGTGACTGGTTCGTGGAGGGTTTAAGACCCAGATTGAAAGAATTATTGTTGGCTCTTAACCTCTCTTCTTTCCAAGAGGTTGTGAACCGAACTAAGGCCTTAAGCGAGCTCAAAATGAAAGGTTTGCAGAGCAGCAAACGTAATGGAATAAAAGATCTAATGCATCGTCCGGTTCTTCACAATCAAAGAAGAGTATATGTTCAAGTTCTCGACCTCAGACCATAGCAGAATACGTAACATCCTCGGGTAGAGGATCAAATCCAGGAAAAGCAAGACAAACTTATTCAGTGGAATCCGGAGTGGACAAGCCGAAACAATGTCAGCACTATGGAAAGAACCATAGTGGAGTGTGTAGACGGGTCTCTAGAGCTTGTTTTAAATGTGAGGATGCATGACACTTTATTTGAGACTGCCCAATGATGACTGGAAAGGCTTCTCAGACAAAGAGATTTATGGTTGCACCAGTAAGAGGAAGAGGTTTACAATTTGAAGATCGGTGAAGATTGTGATGATCCTGAAATCATTGCAGATACTTTTCAGATAGCCGATAAATCTATTTTGGTTTTGATTTACTCAGGATCATTCTTATGTCAGTAGTAAATTGGTTAAAGAATTAAGTATTCTGTTAGAGCCTATTCGTAGTGAGATGATTGTGACGAATCCATTAAGAAATAGTGCTCGGGTGAGGCAAGTTTGTAAAGGGTGTCCCATAAGGATTTAGGGAATTGAATTCCTTGCTAATCTAATAAAATTACTCTTTGATGAATTTGAGGTTATTCTAGGAATGAACTGGCTTTATCATTATTATGCCAACTTAGATTGTCGAGTGAAGCGAGTGCAATTAACAAGTCTGGAGGGATTAGAAGTTAGTGTGGTTAGTGAAAGAATTCTTCATTTAGCCAACGTGATATCGATGATGTCGGCTCAGAAGTTGATGCGATAAGGATGTCAAACGTACATTGCTAATGTAATCGATACAAGAGCTACAGGAAGTAAGCTTGAAGATATTCCGACAGTCAAAGAATTTCCATACGTGTTTCCGGATGATTTGCAGGGGTTACCTCCAGATAGGGAGGTTGAGTTTCAAATTGAAGTGATGTCAGGATCAATACCCATTTTGATGGCTCCTTATAGGATGGCCCCGAGAGAGTTGAAAGAGTTAAAAGCTCAGTTACAAGAGCTTTTGGATAAAGGGTTTATTAGACTTAGTGTGTCTCCCTGGGGTGCTCCAGTGTTATTCGTAAAGAAGAAAGATGGTTCGATGCGTCTATGTATAGATTATTGTCAACTTAATAAGGTAACCATAAAGAACAAATATCCTCTTCCAAGGATAGACAATTTATTTGATCAACTCAAGGGAGCGACCATGTTTTCAAAGATCGATTTACGCTCTGGGTATCATCAGTTGAAAATTCAAGAAAAAATGTTCCTAAAACGACGTTTAGGACTCAGTATGGTTATAATGAATTTTTTGTAATGCCATTCGGGTTAACAAATATACCTGCAACGTTTATGGACTTGATGAATAGAGTTTTTAACCGTATCTTGATCAGTTTGTGGTCATCTTTATTGATGACATCTTAATGTATTCTAGGTCGAATGAGGAGCATGTTGTTCTTCTTCGTGTAGTTCGTCAAGCATTGATAGATAAGAAGCTTTATGCTAAGTTCTCAAAGTGTGAGTTTTGGTTATCAGAAGTGACATTCTTTGGACAAGTGGTTTCGGTAGAGGGTATTTGGGTAGACCCACAGAAAGTTAAAGCTGCATTAGAAAGGGGGATTCTGAAAAATGTGTCAGAAGTTCAAAGTTTCTTAGGACTTGCAGGTTATTATCGAAGGTTTGTAAAAAAACTTTTTGATGATATCTCTACCTTTAACCAAATTATTAAGGAATGATGTACATTTTGAATGGACTCCTAATTGCCAGAAAAGTTTTGAAGCATTGAAGAAAATTTTGACTGAAGCTCCGGTGTTGGTGCAACCAGAATCAAACAAGGAGTTCACAATTTTCAATGACGTTTCCCATAATGGTTTGGGTTGCGTTTTAATGTAACATGGGAAGGTAGTTGCTTATGTCTCGAGACAACTAAAGCCTCATGAAAAAAATTATCCCACACTTGATTTGGAGCTAGCAACTATGGTATTTGCATTGAAAATTTGGCGGCATTATTTGTATGGAGAACGTTGCTACATCTTCACTGATCACAAGAGCTTGAAGTACTTGTTGACTCAAAAGGAGTTAAATTTAAGGCAAAGAAGGTGGATGGAGTTACTAAAAGATTATGACGCGTTCATTGATTATTATCCAGAAAAGCTAACGTTGTAGCAGATGTTCTCAGTCGGAAGACTTTTACTGCTTTGCGTATTTTGAAAAATCGATTGATGGTAAAAGAAAATGGTGCATTGATGGCTGAATTAAGGTTGAAACCAGTGTTATTTGATTGGATCCATGAGTTACAAAAGAAAGATGATAAGTGTTTAGCTTGGCTTGATCGAGTAGAGAAAGGTGGACTTGAGAACTTCGAAGTTAAGGCAAACATATACTTATATTTCAAGAATCGTGTGTATGTCCCTAATGATTGTGAACTGAAATGAGATATTTTGTAGGAAGCACATTGTAGTTCCTTAACGATGCACCCAAGAGGGAACAAGATGTATCAAGATTTAAAAGAGCGTTATTGGTGGCCTGGTATGAAGAAAATCATTACAAAATTTGTAGCAAAGTGTTTAAATTGTCAACAAGTGAAAGCTGAGCATTATGTGCCTTCCGGTTTATTACAACCCATCTCAATTCTGCAATGAAAATGAGAAAACATTATGATGGATTTTGTGACAGGTTTGCCTTTATCGGCGGGTAAAAAGGATTTGTGAATCGCTTTACAATGACTGCACATTTCATCCCTGTGCGAATGGATTTCTCTATGGAGAAACATGTAGAATTATATATCAAAGATATAGTGTGATTACATGGCATTCCAATTTCGATAGTTTCTGATAGATATCCCAAATTCACTTCGAGATTCTAGAAGTCTTTATAAGGAGCTTTGGGTACCCGTTTGAATTTTAGCACTGCTTTTCATCCTCAGACTGATGGGAAATCAGAGAGAACAATTCAAATTTTGGAAGATATATTGAGATCGTGTGTGATTGATTTTGCTGGATCGTGGGAAAACATCTATTGCTCATGGAATTTGCTTATAACAACAGTTATCAATCGAGCATCAGGATGTCACCGTATGAAACATTGTATGGAAGAAAGTGCAGAACCCCACGTAATTGGTATGAGTTAAAAGATCGAGAAATTCATGGTCCAGAGTTGATTAAAGAAGTGGAAGAAAAAGTTTTGGTAATTCAACATAGTTTGAAATTGGCCTCAAATAGACAAAAGTCTTACGCCGATTTGAAAAGAAAAGAGATTGAATTTCAAGTGGGCGATAAGGTGTTTTTGAAAGTATCACCTTAGAAGAAGGTGCTTCATTTTGGGCATAAATGAAAGCTGAGTCCTAGGTTCATTGGACTTTATGAAATTCTGAAAAGGGTTGGACTTGTAGCCTATCAGTTATCTTTGCCACCAGATATGGAAAAGATTCACAATATCTTCCATGAGTCTATGCTTCGGCGGTATCGATATGATCATGTGCACATCATAACTCAAGACGAAATAGTAGTTCAATCTAATTTGAAATTTGAGGAAGAACCAATGCAAATTCTAGCTTTCGAGAGCAAGCAGTTACATAATAAAATGATCCCACTAGTGAAGGTTCTTTGGAGAAACCATAAAGTAGAAGAAGCTACGTGGAAACGTGAAGAGGATATGAGGAATCAATATTCCCACCTTTTTGTGCAATGAAAATTCGAGGATGAAATTTCTTAAGGGGGAGATTTGTAACATCTTAAGTATCGGGTCATTGACCAAATTGTAAGAACTTCTAAATTCAGTGGTTGAAGTAGAATAAAGTGATAAGTTTAGTGATTTATGGATGAATTTGTGTTGGGTATTATAGCAAATATGGAATTATAACAAGGGTAAAATGGTTAATTATAGGGAAAGATATTTTAATTGGTGGTGGTTTGGATATATATGAAATAAAGGGAAGAAGGGTTGGTATATCATCTTGTTCTCTTCTTCTTCAACGTGGGCTTCATCTTAAAGGTAAAACATTGAATACCATTTGTGTATCGGTATACTGAGGAGTGTATCGACACACTCAAAACATCGAATGTCATTTGTGTATCGATACACTGAGGAGTGTATCGATACCCTCAAACATCGAGTGCTATTTGTGTATCGGTACACTGAAGAGTGTATCAATACCCCTAATTATGAAATAAAGTATAGGGTTTCTTGTATATCCATTTATTATAATTCGATATAATTAAAATAAGATCGATATTGATTCTAAATTGTTTGTGTAGTGATCGAACGTAATTGGCTTCCCGTCAGCCTGATATTTTTGAGTATCAATTCAAAAAGATTGAGATTATACTTTAGTGAGGCAAAGGTGAGTGCAACTTCTCTTTTCATATTAGAATTGAGGAAGGCTTGCAATAAGCCAACCTTAGTGTTTTCGATCGAAAACCATATATTTATTTTATGTTTTATTTAAATGTTTTATTCAATTTCCAATTGTTACAAACTATGTATTATGAACATATGAGATTCGAACCAGTGAATGTGAACATACTCTATGAAAAAGAAGCTATGTGAATAAGAAACACTTTGAATAAGAATTGAACCTAATTATGTGATTAAAAACCCAATGTATATGATGAGGATTAGAGGTATAGTTGACATGCCAATAGTCGAGGGTATATGTGGTCATTCATGATAATTATGTGGTCATCCAGGATAAATATGTGACACTTGATGCAAATTACGAGTTGTGGTGACAACATTAGTGCACAACCTCATAGTACTCAAATACTTAGATTTCTCAGTAGTATACCTTGGGCAATTGGAACAAAGAAATACAAAGTATAATTATTCATAAGTATACCTTTGATATGGAAATTAATAAGCTTTTTGAAGAACGATTGAATAAAACAAATAAGATTTCTATTCATAAGTTAGCATTATTAGTATTATCTCACTAAGTCATCGACTTAGCGTGTGTTTTCCTCACGCGTAGGTTTGAAGAAAGCAGAAGATTGATTTGTGAAGGATAACATATCATCAGAAGATCAGATCAGTACAAATTAAATGAAGGTTTTGTTTATTTTGTAAACTGTTGGCATGTATTATTTAATTTGAAATGCTCTTGTCGATTTTGTAAACTGATATAATTATGTATTTTGTAAACTCTTTCTTTTGGGTTATATATGTAAATTATTAAGATTTTATGTGAAACGATTTTATATTTGGAATGCTATTATTTTCTTTATCTTGATTGGAATAATAAGTTTTAAATTTATGCTCATTTGTGAATTCCGTATGTTTGAAAAGTCAAATGTGACACTTCAAATTGATATTTGGGTCGGGTACGAGTCTTAGGTGTTACAAATTTAAATTTTTATATAATAGTTTTATAAAAAGATTCATTTATGTGAAGAAAAAAAATAATCCAACCTCTAAAACTACCACAAAATCACGCATAATTTAAATATTCATTTATATGAATATTGTTTTTATTAAAAATCACTCATAATGGCATATATGTAATAACCATCCAAATGAGTGGCATTTTAAAGTAACCATACTTCTATAATAAATTTCCAACCAGCTGTTCTGTCTTCAATTTAAAAACTCAAAAACGGAGAGAAAAGAATTAAAAACAAGTCCACCAAACAGAAAGGAAGAAATCAAAGAATAAACCACCTCACATTACAAAGGGAAGGAATCGAGAAACAAATTCAAAGCCAAACAGAGGAAAAGAAGAGTGTTTCTTTTTTTAAATTGCAATGGCAGTAGGACTCAATTCTTGTAAGTTTGTTTTGATCTTTGCTACGGTGTTGATGATGACCGTCGATGCGATTGGGGACAGCCAAAACCAGCAGGCAGCCCTGGGCTGGATGTCAACCACCGCCACCAGATCGGCGTGCAAGGGTCCCATAGGCGAATGCTTAGAAGGGGAAGAAGAGTTTGAGTTGGATTCGGAGATCAACCGCCGTATTTTGCAAACCACGAGGTACATCAGCTACGGCGCGCTCCAGAGGAACACCGTCCCTTGCTCCCGCCGTGGCGCCTCCTATTACAATTGTCAGCCCGGAGCTCAGGCCAACCCTTACAACCGTGGATGCAGCCGTATCACAAGGTGCAGGAGCTGAGCTCTTTTTTTTTTCTTTTGAAGATGAAGTAATAATTTCCTTTTCAGGTTTTTTTACTATTTTTATTGGGGTTTGGTCGTCGTACACTAAGAAAAAAAATTGAGATGTGGAGACATTGATGATAATCATGTTCTTAGTATTTTTTTTAATTTTAACTTTAATTTCTCTGTAAAGAATTGTTGTTATTTTTTGTACTCGTCTTCCTCACAAGATCTCTAGCTTTCTTTTTCTTTCCCATTTTTGGTGATTTTCCAATTTCTAAGAAATGCAATTTTAAATCTCCAAACAAAAATATGTATTGTTAGGTGTGATTATTATTATTATTAAATTCTCTCACAATTATTTTTGTGAAGGAACGAGCTATAAAAAGCAATTCAATAAATAACTTCAACAAAGTTGAAAGGAAATACCCTTAATTTTTATTTATATCACATATAAAAGTATTCAAATCGGAAAAATGTTTTTATAATAATATTAATTAGAAAAAATGATTTACTAATTTAATAATTAAATTGGTGCTTGGTCTCGCATTATTATTCATTTATCTAAAGGTGTAGTGTAACAAAATGATTATAACGTTTTACTAAATAATTAATTTGGTTTTTATTTTTTTAAAAATATTTTGGCCCTCAATGTTTTATTTAGGGAAAAAAGATTCATCCGTGGATGAAAATCATTAGTTAACGAATGTTTGACGCTCCAAAATGGGGATTTTTTTAATCAAAATGAAATGTTCAAGGCTAAAATGCTCGAGAAATAATAAATGTCAAAATGACTATTCAATTAAATGTTAAGAGTCTTTTTACCCTAAAATAAAACGTTGGGGGGGAAAAATACTCTAAAAAATAATATGGGTCAAAATGATAATTTTGATAAATGTTAGAGGCTAATTTTAACATTATGTCTTACCTAAACATAAAATTGGCGATTCATACACATGTATTGTGTTTTTAATTTTTTTTGCCAAAAATATATACGAGGTCTTTATTGAGTCAATAGAATGGATGAAATGGCCAAGAGAGGGTGGATTGACAAATAATATTTTTTGGTGGAAGCTTGAAGAGAAATATAAAAATTGAACACAAGAATTTAGAGTAGTTCTACTTTATAGATCAAAGTCTACATCCACTACCTTAGTTATTCACACTAAGAATTTTCACAAATTAACTAATTTGTAGCTACATTTGAGGATAAGGTGTAACCTTACAACCCCTCAAGAATTATATCTCAAATTCTTGATACACTATCTCAAAGAGAAAATTACAAATTATACTTATAAAAAATCTCACTAGGAATATGTTTGCACAATTCGAGAATAAATAAGAACACTTAAGAAATACATACAAATGAGTACAAAAGTGTTCTTTAAAAACAAAAAAGAATGTTGAAGAATGTTCACTTGATTTTGACTCAAATTTGTTGTTTTTTTGCTTTTTGCTTTTATCTTGTATCTTCACATTTGACTTGAAATCTTGTTTTTATACTCCCTCTATTAATTCTAATCGTTTAGGTTGTTATGAGAGTGAATAGAGTCGTTGGGAGGTAGTTTCCCGCAATAAATGTTGTACAGAAGCTTGTAGTATCGGTACTTAGGCTTTGAGTATCGATACTCCGTGCATTAAATACAAAATATAGCCGTCGGGGAATGGTAATATCAATATTGATACAATAGGTATCGGTACTACTATAATAAGTAGTATTGATACAAGGATAATATCAGTACTAAATGAGTATACTAAAATTTGACAATTTAAAAAACAAAAGGGTAGTATTGGTACTACCATGTGGAGCATCGATATTACTATGAAAAGTAGTATCAGTACTAAAATAGTATCGTTACCAAAATAACATTTTGTTTTGTCAAACCCACAGATAGTATCAGTATTGTCTAAGCAGTATCGATATTATTGCATAATTTTAGGCTTCGACATCGATAATTGTGTCGATACTTCATGAACAATATCGATATTGTTCATGTAGTATGGATTAGGGGTGTAAAAGAGTCGAGTCGAGCTCGAGTATTGATGGGCTCGGCTCGAAAACTCTGAAATGGAGCTCGACTCGACTCGAAACTCGTGAGCTTAAAATTTTCTAGCTCGACTCGAACTCGAAATCCTGAACTGAAGCTCGTGAGCAGCTCGAAAAGGCTCGAAATGAAAAAAAAAATCTTAAACTTAACTCGATTGAAGCCTCAAACTCAAACTCGAACATGAACCTTAAATACATGAAATCTTACTGTATTTTTTTAAAAAAATCAATACATAAATATTAATATTATTATTATCAATTTATTTTTTTTTAAATAAAATCTTAATATATTATATTTTCGAGCTGCTCACGAGCTTTTCGAGTCGAATATCGAGTAGCTCGTTTCAGCTCGTTAAGAACTCGAGTCGATCTCGAATAGCTCACGATTTGTCTCGTCTCATTTACAGCTCTAGTATGGATACTACTATACTTAAAATGGATTTTTGACTTGATTGAAGTTTGAACCCTTAGTAAAAATTATTTTAAAGATATTTCCAATATAAGACTCAATTTTTAATAGAGTGAGGAGTAAAATAAGTTTTTAACCTTAAAAATAATCTATATATTTGAATGATCGAATCAAATATAATCTTAAAATTTGTTAAAAACTATTTAACATCTTTGGTATATCAAAATATCAAAGTGTGTTCAATAATTTTTGTATTTTTGAAAAATATAATGTGGTCTTCGAATAATTTTTGTATTCCATGTGACTTTTTAACTAATATTTTTTATCGTTGATTGTTACGGTGCTGATATGATAATTCTCAATGCTAATGTGATGATTCACGATAATAACACGAAAATATACGATGATTAATGATTAGAGATGATAACATGACATGTTCATATAAATTATAGTAATAATGTGATAAGTTACCATGCCAATACTTTTTTAAAAAATATATAACAAAAAACAATATTTTATTATATTAATTACAATCAATTAGATGATGACACATAATATAATATTTTAATATATATTTAATTTTTTAAAAATTTAATTTTTATTTTCAATATTTTAATATTTAAAATTTAAAATATTTTTATATTTAAAATTTTAATTTTAAGATTTTTTATTTATTTTTAAAAATATAAATAGATTCTTGAATTTTTTAAAAATAAATTTATCCTAAAATAAGATCAAAAATCAATTTAATTTATCTATCATATAATTACACGGATCTATTTAGTTATCAAAATGTGTTAATCGTTTAACAAATTCTATGTACGAAGAAATTTTTTTGACAAAAAATAAAATATTATGAGTTAATATACTTTAACAAAAATAATTATTTTATCGAATATTATGTGTTCTTTTTAGAAAAAGTTTTCTAAAATTTCTTTTTGAAAATCCAGGACATACTCTTATATTTTCCCTCTCTCTTTACGCTTCCTCGCCGCTCACTATCTCAGCGTAAGCTTCGTGTTTCTCTTCTGGCTTCCAAGTTTCCTGCAGAAAATTAGGTAATTTTTAAAACCCTAAACTTAACTACTCTATGCTTCTGTCGCATTTTGCTATATTTCATTTTCCCGTTTTCGATCCTACTGCTTGTTAATTCTCTCTCTGTTACTTTGTTGAGAAGGAGAATTTTTTAAAGCTTGTTACACTGCTATTTGCATCCGCTATCTTCTTCTACTATTGTGTAATTCGTTCACACTATTATTAAGGTCTTTAGCAGTGAAAGATGGCACCGCTACGCTACCGCTTTTTGAAACCCTTAAATTCTAATGTTTACAGATTTTAAAAGGGGTTGGGTTCCCAATTCATTTACCTAATTTCAGAACCTTTTTCTTTTCAATTTAACCAAAATTTTGGCTGATATTACTCTTGCGAACGAGTTTGTTGAAAATTATGTTGCTTGTGTTTGGCATACTAAGCTTTTGTTGAAAAAAAATTGATTATTGGTTTGACTGCAACATCTTATTCATTAATTAATTTACTTGTTCATGAATTTCTAGACCCACTTTTGAATTTATTGAATTCGTTCGTAATGTATGTCTTGCTAAGGATTAACACAATTGGAATAAAATTGAAGCTAAGTAGCATGAATCTTTTTCCCCATTAGTGATATTCTTCTACTGTTCTTTTTTATACGAGAGTCCTAGATGTTGGTATCCGAATCCCCCACTTGCTAGATGCTAGCTCTAAAGGATAGTTGTATTGAACATGATTCATGATTCACATTTGTAGTTGCAGTTGCGATGCTTTACAGTCAAATTTCAGTGGCATGTTCTGCTTAAATGATCATGACTCATGACTGTATTTTTGGAGTTTTATCTGTGTTTTCTTCTGTGTGGGACAGAGATGGTTATCCCTCCACCTGTTAGACCACCAAGAGTTGTAAAATTCCTAAAGCCGTATGTCCTGAAGATGCATTTCACAAACAAGTATGTTAGTGCCCAAGTTATCCATGCTCCCACTGCAACTGTGGCCTCAGCGGCAAGCTCACAGGAGAAGGCCCTCAGGACAAGCATGGAATCTACTCGGGACGTGGCAGCTGCTGCCAAGATTGGGAAGATACTCGGGGAACGTTTGCTGCTCAAAGAGATACCTGCTGTTTCCGCTTTCTTAAAGCGAGAACAGAAGTATCATGGTAAAATCAAGGCTGTCATAGATTCTCTGAGAGATGCAGGTGTCAAATTGCTTTAAGGTTAGAACAATTTTGAAACATCATTTAGTCTGCCAGACCTGTGCTTATTATTGGTTCATCTTTGTTCCGGAAATGATAAGTGAACTACATCCAAGGAAGGATACATTTTCGGTTTGTGCTTTGTATGCTGTTCTGTTTCAGTCAGGTTGTGAAAGACCATTTCTTGCCCATAAACAAAGAAGACTAATGCAGCTAATGCAGCAACACTTTGAACAGTTTTTTTATAACTTGGGCTGCTTAGAAGTTCGTCATTGTTTATGAATGATAACTGTTCTAGATACAAGCATTAATGTGTGTTTTTATTTATTTTTTATTTATTTTGCTTTGACTGCCATTCTGTTTTAGTTGGTTGAGAAAGATTACTGCTTGCACAAGACCAATATGCCTGTGATGCAGTCAGCTTATATTAAGGCCTTTTGTGGTCTGTCATTGTATTATTGACATCGTGATTGAACCAGAATTTAGGGCATTGACTAAAACTTTGTTTGGTCTTCTAAAGCAAAGTGTTTTTTTTATAGTAATTGAATGCCTCGTTAAAAACTTCCTTCTTGATTTAAGGATCTTGTAAAAAAGTTCCTTAATCAACGGAAAAAAGAAAAGAGTGCTTTAAGATTTCATTAACCATAAGATACATAAGATACAATCAGGTCGCCACCCCCAACATAAACAAACAACCATAAACAACCAAAAAAACCCTACACAACCACACTAACCCAGCGAATACCATCTATGTTACAACAACAGTCGCAAGAATGATTGACCAGACTTAACACCTGAACATAGGCCGAAAACCATCTAAAGCAAAGTGTTGATTTTCCATTTAATAGCCTGTAATCATTTCTGGTTCTTGTGATATTATTATTAGAATGGTTCGGTTGATGGAAGCTTATTGGCACTAGAGGTGCAAAAAAAATCCGAATATTTGATTTTGTGCAAAAAATATCCGAAATCAGATTTGGGAAAAACCGGTTTTTTTAAAACTGGATCGGATATTTTAAAACCGGATAGTATAACCGGTTTGAGAAAAAATTGGACGATCGGATTTTTTACCGGATTAAAAACCGATTTGAAAAAAACCAGATAAAAAACCAGTTTTTTATTCGGAAAAAAATCCGGTCTGGGGTTTAAAAAATTGGATGACCGGATTTTTTACCGGATTAAAAACCGATTTTTTTAAAAAATCGGTTTTTTTCAAACCGAAACCGGTTACATCATCTGGCCCTCCAAACCGGTTATGATTCGAACCGACTTTTTTATAAACCGATTTTTGACTTAGTGAAAAAACCGGATCGGTTTTTATTCGATCCGGATCGGATTTAAATCCAGCTATGTGCATCTAATTGGCACTGTAAGAGTACTTCTAAAGCCGATAATCAAAAGCATTAGGTAATTTTTGGTATTGTCTTGTGTATAATATTATAGATCATCAGTGTTTCTAGACACTGGTTGATATTGGTTAAGAAAATGGATAACTGGATATATGGTACTTAAAAAGTAACTTTATTATCAATAGGAATATTTAGTGATACCAAAGTTTAATACAATCTCAGCCGCAGATGTGCGCGCGCACCTGCAGACGCAGTTTATTATTAATAGGTTCGATGAATGTTTTTATGTGAGCAAGAAAAAACGCATAATGTTTTAACTCTTAAGTTTCCAAATGAAAAATGTTATTTTAGATAGTCATATATATGGTAGGTATATATAATATGTTACCTTGATAAATACATATATATTTAAAAATATTGTTTGTGCATTTATATTTGCCTTCTTATGATCTTTGTGTTCCTCTGTTTTCATTTTATCTCTCTGTTTTCATTTTATCGATCGTTTTAGTTCCTTGTCGGTAACTGTTAAAAAAACTAATATTATTTATTGAGATCTTACCACGTGTAAGTAAAAATATTAAATAAATTATAAAAATATAATTTTTATTTTTTAAAAAATTGATATTTGAATTTATCAAATGACTTAAGTGGTAAAAGGAAGTGTTCTTCTTAGAAGTCTCATCTTCAAGTTTTATCATGTATGTAGTGTGTGCATGTTCATTGTCAATTAATTAAAAAAATTATAGACATATATTATTTTATAATTATTTCATATTAATAAAAAAATTAATTTTTATTAATAAAAAAGTGATATTTGAAAATGATATTTTCTTTCACAACTAATTTTTTTTAATTTTTTTTTTATAAAAAAATGTCAATTTTATTAAAAATAAAAAATATCCAAATTACAATAAAGGTTTATAGCTACAATTGTAAACTAAACATATAATAAGAATGCTTTACTAAACACAAGAAAAATAACCATTGAAGATAATACAATGGCCATACAAGAAAAAGATTAAAAAAACTAACCAAATAAACTCGAACAAGAGATAAATACAAATAGATCTGATTGTACCAAAAATCGAATCACAAAAAGGAATAAATCTATTGAAAGACCACCGACATACCGCAAGTCAGAATCAAGTGATGTAAAAATACTATCCACGAACGCAAATCACATATCCAAATTCAATCTGAGGGTCCAAAGTAAAGAAGATCATCATGATAATAAATTGTCACACCCCAATTTAGGGGCTAAAATTTAAGAAATTATAAAGTATTGGATTTAATTGGTATTTTGGAGGAAATTGAGGATTAAATTGTAAAATCGCAAAGTTAGAATATCATTTTATAAAGTGTAGGAAGTTCAGTGACTAAACTCATAGTTTAACTATTTTTCTTTTGAAGAGGATTATAAACCCCCTTGTCGTATGTTTTCTGCAGATTTTTCCTCATTTATCTCCTCCGGTCAACCTACTTTGAGCTCCGATCTATTCACGTCCGACCACCGTTCGACAAACCGAAACCACCATCGTGTTCGTTGTCGACCGAAGAACAAATCCCTCAAACCTTTCGTCGTGAATCAGCCTCGTTTGTCGTAAATCTTAATCGGAAGTATCGTCGGTTTTCACTCAATTTTCGTTGGTTTTTCATCGATTCACGTTGATTCGGCCACCCATTTTTGACACCTTCCTCACCATCATGTTCCTTGCATTGTTCCGAATCTTCCGATGTCCTTCTTGTCTCCGTCGTCACCGGCGCGTGAAGGGGTGAGGAAGTCAAAGTTTTCGATGTTTCAGAATCGAGCTCTCCACTGTTCAAAATTGTGAACCGAGCTTGGTAAGTGTCTCAAAATACCTTAAAATAATTTTAGGAATTTTTGTGTGATTTTTAGGAAGCAGGACGATGCCTCACGCGCTACCCCTGGGCGTGGGGAAGGTCTGGCGCGTGGGGGACAGATTTGAACCGATTTGACCGGTCCAACCCGACCCGACTGCCCGACCCGTTGACCGCTGTTGACCGGACCTTTGATCGGCGTTGACTGACCGTTGACTTTTTTCGGGTATACCAATCCTGACATTTTTCGACGTCCTGAGCTCGATTCTGTAGTCTGTTTTTCCAAACTCGAACCCGAAAGCCTCGAAATTTTCAGTCAAACCCGTTGACTTTGACCAAAAAGTCAAAATTTTCGAAAAGTCATATTTTATGTTTTTCGACGTCCTAAGTCCGAATCTGAAGTCTCTTTTGTCAAATTCGAACCCGATTAGCTGTTTTTACTGATTTATCACTCGATTCGATTTGTTTTTTTGGAAGTAAGCTCCATTTTTAATGAAATTTCTGTTGATATGTATCCAAGGAATTATTGGAAGTTGATTTCAAGATCGATGACGTTCGAATAGAATTTATATGGTCGATTAATATGGCATGAAAATCGAGGTAATACATTACTACCTCGTTATGCTTTATGGAACATGTTGATAATTGATAAATGCATAAATTTATATGATTAGTCTATTATGCCTGTTTGATTATGGATGGATTCGAACTGAATACGGTTTAAGTGATAAATTAGTTAAGATTCCATTGAATTACAAGTCCTGTGATTAAGTGATAAAGGAATCAGTCCTGAATATGTAAATTATAATTTATTCCATTAAAGGTACTTGGATGATAAATTATGAGAATACTCCGATTAGGTAAAATTACGAAAATACCCTTATGTTGTAATAAGGACAAGAATTGACTCTAGAAGTTGGATAAGAATTTTTAAAGACATATTGATATGATGAAACTATTGATGTGTACAGAAAATAATGGTTTTCCTTAGGAAATCTGGATAAATGATTTCTAAACCCAAGATGGCTTGTACAAGATACTAGAAGTTTGTTAAGGAATAATTTAAAGTTTAGAGATTATCCGGGAAAGCGATTAACCCTAGAATCTCTAAATTATAATTATCCTTGTTAAGAGTTTTAATACTGAAATTATCTAGTTAGGAAATTATGAAAATACCATTGAGAGTTAAAAATAGTCTGAATTGACCCTGGATGAGAAAGTGCCACGAGGATTCATACTTAACCGATAAAGTAAATATTTAATTGTTCAGATCCGGTTATATCTGAACACGTAAGTAACTCAGAAGCAAATGATTCTGAATACCCCTGATTATTGACTAATGTAATCACTCACCGTAAATCTGAATCTAGAATTTATTTTGTATAAAGGTTCCTGAACACTTTCGTAATACACATGAATTATAGTGTAATTCTAAAGTATCAACCTTAAATGTCTGATTAGATCAATTAGCAATCGATTCCCTTCAATAGGACCTTGTTCATGGAATCCGATCAAATTTCATCAGTTTCATGTTATCCATTCTGATAACTATCAAGTGTCTCTGAGAAATACTTGGATATCCTAGTGTGTTCCACATGTACTACATGACGATTTTATATGTTTTTAAATGAGTTTCACCGAAATTATTGATTTCTGGTTTATTAACCGTGGCAACATGTTATATGTTTTCCGATTACGGTTTTCACCGAAAAATATGAATTATTTCTGATTTAAGAGATCATGGAATCTACTGGTTTTATGAACTATTGTAACATCCCCAACCCGTATCTGACCCGAATACGAGTCTGAGGTGTCACATTGACTTTTCAAACTTTGACTCTTAACCAAATTCAAGGAAAATTTAAAACTTTCATTAATATAAAAGCGGTTTATTTACATGAAATGACCAAAACAACCAAAAATTGATCAGAGCATTCATAACTGACACTTTTCTTAGATGCCAACAATATACACGACAAAATACACACTTTATCAGTTACTCCTGATCTGATCTTCTGGCAGTGCTGTTGTTCTTGCTACTCCTATTCCTGTTCTTCCCGATTCTTGGTACCTACGTGTAAATCCCTTACACGCTAAGTTATAGACTTAGTGAGGCAATAAATAAACATGTAAAAATAACAATGCTTTCATGAGCATGCATTTTTTCCATATGATCATGACAACTTTATTTGCATGCCTCTATTTCACTATAATATATATGATGATATCATGTACACATAACACATACATTCTCATGCTAATTTCACTTTAATTTATCTTTGGATTGCCCATGTACATTATTGAGAACAAAGGTATGCGAGTACATAGAGGTTGTGCATTATGCTATCACCACAACTCGTATAATTCCCTCAAGGAGCACTGAATATTTGTCCCGAAGGACCATTATGTCCTGAAGGTCCACTGATTGTTTCGAAGAACCATTATGTCCCGAAGGACCACTGATAATCCCTCGACTCTTGGCATGCCAATTATACCTACAGCTCTCATATTAAATAACACAGGCTTAATTATAAATACATTTATCATTTCATCTCTTTCATCACTGTCCATATAACCACATAAGTCACTTCATCTGATTATTTCCATTATTTCACATACCTGGAAGAATTCTCTGATAATAACATTCATTCATATAATTTCATGTTAATCATTAATGAAGAATGCATAGAATCACTATAACATTAACACACACACACACACATATATATATATATATGCATGTACATGAATATGGAATCATAAATTCAATGATAAGAGATAGACTTATCGCAAGTCTTATCTCGATTCCATTTCATCTAGAATATGCACTCACCTTAGCCTTGCTTTGACTCGATTCTAATCTTTCGATTGTTTCGGAACGAGATTACGTTCTAAATCTACATAGTAGTACATTGATACATATCAATATACTAATTGATATATTCTAAATTATCACTCCTTAGGCTAAAATGAAAGCTATTTTTATCTTTTAATGAAGGTATGCATCGACTATACCATGTATCGATGCATCCCTTGATGGGTGCATCGATGCACTATCTATCAATCGGTGCATAATTCCCATTCGATGTTTGTATTTTAAACAGGTGCATCGATGCACTCCTTATGCATCGATGCACTCCTTATGCATCGATGCACTCCTTATGCATCGATGCACTCCCTATGCATCGATGCACTAATTGCATTCGATGTTCAATTATTTGAGAGCGCATCAATACATATTGAATGTGCATCGATGCACACAACCCATAAATGACACTTTGAGCACGAAAATCCCTTCATGATCTTCTCAACTCTTCATATATCACCCCTTTTTATATTCTTAACTCTTATACACCTATTTAAACTAATTAATACTCATTCAATATCTCTTAACCTTCAAAATCCATTTATCCCCATAGTATTTAAGAATTTCACTCAAATTCCCACATGTTCTAAATCTGATTCTAACACTTCATAGTTCTTAATCAAGTTGGTGGCAAGTCAAATTCAACTCTCAATTCTCATTATGAGCTTTATTTCTAAATTTCATTCAAGAACTCTTAATCTTTAATTCTTCCTACATCATTCATCTTGTTGTTTTAAAGCAAATTAAGATTTCCTTAAGCTTAATTAGCATCTCAGGAGCAAAACCAAAATTAAATCTCAACTAATAAACAACTAATAAGAATTCTTACCTTTGCCTTGGCTCATACGCACAAAGAAGAAAGGAGGAGAAGAGTTGTCTGGAAGCTTGGATATTTGCTTCCTCACATACACGTGGCCTCCATATATATATAACCAAATAATTATTTTCCTTGCAAATGACCATTTTGTCCTTCTATTCTTTCTTCTTTGCAAATTAATACTATACCAAATTACAATACTATTCAATTATTCTGCTTTAGTCACCAAATTCTGAAGTTTTACAATTTAGTCACTAACCTATATTTTGGGTTGTTACAAATCTCTCCCCCTTAAGAAAATTCGTCCTCGAATTTTCATTACGCGAAGAGATGGGGTATTGAATCTTTATATCATCTTCACGTTCCCACGTCGCTTCTTCCACATTGTGATTTCTCCACAAGACTTTAACTAATGGAATAGTCTTGTTTCTTAATTGCTTAATTTTGTGAGCTAAGATTTTAATCGGTTCCTCTTCATAAGTCAAATCCGGTTGAATCTCGATCTCTTCTAGAGTCACAATGTGGGAAGGATCAGATCGATACTTCCGAAGCATTGAGACATGAAAGACATTGTGAATTTTCTCAATTTTAAGTGGCAACGCCAGCTGATATGCCACTGGTCCAACTCTTTTTACGATCTCATATGGTCTGATGAATCTAGGACTAAGTTTTCCCTTACGTCCAAACCTCAAAACTTTCTTCCATAGAGACATTTTGAGAAACACTTTATCTCCAACTTGATATTCTATCTCTTTTCTCTTTAAATCTGTGTATGATTTCTGTCTATCAGCTTTTGCTTTAAGATTACTTTGAATTACTTGGACCTTTTCTTCCACTTCCTGGATCAACTCAGGACCAAGAATTTATTTATCTTTAAGCTCGAACCAATTTAGGGGCATACGACATCTTCTTCCATAAAGAGCTTCATAGGGAGCCATTTTGATGCTTGATTGATAACTATTGTTATACGAGAATTCAGCAAGTGGCAAGTACCTTTACCATGATCCTTTGAACTCGATAACACAAGCTCTCAATATATCTTCCAAAATTTGGATTGTTCTCTCCGATTACCCATCGGTTTGAGGATGAAACGCTGTACTGAAATTCAACCAGGTCCCCAAAGCTTTATGTAATGATTTCCAAAATCGTGAAGTAAATTTAGGATCTCGATCTGAAACAATAAAAATAGGTACTCCATATAGACGTATAATCTCCCTGATGTACAACTCTGCATACTTGTCCATGGTAAAGTTAACTCATACCGGAATAAAAATGAGCTGACTTAGTCAATCTATCTACAATCACCCAGATGAAATCTCTTTTATTCGGAGTCAAAGGTAACCCCGTTATAAAATTCATTGTTACATTCTACCATTTCCACTAAGGAATAGACATTGGTTGTAATAATCTTGACGGAACCTGATGTTCAGCTTTGACTTGCTAACACGTTAAATATTTGGATATGAATTCTGTAATGTCTCTCTTCATTCCAGGCCACCAATATCGACTTTTGAGATCTATATACATTTTGTTTCCTCCCGGATGTATAGTCAATAGACTACAATGAGCTTCCGTTAACAAGTCTTTCTTCAATTCATCATCATCTGGGATCACTAGCCTCCCTTGATAATATAGGTTCCTATCAGTTTTCATTTCATAATCGATAACCTCTCCATCCCTTATCTGCTGTAACTTCTTTAAACACTTTTCATCTCCAGCTTGCAATTCTTTAATTTGATCTAGCCATGATAGCTTGAGAGTCAATTTCGCACATATAGCACCATCTTTTCTTAACGATAGTCTGGCATCCAAAGCTCGTAAGGCTGCAAACATCTTTCGGCTTAAGGCATCCGTTACCACATTCGCTTTCCCCGGATGGAAATCGATCACTACATCATAATCCTTTAAGAACTCCACCCATCTTCTCTGTCTTAAATTTAACTTCTTTTGGGTCATCAAATATTTCAAACTCTTATGATCTATGTACAAATAACATCGTTTACCATACAAGTAGTACGCCAGATCTTAAGAGCGAACACTACCGCAGCCATCTCCAGATCATGCGTTGGATAATTCTTCTTGTGCGGTTTTAATTACCTCGAAGCATAGGCCACCACTTTGCCTTCTTGCATTAACACGTATCCCACCCCGTTATGGGACTCATCACTGTACACTATATAATTCTTGCCAAATTCGGGTTGAATCAATACTGGAGCTTATGCTAAAATCCTCTTTAGCTTTTCAAAACTCTCATGGCACTTCGGAGTCCAAGGAAATTTTAATTTTTTCCTCAATAACTTGGTTAGGGGTAATGCTATTATCGAAAAGTTTTTAGCAAACCTTCGGTAATAACCAGTTAACCCCAAAAAACTCCGGACTTTTGACACATTCTTTGGAACTTCCCACTCTAAAATGACTTTAATCTTTTGGGGATCCACTCGAATTCCTTTCGCAGCAATCACATGTCCAAGGAATGTCACTTCCTTTAACCAGAATTCACATTTGGAGAGTTTGGCATAAAGCTTCTTTTCTCTCAAAGTCTGTAAAACGATATTCAAATACGAACTATGCTCTTCTTCCAGCTTTGAATACACTAAAATATCGTCAATGAATACTATAATGAATCGATCTAAATAGGGTTGAAATATTTGGTTCATGAGATCCATAAAAGCAGCTGGAGCATTTGTAACTCCAAACGGCATTACGATAAACTCATAGTGATCATATCTCGTTCTGAATATTGTCTTTGGAATATCCTTGTCTTGAATCTTTAATTGATGATAACCATAACGTAAATCAATTTTTGAAAACACTGAAGCTCCCTTTAACTGATTAAATAAATCGTCAATTCGGGGGAGTGAATACTTGTTCTTGATGGTCACTTTATTAAGTTGCCTATAATCAATGCAAAGACTCATGGATCCATCATTCTTTTTAATAAATAAAACTGGAGCTCCCCATGGTGAGACACTTGGTCTGATAAACCCTTTGTCCAATAATTCTTATAATTGAATCTTTAATTCTTGTAATTCTTTTGGGGTCATTCTGTATGGTGACATGGCAATAGGTACAGTCCCCGACATGAATTCAATATAAAATTTGACTTCTCTTTCTGGAGGCAAACCCGATAACTCTGCAGGAAAAACGTCAGAAAACTCTCTGACTATAGGAATTTCTTCAATTCCCTTCTCTTTTGCTCTCACATCCAGCGCACTTGCAATAAATCATTGACATCCCTGTAACAATAACTTCTTTGCCGACATCACTGATATTACATTAGCCAATGTGTTTCATCCTTCACTAAATACAATAACTTCTATACCTTCTGAACTTCTCAACTTTACTCTTTTCAGTCTACAGTCAACATTGACATAGTAACGATATAATCAGTCCATTCCCAGTATCACCTCGAATTCGTCAAAAGGTAATTCCATCAGATTAGTAGGGAATTCAATTCCCTAAATCCTTATGGGACACCCTCGACACACCATATTGACTCAAGCACTGCGTCCTAACGGATTAGTCACTATTACCTCACTGCTAGTAGATTCTAACGAAATATTCAATTCTTTCACTAACTTGCTGCAAATATAAGAATATGTAGACCCCGAATCAATCAATACAAACACATTCTTGTCATACAATTGGAAGATACCTGCTATTATCTCTGGGTCATCTCTATCATCGCTAGTCTTGAGATTATATACACGAGCTATAGAACATATTTCTTGCGGAGCTGATGACTCTGATTGACTTTTTCCTCTACCTCTACCTCTTCCCCTCGGAATAACCGAGGTAGACCTCTCTGGCTGTACCGATTCACCAGCTATCATAGGACAATCCCGAACAAAATGTCCGGTGTCCCCACATTTAAAACAGGCTCAGAAATCATTCTACATATCCCCGAGTGATTATTTCCACAATGTGGACATTGTCTGACTTGGCTTGGGTTAGATCTTCCGGCTCCGGATCCCACTGACTGAGTTTGTCATCCCTTCATTGGATTTGATCCCCTTGCGGAGGATGCCACTGACTCTGATCTGGACTGAGGTCGAGGACCAGCATCTCGACCCCTTTTTGATGGTGTCAAACTCGACGATGCACCTATTCTTTTTGATGTATGATCCCGAGAATCTCTGAACCTTTCATTCTGAGCTATTTCTAGAGCTTTAGCACGGTTCACCACTTCTTGAAACGAGGATAGATTTAACACAATTAACATTTCCTTCAGTCTTGGACGTAAACCTTCCACGAACCAATCACAAACATCCTTTTCTGTAGGAATAAGCTCTGCAGCAAAGCGACTCAACTTGTTGAATTCACACTCGTATTCATAAACTGTACGATTCCATTGCTTCAGGTTCATGAACTCTTGCTTCATTTGTCGGATGAACTGATCTCCGATGTATTTATGCTTGAACTCTTCTAAAAACAAAGACCAAGTTACTTGATCACCGGACATTCTCAATGTAACGTTGGTTCACCAAATCCTTGCTTGCCCTCTCAGCAAGGAAACCAGTCCATCTAGCTTATCAGCATCAGAACAATGAAGTCCCTCAAGCATGATTTTCACATCATTAAGCCAAAGGTCCGTAGTAACAGGACCTTCTTCGGCTTCACCTCTAAACTCTGGTGCTCCTAAACCCTTCAACTCCTTTGTAATATTCATTCTTGGAGTTGAAGTAACAGAAGGTTGGAAACACGCCAATATCGCGTCCAGTGTTCTAAAGAACACATCTTGATCACTTACAGCACTCCACAGGGTACCTACTGCTTGATCTTCACTCTTCCTGGCCAGGGCAGGTGAATTACTACTTTCAGCGGGCCTATCGTCTCCCGCTTCACTTCTAGAGCTACCATGTTTGGACATCTATAAAATATACCCATATCATTCTATCAGCAAAACAACATACTTACTATTATATCAGATCAGAAGTTTTCACTATTTTGTTGGCATGTATACTTTATAGGACACTCTAGACTGCAGTTTATGCCGAGAATCGACTAAACCGTAGGTCTGATACCATTAAATGTAACATCCCCAACCCGTATCCGACCCGAATACGAGTCTGAGGTGTCACATTGACTTTTCAAACTTTGACTCTTGACCAAATTCAAGGAAAATTTAAAAATTTCATTAACATAAAAGCGATTTATTTACATGAAATGACCAAAACAACCAAAAATTGATCAGAGCATTCATAACTGACACTTTTCTTACATGCCAACAATATACACGACAAAATACATACTTTATCAATTACTCTTGATCTGATCTTTTGGTAGTGCTGCTGTTCTTGCTACTCCTGTTCCTGTTCTTCCCGATTCTTGGTACATACGTGTAAATCACTTACACGCTAAGTTATAGACTTAGTGAGGCAATAAATAAACATGTAAATATAACAATGCGTTCATGAACATGCATTCTTTCCATATGATCATGACAACTTTATTTGCATGCCTCTATTTCACTATAATATATATGATGATATCATGTACACATAACACATACATTATGCTAATTTCACTTTAATTTATCTTTGGATTGCCCATGTACATTATTGAGAACAAAGGTATGCGAGTACATAGATGTTGTGCACTATGTTGTCACCACAGCTCGTATAATTCCCTCAAGGGGCACTGAATATTTGTCCCGAATGACCATTATGTCCTGAAGGTCCACTGATTATTTCGAAGAACCACTATGTCCCGAAGGACCACTGATAATCCCTCGACTCTTGGCATGCCAATTATACCTACAGCTCTCATATTAAATAACATGGGCTTAATTATAAATACATTTATCATTTCATTTCTTTCATCACTGTCCAAATAACCATATAAGTCACTTCATCTAATCATTTCCATTATTTCACATACCTGGAAGAATTCTATGATAATAACATTCATTTATATAATTTCATGTTAATCATTAATGAAGAATGCATAGAATCACTATAACATTAACACACACACACACACACACACACACACACACACACACACACACACACACACACACACATGTATATATATGCATGTACATGAATATGGAATCATAAATTCAATGATAAGAGATAGACTTATCACAAGTCTTATCTCAATTCCATTTCATCTAGGATATGCACTCACCTTAGCCTTGCTTTGACTCGATTCTAATCCTTCGATTGTTCCGAAACGAGATTACATTCTAAATCTACATAGTAGTACATTGATACATATCATTATACTAATTGATATATTCTAAACTATCACTCCTTAGGCTAAAAAGAAAGCTATTTTTATCTTTTAATGAAGGTATGCATCGATGCACTACACCATGTATCGATGCATCCCTTGACGGGTGCATCGATGCACTATCTATGCATCGGTGCATAATTCCCATTCGATGTTTGTATTTTAAACAAGTGTATCGATGCACTCCTTATGCATCGATGCACTCCCTATGCATCGATGCACTAATTGCATTCGATGTTCATTTATTTGAGAGTGCATCGATACACATTGGATGTGCATCGATGCACACAACCCAGAAATGACACTTTGAGCACGAAAATCCCTTCCTGATCTTCTCAACTCTTCATATATCACCCCTTTTTATATTCTTAACTCTTATACACCTATTTAAACTAATTAATACTCATTCATTATCTCTTAACCTTCAAAATCCATTTCTCCCCATAGTATTTAAGAATTTCACTCAAATTCCCACATGTTCTAAATCTGATTCTAACACTTCATATTTCTTAATCAAGTTGGTGGCAAGTCAAATTCAACTCTCAATTCTCATTATGAGCTTTATTTCAAAATTTCATTCAAGAACTCTTAATCTTTAATTCTTCATACATCCTTCATCTTGTTGTTTTAAAGCAAATTAAGCTTTCCTTAAGCTTAATTAGCATCTCAGGAGCAAAACCAAACTTAAATATCAACTAATAAACAACTAATAAGAATTCTTACCTTTTCTTTGGCTCATACGCACAAAGAAGAAAGGAGGAGAAGAGTTGTCTGGAAGCTTGGATAATTTCTTCCTCACATACACATGGCCTCCATATATATAAAACCAAATAATTATTTTCCTTGCAAATGACCATTTTATCCTTCTATTCTTTCTTCCTTGCAAATTAATCATATTCCAAATTACAATACTATTCAATTATTCTGCTTTAGTCACCAAATTCTGAAGTTTTACAATTTAGTCACTAACCCGTATTTTGGGATGTTACAACTATAGTTACTTGAAATATGTTATCGGATTTCCTGTTTTCACTGGAAAATATGATCTTAATAAATCATATACTGAATATTTTTATGAAACAATACCTGGTATTCTGAATACAGTTTATTTTGATATCTGATTTACCACATATCTCTGATATGGTTTCTTGTTACAGTATTTTTGCACCTGATTTCTAAATATGGAATATTTTCATATTTTAATGGATTAATTACCGTTACAGCAGGTTCCTTTGCTGTGTGCAAGGGTAAGCCTTACAGTTTCCTCTAGGTTCCTTTTCTGTGTGCAAGGGTAAGCCTTATAGTTTCTCCAAGTTCCTTTGCTGTGTGCAAGGGTAAGCCGTACAGTTTCCCCAGGCTCCTTTGCAGTGTGCAAGGGTAAGTCTTACAGTTTCCCCCAGGTTCTTTTGCTGTGTGCAAGGGTAAACCTTATAGTTTCTCTAGGTTCCTTTGTTGTATGCAAGGGTAAGCCTTATAGTTTCCCAAGGTTCCTTTGTTGTGTGCAAGGGTAAGACCTTACCATTTTTGCAGGCTCCTCTGCTTTGTGCACAGGGTAAATATGTTTTAAACGACTACTATTTTAAAAAGATATGTATCTTTTCACTGGTTTTACGTGAACACACTAGATAACCTATTCTGATCTCCTGAACTCAGTCATCCGAAATATTTCTCTGAACTGAAAGGTCATTGTCTGTTACTACATGAAATATTAGTAGGATTTTCGCTCAACATAAAGATCTGTAGATGTCTGAATCGATAAGGAAATATATGTTTATCTATATCTGCACGTTCTTCAACATCATCTGGTAGTTATATATTACTGAGCTTTCCAAAGCTCACTCTGTTACTCACCTTTTCAGGTTAAAAGAATCGTACCAGTGCATCTATAGGCATCAATAAAGAAGTTCTTCTGGCGTTGTTTGCATAGTATGATACATGTGATTAGGGGGCATGTAATTGTATTTTATTTTATATAAGAGTTTGAAAATCTGTTTTATTTCTTCATACTGATAAATCATTTTGTAAGTTACATGTTTTAATAAAAGTTTTAAATTTTATGCTATTTTTACAGTGGGTCACTCCGGTGGCCCTAATGTGACACTCCAAACCGGATCGGGTTACCCGTATCGGTCTGAGGGGGTTACATAAATAAGCACCATCTTGATCAGTCGTGGCACTATCAAATCCAATCCTAAAAAAATAACAAAAACAACGGCCAAACAACAAAAAATGTGTCATAGAGGTAGAGAAAAAACGTGCCATAAAATCAAAAGAATATGTGCCAAAAGGCATAATTATTAAGAATAAAAGAAAAAGAAAAAACAAAGATGCATTATAATAAAGTAAAGGAAAAATAATGAATATCGATGGTTGGTAACCAATACCAAGACTACTGATGCCGCTAATCACAAAGATAAAGAAAAAAAAGGACTAACAACGACTATGAAAGGTGAAAAAATAACCCTAATTAAAGTTTATTAAAAAATTACTTCATTTTTAATGATTTTAAAAACCCTAATGAAAAATTCCTTAAAATGTAATAAGCTAGAATCCAATTTTTTATTTCAACCTAAGAGTATGAGAAGCCCTTGAATCCTAAAAAAAATATGTTTCTTTTTTTCCCACCCAATTAAGCTATTCAAGTAATAACATTTATTAGTTGAGCATTTGATTGATATTTTATGGTGTTGATTGTTATTTTAAAACATTAGCCTTTATCAGTTGAGTTTTTGATTTATAGTTTATGTTGTTGATTGTTATTATGTTGATATTCTGTTAATATTGCTGACTTGTTTGTTAACAAGTGAATGATAATATAATAAACGAGTTTAATATTTTTTGGAAACTTTGAGAGCTCGTTTAATTCTTAAAAGAACATAAATAAAATTTAAAAAATATTAAAATTATAAATAAAATTAAAATATTTAAAAATAGTAAATAAATATTTTTAAAAAATAATAATTAAAATTTTGTGGAAAGTAAAAAAAATCAATAGAGTATTAAAATATTGAAATTTTATGAAATTAAAATAAAATAAAATTAACATACAAGTCTTCACTTTTATGAACTAGAGTCTATTGTCGTTCACTGAATACATTTTCAATAAAATCAGTCTTATATTGAAATAAAATCTTTTATAATATTTTCTCTTATGGTTCAAAATTAATGGAGGCAAAGACTACACCTAAATGATGCTTGTAACACATCAAGCTCAACTTAAAATGATTAACGATTAAAATCATTCATTTTTTTTTATTTTGATCGATGCAAGATGAAGGAAATAAGAATAAGCAAGTTAGTAATAGCATAAGCAAAAACCATTTGGAGTAGTAAGAAATTGTTTCACATCGCATCTGTCGTATGACTAACGTTGTTTTTAGTCTCTGCTGCTCTCGTCGACTGTTCCAGTTCGTTGTTTTCTCAACTCTTCCAGCAACTGTAATGTAGAATCCCCTCCACGTTTTCTGAAGTAAAAAAGATGAAGAACATTGAACTTGGGTTTATTTTATTTCTCATCCTTTTCAACCTTCTTTTGCCCTTTTCCTATGGTAAAAAGTTTTCATTTTTCCTTGTTTTTTTAGGGTTTTAGTCTCAGTTGTTTTCATTGGGTTTCTCTATCTACACTTGTATATATTTTCAATTTATTTATTCACTGCTTAGGGTTGGGGATTAGGCATTAGTTCTCTACGTTGAGAAATTGTATGCTTTGGGTTGATTTTCTTTTTATGAAAGGAACAGTCGGTTTAACTGTTATGTGAAAGGGCTTTATTTCATTTATTTTGTTTGTTTATTTGGCTTTAGAGAATGGGATATTTTATTTCCTTTTGTTTTTAGTTTGTTATTTTCCTTATGAGGTTAAGCTTCAAAGTTAGCTGATTTATCCATGTGTATGTGTTAGATTACCATGCATGTAGATTGTGGACATTGCTTCCAAGTTTTAACTTCATGTTGTGTTTTTACCTTGAAAAGCCTCTCATTTTTCTTATGAATGATTTGCTAAGTAGGAAGGGACCTTGAATAAATACTACACGCTATAGTTCTAAGGAGCTGCAGCATGTTAATTTCATTCATTTTGTATTGATGCAGGAGAAACTGTTGGCGTTTGTGTATCTCAAGGTGGTAGTTTTCCGCCTTTCTCCTCTGAGGGGAAACCTCCGAAAAGGGTGGGGAAGGGACACAAAGATTTGACACTTTGTAGGGTGTTTCGGAAAAAGACTTGATGTGATGCTGCCCAGACACATCCTGCTTTGTTTTCTATTAGGAGGTTGGCTTTAACAGGGGAAGCCTGCCAAGAGTGTTTGCATCTGTGGGAACTGCTGGAATGTTCCATCTGTGATACAGTATTTCAGTCCTGCTCTAATGCTTACTTCTCAATGGATGCAAATACACAGGTTGACAAGTGTGTCTAATATCTTCTAGATTGTTAGTTATCACGTGAACATGATGCATTTATGGGGTTTAGTGTATTCTCAGTTAGACGTTCCCCTAGATTTAGTTCAAACACAGAAACTTTGTAGAGGTAGCTGCGCTTAGGTTGTGGTGGATGACCTGTATCTTTTTATCCTGATTTCATTTTAAATTGTTGTAATCTGTTGGCCAGGATGGTTACCTTCATGCCCCTTCCCATCATTTGAGGTTGAACATCTTCTATGTTGTGCTAAGGAATTAATGTGTTTAGGCCTTGGAGCTAGATTTAGTTTATATTTGTGTCATGATGATTTGGTATCATTTTTATTTAGATGTTCCCTTAGATTTAATTCAAACATAGAAACTTTTTGGCAGGTTCTAGCACCATGTGGAGTAAATGACTTTGTTTGTGGTAAAGCATCGGAATGGACATCCAATGGAACAGAACTATGTCTTGCTGCAGGTTTCGGTGTTAAACAATCTGTTGGCATGCATGGTGGTGATGAAGAAGCATCTTGTTATGGTGGCAGAGCTAGTCTTGATTCAATTGCTGATTCATGGGGAGCTTCACGAACTGAGAAGCCCCACAGAACTGGGAACTCCGGGCTCTTAGAAGATTTCCAGCAGTGGCTGCAGGATATGCCATCTAATGAAAGAGTTTCTTGGGCGGTAGGAGGCCTGGTTCTTACAGCAGGCCTACTTTTTATAAGGTTCAATCACTTCCTCTTGTTAGTCATTAAGTTTTCCTCCAGACAGGCAATTTATTTTCTCAAGTTTTATTTAGCTTCACGAAGCGGATACTTTCCTCCTGGAATGATGACCATGTCCGTAAAAGTATTCAATGCTGAATGGGCTTCACTTCTCCAAGCCAGTGTATTTAAGTAGTTTATAGGTCTAGTTTTCCTGTTTCTTCTCTTCATTAGTGTCTTATACTTGCTTACTACTTTTGTAATACTACTGACTGTGCAGCAACAGAAAGAGCCAAAATCATTGCCAAAAGCTTGCAGCTATTCAACGAACCGCAAGGAGACTTGAAGGCAAGATGAACCAGACAGCCCCCTCTTCCAGTTAAGGAAATAGGAAAGGAAACCGAAGATGAAACATTGCTTCATTCTTCGAATGGTATATTCAAACCTGTAAGAATTCAGTACTTGAATTCTTTAATGGTTTTTGTTTCCCACCATTGAGCTCTCATTGCTTGCTTACATGTTTCTTCTTTCATTTCTGTAATTTCTGCAGGTTGATATCCTTGAAGTTCACAACCTCTCTACCTGAGAGCTAGACTGATCAAAATTTTTGTAAACCCTCCTCCAGTTGTACCAGATAAATACGTCGTAATTTACACATTAATATAAGCCTAATTTTGCAGTTCGGTTGTGAAACTATAGCAAAAATAAAAGGTCAGCTTGCTGTTTTTGAGTTTGGAATCCTCCTTTGTAGTTAACTTAGATTTTGTCAATCACTTTTAGACAAATTGCCGTTGATATGGATGGATTTAGAAAGAGCTGCCCTTTAAAGATTCTTGAATGTTAATGTCAGTGATGTTGAAGGAGCTTTCTCAATATCTATATTTTAGCTAAGTTTTCATAGATGGTGATTAGTTACTGTTCCTTGCCACGTGCAACAGTTTCGATAGCTGAAGAATATGACACGATGGAATTCACACATGTTTAACAAATGTGTTGTATTCGTCTCGTCTTTAAGATTTCAATGTGTTATGTTTACATAGTTGATACGAAAAAGAGACATGCATGCAAACATTATGGAGTATGGAATCGGGTTTTTGTTAAAAAACTTGTATTTCTTTCTGATAAGCAAACCAGAAAGCTGATTTCCAAGTTTATATCAAGACATCCGTCCATACTTTGCTTCTCAAAGATTGCACATTGATGCTTATTAGAAAACTGTCCCTATTGGTCATATTGCCAAGGGTAATCCAGGACTGTGCGTTGCAAAAGGATGCCATGTTAGAGAGATCATCAAAATGCATGCTATCATCTATAGCCTTTTCCGACAACTATATGGAAATCTGTAGATAACAAACATTATGGAGTATCAAAATGGGTTTTTTTTGGTTAATTAATTTGGGGTGAATATAAAATAATATTTGTTTAAAAACTCTTAACCATTTGACATTGAATGCTCGTATCCTTGCGTACATAGTGCTCGAATGTGGGAGCACCAAGGTAATTTGGCGCAATTATATTTGCTATATAGATATTTTGCAATCCATAAAACTCAACTAGTCATGCACAAAATATAGCAATTATAAGAAAACAAATTAAAAAAAAGGTTTACGATGCATTGTCACAAAGAAACAAGTCAATATATCATAAAAAAGCAATTATTATATAAAAAATAGCTATGCATCACATGGTTTCAAGCAATTATAAGCAAACAAAATTAACCACCGTTCATTGGATTGATCTCCATTTAAAGTTGAACAAGAAAAACACTGAGAAAATTGATGACACTTGCATATAAAACTCCTCTCATTCAAACAATTCCTAATTAGGAAGAAACATAATTCATTTCGCCAATCTTCCTTACTTTCTGATTACTGCATTTTAGGAACCTACATTCACATTGAGGGCTGTCATCAAAGTCATCCATAGGGAAACCAGCAGCAGCAACCCCCACTGAGAATTCAAGCTCATCCCCTTTCCTCAACACTTCAACAACATTAACCCAGAAGAAAAGAAACTTCAAACTGACACCTTCAAGTCTGGCAAGCCTGCCCTTAGATATATACCCATTGATGGTATTCTTATACCTCAATTTGTAAGCCCCTTGAAGAGTGAAGGTACAAGTACCATTCAAGAAAGCCGAGAATTTCCCCGATAAAGGGTCGAAATCATAGCCAGTGACACCAGCTGGTAGAAGACCAGTTGGGAAGTTGAAATCCCTGAGGATTTCATAGGCTGTTGGATTGTCTTCGAATGAGATTGTTTCCCAGACAAATGATTGGATGGTGAGAAGGAAAAAGAAGAGAAATTTCTGCGAGAAAGAACCCATTTCTCAGCTTCTTTTTCACTTACCTTTCTTGTTACCTCTTCTTGTTGATGTTCTGCATATATAGATATCTTGCAATCCAAGCTATGTGGAGTTTTTTCAATCAAGAAAACAGTACTTGATGACGTGTGGACAAGGAGGAAATCGTGGAAGTGTTTCCTTCATCAGCAAGATACTGCAAAATAGTACAGCATTGAAAAGTATGTTATGGATTGATCGGCTATTTTTTTATATATAAATTTTTGGAGTTTTTGGTTGGTTTTGTGATAGCAAGAATACTGATATTCATCATACAAAGACATAGCAAGAAGTTGCACCTTATTGGTAATGTTTTAATAAATACCAAATATGTACTTCTGTTGTCATTGGCTATGATATTCATATATTCCAAGATAATAAAAAATGTATGCTGATTAGTTTTAAAAAAATTATGCTGAAATGAACTCACAAGTGCTCTTGATGATTAAAGAGAGTGTTGTTATTTCTAGAGGTCCTGGGTTCAAACAGCTGTATGTGTATTGTTAATGACTAAAAAAAAATTCTAAATAAATATTATCTTATAATCACCATAAAAATTGAAATCTAACGAGTTTTAACTTAGTTAATATGACTGTTGTGACTTCGAGTAGGCTTAAACATATATTATTTTTTTCATTGAAGGATTTGAAAGTTTAAATAATTTAGACATTAAAAGATTTTCTCTCAATAATTTTAACTCTGTTTTTTTTTCAACATTTTTGTGCCACCTTTCTTTTTCCCTTTTATTTTTGTTTAGTTGGCAAAAAAACACCAATTTTAATGTTGATTACTGATCATCGGTGATTATTAGTTCTCTTATTTTTTTCATATGATGTCTTTTACTTTTCCCTTTCCTTGATTTTTTTTCAAATTTGAATAAGAATTTATATACTTGTGATACGCTTTTCTCTGATCTTGTGGCACGTTCCTTAGGGCTTTTGGTATGTTTTTCGCATACCTTTACGATCGTTTTGGTGCTCGTATAAAGACCCTCACGACATTTGTTTACTGATTTGTTTGTCGGTGATCACATATAGTCAGATCCCCTATTTGATAAAAGGTTGTTTGACAATAATTGTGTAGCGAAGAAATTTGTCAAATGGTTTCGTTCGCTCACCACTCTTTTACTTCGTAAAGTATCTCGTTTGACAGAGACAATAAATTTTTATGAAGGTTACTGGATTCTTTTGATGTTGATTGTCATTCTCAAGGAATTTTTTTTTTTGTATTTTAAGTTTAATAGTTTTATTTTTATATGTGTTTTTTTGTGTATGACTATTGACCTCTTTTTTCTCTCTATGTTTGATTGATTTGTAATTCTGATTCATTCTATTGTTTTTATTAATGAAATCTTATTGTGATTGTTAAAAGAAAATAGCAATTTAGATGTGATATATAAATTGATTATTAGTATATTTTAATTTATAAATAGAGAAATATTAGAATGATTCAGATATTATGCAAAGTTTTATTTTTATGATCATGTATAATAAATATTTGATATAGTTAGGAATGAAGTAATGACTTGAATTTTAAATAGAGTAATCATAAATATAAAAGAAGAAACTTATTCAGAATTCAATGTTAGTCATAAATTTGCTTGTCTTTTACCTTTTTGTTGGCTTTAGCCTTGGCCAAAACAAGCTGCCAATGTTCCCCCATTGACAAGGAACCTTCCCATGCCACTTTTTTTTTTTTCATCTTTTCATGAAAGTTTAACTCAAAATCAATTAAATAAATAATCTAAACCACAAAAATGAAATTCCCGTGTATCGAAATTCAAGTGAAACTAGGGTGGCGTTTGGTTGGATAGAATCCCTTGGAATTTGTGGGAATTGGAATCCAATTTCACCACTTTCCCATGTTTGGTTCAAGTTTTTTAAGGGAATTGAAATCCCTGATGGAATTCAATTCTATTAAATGAGGGAAAATGAATTCCATCCAAAAATAGATGGAATCCAATTCCCTTGTTGGAGGGAATTGAAATTTGACCATACTACCCTCATCAATCATTTGGTAACTTATTCATATATTGAATAAAAATATTTTTTTATTATTTCGGGTCGGGTCGGGTCGGGTGAAACTTTATTTTGGTCGGGTCGGGTGAAACTTTATTTTGGTCGGGTCGGATCGGGTTTTTTAAGTTTGATATTCGGGTCGGGTCGGGTTCGGGTTTAGGGTGAAAAAAACCGGACCAACCCGAAAATATATATAATTCAGGTCAGGTCAGATTAAGTCATTGTTTTTATTAAATAAAAACAATTTTTTATTATTTCGGGTCGGGTTGAGTTGGATTTCTAATTCATATATTCGGGTCGGGTCGGATGAAACTTTATTTTGTTCGGGTCGGGTTTTTTAAGTGTGATATTCGGGTCGAGTTTTTTTAAGTGTGCTATTCGAATCGGGTCGGGTTCGGGTTTAGGGTGAAAAAAACCAGACTGACCCAAAAATATATATAATTCGGGTCGGATTAAGTCACTGTTTTTATTAAATAAAAATATTTTTTTATTATTTCAGGTCGGGTCGGGTCGGATTTCTAATTCATATATTCGGGTCGGGTCGGATGAAACTTTATTTTGTTCGGGTCGGGTCGGGTTTTTTAAGTGTGATATTCGGGTCGAGTCGGGTCGGGTTTTTTTAACTGTGATATTCGGGACAGGTCGGGTCGGGTTCAGGTTTTGGGTAAAAAAACCGGACCGACCCGAAAAAAAAAATAATTTTACCTTATATATTTAGGAATAATTACAATAATACCCCTCTATATATAATTTTTTTCAATTAAGTTAATGTTTTTATTGAATAAAAATAAATTTTTTATTATTTTGAGTCGTGTCGGGTCGAGTTTCTAATTCATATATTGAATAAAAATAGTTTTTGGTATAACTTTTGGTAACTAATTAACATACTCCGATTGGAATGTATCGAAATATTGCTCTATCTTTTGGTAACTTATTAACATATTTTGATTGCGATGATTTTAACTTATAATGTTTATTAGCATGATTTTTATAATTTATTGAAATGAATAATCAATCAATAAAATGAAAATTTAATATTTTTTAATTTTTTATAATATATTACTACATGTAAGTTATAAAATAAACTAAAATAAAGCAAAAAATAAAAAAATAAAATAAGAAGGACAATTCTGTCATTTTACATGCATACATGCATATGGTTAGTATCTACTTACATAATATAAAACTTTTTAGTTTTACATAGATTTAGAACAGTTGTATGAATGAAAATAAACATTAGAATATTTATCGATATTTTTAACGTAAAAATGCCACATTAGAATATTTATTAAAGTACAAGGGTTAAATATAAAACTATCCCTTTTCTAACTACTGTTTACAATATATCGATAAGGCTTATTTTCGATTTTTATATGATTTAATTTATTCATTGAACTTAAAAAAATTATTTGTTGAACAATTTTTTTGCTATATTTGGCTCATTTAAAATTTCACGAAAACCATATTTTAGTGCTTGAAAATGGAAGAAAAATAAAATTATAATTTTTATCTTTCTATTAGTTGTATTTTATTCGGATCTCCTTACTTATCAAGGTCTCTGGAGTTTCTAGAAACTTTAACATTTTATATCATCCAGATAGTTACAATCCTTTCATATGACAACTGACAGACTCACACGATGTGTCTTAGTCAAATCTATTATCTAACATTTATATTTATTTGTTCTATCAACCTACAAATAATCATCATAATCTTAGATGTGACATAAGTACTATGGACCCCGTATTAACCACCATATAAGGCTAGAGGGGAGAGACTCCATCTCTTTCTTTTTCTCAATCTCTTTCATTGTTCATCATCTTTTTCAGATCATCTATTCTCTACATTCTTAACAGAACTATTGTTTGTGATTCTTTACCCAAATTAAAATGGTTGAACCGTTAAAAACCGACGTAATTTCATTTCTCCCATCAACAATTGATGGGGTAAGTGTAAACTATTTTTTGACCTAAAAGAATTGGTCAAGGTGAATCCCGAAAGCAAAATAAACAACCCAACTTTCTATCTTCTTTCAAAAATCCTCCCGAGGTCCCAATTTTTTTCGGCCAACAACAAGTCATGCATGACCTGATGTCTACCAAGCTACCATGGTTCCTACGACCATAGTAGTTAACAATACCCCTAGTAGTAGTACAACAGTTTGCATACTCCAACGATAAAAATATTTTGCAAGTTCACAACTTGCAAAACGAGCCGCGAAGTCCGCATACATAATTATACGCTTCCCAAAGGGTAGAGATTCCTCCACCCCAACTTACAACTTACTAAATCTACCAAAGGGTCGAGTTGTCTTCGTTTCAGCAATAAAAGTTTCTCTATTGTGTTTTAAAGAGTATTGAGATGTCTTTGCCCTAGCGAGAGGAATCCCCTCATTTCTTCTACCAAGTAGAACATGCCTCCGCCCATTCTATAGTGTTCGTTCGGGAGAGTGAAGATACTTCACTCATTTTGCAATGCTTCTACAAGGGCGTAAAGTTGCCTTCTCTTGTCTAAGAGTGTTGAGATGTCTCCACTCCACACTAACTAAAGAATTTTTCACATTGTCTCTCTATTATCTGGCTAAAAGAGAATCAAGATGCCTCCGCTTTAGCAATAGGAGTCTCTCCGTTATTACTCGTAGAATGTTGAGATGCTTCTACCCGAGGTGTCGAAATATCTATACTTCTTGCAATTGGACTATATCTCTCACTCCAGCAACAGAGAAACATGCATATATTCGCCTATACATTCATAATCTAAAATCAATATTATCATAAACCTTAATTTGACATAAACTCCTAAATAGGATCCATTTTTAGGGTTTCACTTATATTTGGAAAACAATGAAATTAAAACTACCATTAAACAGGAAATTCTATAATGTTTTCAATGTTGAATTCGATTTAGAGTTTTGAGCCCCTAAACCACTTGAATCCATAAATTCAAATTTAGAGTTTTGGATCAACTTTCTCTAAATTAAAAATAGAAGATACCAAATGAAAGCGAAGGTTGAAATAAGTAGTATAACTTAATCTTTAAATCAAGATTTCTCTGGTGGTTTCATTTCATTTCACCATATATCACATATGGTGTTTGTTATGATTATGTTAATGTGGATTTTGGTCTCTTTTGATCTAATATGATGGTAAAACACTAACGGTTCATCTTGTCAGTTCTGCTCACAGTTTAATATAGTGTATATTGTTCTTTATGTTTTTTGCTCCGCTATCATTGATTCGTTGAATATCCTGTGAGTTGTGATACTTGAATTCGATTTTTGTTGGCTTTTATTAATTGATTTTGTTTGTTCCTGAAGATCGGATCCTTGGTGTTTGATTCTTTGAGTGACAAGAAAATTATAGTTTTTTTTTTTTATGTGCATGCCTCTAATGTGTTCGACTAAATACTTCAATGATATTACTGGTGACTGGTTTTGTTTCACCTTGTCATTATGGTATGAGTTAATTTTTAGAGATTAACTCACTGTTATTTGCTTTCAGCAACTTAACATATTGAAACAGAAGGAAGAACATATTAGAGATTAGCTACCATTAGTTAAGTAATATGCTGTTAGTTAGTAATTTGTTGGAATCTCTTGCACCTATTCTGTTAGCAGTTTAGGTTCTTATATGGACTGTTGCTGGGTAGTTGATCATAGGTAAGGATGAGCGATTGATCCAGTCAAATCAATTAAAGATATATTTTATAACTCAAATTTTATTTAAATTTTTGTCAAGTCAAGATTATGAAATTCGAGTTAATTTGAGTTGTTTAAGTTTCTATCTAAATTTAATTATAAACATTTATAATAATATAATATTATTTTATTACAATTTAAACAATTTCCTATAATCATATATATATCTCCATATTTTCTTTATATATGATAAACATATATTATTCAAAATTGAAGGACTTAACTCAAATTTAAAATTCAGTATACTAGTTACTAAACATTTTGAATTATTCGAGTTCTATTTAATAACTTAACTCAAATTTAATATTTTATTCAAATTGAATCAAATTTACAAAATTATAAATCAAGTCAAATTTTTTAAAATCAAATTGAGTTAAAAAATCAAATAAAGTGTTACTTATCCTTAAATCATAAATTATAAATACTCAATAATATAACAGGCTTGAAAATACTTTTTATTGTAGCCATTTAATAAGTATAATAATTTTTACTCTGTCTTCATCCTAGTGGTTTAATACTACATTCATCACCACCGGTACATCTCAGACTACCATGACCACTTTTTCCAGGGAATCGTTGTTCGAAGCTCCGTTTGTCGCTACTATTACTTTGGTTCAACTTGAAGCCACCGATAACTTATAGAATTTATGATAAAAAGAGGAATTATAATCTTATCAAATTAAATAATTAATTTAAAATTTTAAAATCTCAAATAACTCAGATAAATTAATTTAAAATTCGAAAAGTTTTAACATTTTTTTTAAATAAAACACCAAATCAGATTTTAGACTACATGCAAAGATTGTTGTTGTAAAACCTGCCTAAGAAAGTAAAGAAGTCTAAAAGATGAAATCAAAATAAGACTTTGGATTTCATAAATAAAAAGAAAGCTTATTACCCGGTATTTGCGCAGTAAAGAAATAATGGTTACATCTTTGATGATGTTAAAAAGCTATCCAGTAACATTGGAGCACATCTCCATGAAAAGAAAAAAGGAGAAAGCTCAAGCAGAAAGGATACAGGATTGCTTTACGCAGAGATAAAATCATAGGAATCATTCACTCAGAGTGGATTCCCACGAAGAACTATGTGCCACCAAAAACATCTTTGAGAAACAAAGATAAAGAAGAAAGGTTGTGCCTTCAAATGGTGGCGGCGGTATCCATTTTTAAGAGATTTGCCCAAACCGTAAAATACTTTGGATTTTGATTGCAAGACCCTGTTTATATTATGCGACTACATATATAATGACGGTTAGGCCCTCCTCAATCTTGTATTTATTTTCGTAAAACATTATTATTGAGATAAATTTTAAATTAATATTAGGCTTCATATAAAAATAAGTGTCTAAATTATATATTTTTCATTTAATTATTTAGTTTTTTTTGTCAATTTAGATGTTTATTGTTTCTAATATTTTCGTTTAATTACCGTTAAAAAAATCCGTTAAAAATAAGTTAAACAATCAGTGTTGGACATGTGGTTTGATTTTTTATTTCCTTTATTTTCTGAAAAAAATCATAAATTGTCAATAAAATCTCAACTTTTTCTATTTTTCATAAAATATCTCAAGATTTTCAATTTTGACGCTTTGTAATTGTAATTGTAAATCTTCATTGTAATTATAAATATTTTTCTCTTTCTAATAAAGCTAACTGCTTCTATAACAAAAAGTATAAAACAATACTTTGTTAATGATAAAATTAATATTAATTAAAATAGATTTTTAATATAAAATTAGACCAAATTAAAATTTAACCAAAATTATTTGAGGATGCAATCGAGATTTGGAAAATAACCGTGGCAAAACTATAACATAACACTGCTTCCAATTTCCAGAAAGAAATCGTAAAATTTGAAGAGAGACACCAGATGAGTATTACAGTTATTAAAATATTGATTTGAGATGAACATTGATCAGTCACAGGAAATAACAAAACCTTGAATAGTAAATTAATGAACATGTAATTAAGCAAATAGCACAGCCTACAGTTTGAATACCATCTGGAAACAAAATTCTACTGTACATATGAATTTTGCTGCTTCAGCCCTTGTCGGATGCGGTAAGTACACTGCGATATCGTTCTTCGATCCAACTTCCATGTTCAGTTACATATATGTTTGACCAGCATTACTCTGAAACAAAAACCTCTTGATCAACCCTCCAATGGTTTGCATCATTGAACTCCTTCACCCCAGCACCACCACCTCCATCAGAATTCTCCTTTTCGGGTACCTTAGGAACGATTCCCGACTCCGTGCCTTCTCCGTGCCTCTTCAATGGTCTTGCTTCACCAACTATTCCTTCTTTCAAGGCTTGCTCCATTGCCTTCTCCGTGCCTTCTAGTTCCACACCCACGAACTCGACGTCCTCTTCAAATAAAGAACACACAGGTGGTGGAGATTTCTGACTTATATCACTGCTTCCCGATTCATCACTCGTGTCCATGGAGTCTGAGGAACCATTTTCAAGTATGGATTGCCCATTTGAGGGGACCACTGTCTCTGTATTTCCAGGTACATTGACATCTGAGCTGTCATCGACGAGAAATGGGTTCTTGCTTGAACCACCAAATAGGAAATCTGAAGGTGGTTCTCCTCCTCACCCCACCCAATCAGGTAAAGGTCTATCTTCAAACAAGTCCTAGTTTTCGGTTGTATCTAACCTGAAGAATCCCATATCATTAGAAGCATTTGTTTCCTCCCCCTGGGCATTCAAGTCTCCACCGCTCACGGAATTGTTAAATCCATTCATCGCATTGGACGTAGATGTGCCGTTCATAGACTGTTTGATTTCATTTAACTCATCCTCCTCTCCAACAACCACCTCATCATCACTACTGCTGTTACCACCATTTGCGGCACCATTCAAGTTAATCTCATCCATTACCTCTGTGGGGGAAGCAGCCATACCGATTTTGTCATCTTGGAACGCAAACCAGTCGGAATTTGTGAACAGACTGCGCATTAGAAAAACATGGGTTGTAACCTCCATTAATATAGTTACTTCAAAAGACTTGAACTGCATGATAATGATGAAGCAAAGGCTAGTTGGTCAAACATTCATTAGCCAAAGTACTCCATTACTATGAGTAAGGACAGGAATACTCACCTTCCTTGCTCATCACCGAGCCTCAAGGATGATATGACAACCTCAGCAGATTCATCATCGAAGTACACATCCTGCATATTGGAAACATACATTCGCCATCAAGTTTGAAACTAACGATGACAAAAACAAAAATGCTTCTTTACTTTCTTTCTCCAAAACTCATGCTGATCTTAACAAATAGCCGTATTCGTCACCACCATACCACAGTGTTCGCCGGGAACTTGCGACCATAACCCACCTACTTCTCTGTCAAAACAAGCTGCAGGTCACCGGAAATTTACCTATGAAGGCTCCGACGAAACCATTCCGCCACTGTTCCACCATGTTTCGCGCCGCTTAAGACGTCCGGAGACATCAACTTTCCCGGAAAATTATTTCTCTGGTTCTTTTCGTTTCAAAACACAGCAGACCGGAATCTCAGAAACATCTTAGCCCTCTGCTTTTGCTATCTTTGGGACTTTCAACTCAGTTACTGGGGAAAAAACAGTGTACTGTCCTGATTTCAAGGCGTCTATTTTTCAATATTTTAACCAGATTCATCGTCTTCTGCTCTCCATCTGTGCGTTGGCGTCAAACTGGTTCTGTTCACCGTATTGTTACTGCTGCAAATTGATTTGCCGATCGAAGCTGCAGTCAGCCATAAAATAGCCGTTAAATCTGATGCTTTTTCGGCGCACAGTTACTGCATTTTAATTCCTCATTGCTGTCCGATCATAATCTGTCTGAATCGGCAGTCCATTGCAGCCGGTTTCGTTGTCCGATATTATTGTTGGTGGTTGGCTGCGCATAGGATATCTTTGCTGGTGATTGTTCCGTGGGTGGTGCATTAATCAAAGTTTTGGTTGCTGTTTTTTAATATGAGTGAGCAGAATAGAGAAAGAGCGATATGGCGTATGAAAAGTCGCTCTTCCTCTGGTGAAGAATGGACAATTTTCGTCAACAACCTATCCAAGAGAGTAACTAGAAGAGAAGTAAGGGATATGTTCCTATGTCATGGTCCTGTTGTTAGGATCTTTATCCCGAATATCTTGAATAAACCAAGGTATAAAACTGCTACATTTGCGTTCGTCCAGTTTGCAACTGAAAATGGTACGAGGAATGGCATTGAGAAAACCAATGGTACCTGGATTGCTGGTTTGAGGGTATCTGTGGGTGTCGCCAAATATCAGAGAAACAAAAAGGCGGTAGAGGTTAAGGGAAATGTTTATGGGATTGCAGAGAAAACTGGTGGTGGCGTATTAGGAAATTCGAGGAAGGGACGAGAGTATTATGGAAGCTTAAGAGATGATAGATCGTACAAAGAGGTTTTAGTACCGAACAATCAAACGAGGGGAAACAGAGTTGCGAAAGAGCCCTATAATGTTTTCATTCTGGTGGAGGAGAAAAAATGGCTAAAGTGGTCGATGACAGGTATTCATAAACAATCGTACAACGTGGAATTAATTCAAAGAGCGTTGCAAAGTGAAGGTATTGTCGCTAATGTTGCGAAATGGGGGTACGCCAGGAATTCTTGTCTAGTTACTTTTCTGTCGGAGGAGGACAAGTTGAAGGCCCTGAGTGATAAATCCATGGAGATTAATTACTGGTTCGACTGGTTGAGACCAATATTAGCAGAAGGAGGAGGCCCTTTGGCCTTTTGTGAAATCTCGCTAATCGGAGTTCCTCTTAATTGCTGGAATGAGGTATTGTTTTCAAGCCTGGCATCACAATGGGGGGGGGGAGTTAGTAGAGATTAGGAAGAAAACCTTGATGAAGCTGGATTGTACAACAATGAAGATGGTGATTCGAGTGTGCAGTCCATTTGATCTTCCGGAGTCAATTTCAATAAACACCAATGGCAGGTTATACGTTATAAAAGTCAAAGTTGAGCTATCGACTGATGGATATTCAGAAGTAACGAATGATGAGAGCGATGGAGAATTTTATGATGAATGGGTTGAAGAAACATCGGAGAATCAATGCAATGTTGAGGGGATATTGAGGGATGAAGTTGCCTAAGAGGTTGGCTGATTCCATGAGATAATGTTCTTGAACTTTTTATTTCACGAGATAATGCACTCCCAAGATTAATTGCTGAAATAGGGCGAAATGCACAGTGTTGGCCGTAGGTCGCCATGCCTTCCGGGTGACCTACGACGTGGCAGCTTCTGGCACATGTAGAAGCCAACCCATAGGTCGCCATGCTTTCCGGGCGACCTAAGAGGTCGCCATGCACTCCGGGCGACCTTATAGGTCGCCATGCACTCCCAGTGACCTTGTTTTTCTTGCATGGCATATTTCTGCACGTCCCCTCTTGCTCTCCGCTGCATGCCGTCCCCTCCTGCTCCCCGCTGCATGTCGCTGCAGCTATATGGGCTGTGATTGTAGCGTGAAATTAGCTGCTTATTGTAGCGTGAAATTAGCTTCTTCATGCAGCAATTATTGATGCATGCATGTGAACCATTTCAGCCCGTGAATTGTATAATTATTGGTGAAATAATTGAGGCAGCTTGTGTTATATATGGGAGGTGGTTAATGTGAGAACATAAAAGAAAGAAAGGGAGAAGAGATTGCAGCCGAGGAAAGGGAGAAGATAGTGCAGCCGAGAAAGAAAAAAAGAAAGGGAGAAAGGAAAGGAAGAAGAAGAAAGGGAGATAAGGCTCTTGTGAGGTAAACTTTTATTATTTAAATTAGTTTATTATTATAAATTTTTAGTTTGTTAGTTTAGGGTTTAGGGTAAAATAAAAATCAATTAATTAGTTTGTTAGTTTAGGGTTATATGATTGTTAGTTTAAGTTAAATATATTATAATGAAATAAAAAAATTATTTAATTAGTATGTTTGATAGTTATATATTTAAAAATAATTAATTAGTTTGTTTTGTTAGTCGTTAGTTATATAAAAAAATTATTTAATTAGTTTGTGTTAGTTAAATAGGTAAGTTATATTTGTTTGTTGAATTTATATTATATAAAAAATTAGTTAGTAATATTAGTAGTATATTATAATGAAAAAATAATTTAATAGTTTTAGTTATATAAAAGAATATTTTATTAGTTGTTTAAGGGTTTAGCGTTTACGTTTAACTTATATTTTAAAAAGTTTACTTTATAAGTTTATTATACTATAAGTTATTATATTAAATTTTTTTGTTGTGTTGTAAATTAGTAAGTTAATTAGTTAGTTTATATTAGATTATATTAAATGATTTTTTAAATATTGTTGTTTAATATTTTTTTACAGATTCATTCCAATGGCTGACCAAATTCCACTGCTGAGACTTGACAATGAACATATTTCAAGTCACTTGGGAATAATGGTGAATAAAATATTTGTTTAATAAATTATAATTAATAAATATTTGAATATTATTTTATGATGATTGTGATAAATTTTTTGTATTATCTAATTGCAGGAGGACGAGCAGCGAGTCCTTCGTCTTCGGCTACATAAAGTGCCCAAGCCACACCCATTGATTGAAGAAAACTTGCAAGAGGCTGGATTTTGGTATGTAACATTTGTGCGAGATTACAAGTTGGTCCCAGGTTTGATCAGTGCGTTGATTGAACATTGGAGACCAGAAACGCACACGTTTCATTTGCCGTGTGGCGAATGTACGATAACTCTGGAGGATGTGACAATGCAACTCGGGGTCCAAACTAATGGGATGCCGGTGGTAATGTCACATGAGTTTAATAATGTGGCACAACTTTACAGCTTGTTTCTTGGGAAAGCGCTCGTACCACCAGAGTATAGAGGGTGGCATGTGAGGTTGCTATGGTTGAAGAATGAATTTCAGCTTCAACCAAATAGTACGGAGCACGAAATTATATATGCAACACGAGCATATATATTACAGTTGATTGGGGGAATTTTGATGCATGATAAATCCGGTAGTTATGTTCACACTCAATATCTTCTTTTTTTAAGAAATTTTGAGAATAGTAGGCAATATAGCTGGGGATCGGCGATATTGGCGTTCTTGTATCATGAGATGTGCAAGACGTCATTAGTCGTGAATGATAATAATACAGCAGAAATTGGTGGATGTCTGTTGCTGCTACAATCATGGGCTTGGCATAGACTTCCGTTTTTGAAACCGATTAGTCAGACTTCAGTTGACTTTCCACTTGCCGAAAGGTAATATGAATCCTCTATTTTAATATAAAATATTAATTAGAAAATATTTATTTTGATTAAAATTATTGAACAAAATGGTCATATTTTTGTTTTGATTGATATACAGATGGAGGCATAAAATTGAAGGCACGAGGTTGGTGCACAACAACTTTAAAGAGTTCAGGCTGAAGATCGAAATTAAGGCCAAAAAGGAGGTATATATAATCTGTTATTTTTAGTTATTATTTAAATTAACTATATTATTTGATTTAAATCAATTTTATTGTTTTTGTAATTTTACAGTTTAATTGGAGATCATACATAAATGAAGAAATTTTTGCGTTGATACCGCACGATATTTTAGATGGGTTTCAATATTGGTGTGCTGTTACACCATTGATCAATTTTGCTATTGTTGAGATCTAATTTGGGGATAGGGTGCTGAGGCAATTCCACTTCCACCAACCTATTCCACGGAGTCCATGGGATCATGACCTCCTCCAAAACTTAGATGGTCGTCGTAAGGTGAATTGGGTTGAGACGCATGATGACCTGCACAGATTTGATGGTCTTCGTAAAGAAAATTTTAATTGGGTTGAGAAGCATGCAACCTACATTAATGCTTGGAACAATAGGGCTTCATTCATGCCAACTCTTGACGACATTCAAGACGACGACTTTAATTTTGAGACTTCGGCTTACCTTACTTATTTTTGGGATAATGGAAAGCCGTTCCTCACAACAATAGTAGAGATGAGACAATTTTTTAGGTTTAAGAAAAGATTTGGTAAAGCTGAATACTCTCTACCGAGTGGGAGTGAGAGTTCATCTCAACAACCTGAAGTGGAAATGATCGATGTGGATAATAGCGCACCACAACCGTTCGGCGATGCGGGATCGTTGCATCACACAATTGATGATTCTACTGTCCCAGCATACATACCAGAGTTTGTGCAGCCTGAGGCACCCATCTATTCTCCTATTTTTTCATCGACGTATGACTTTGAACACATGGAAGTTCAAATGCCCCCAATGAATGAGGAGGATGAGTACCATACTCCTGAGCAACCGCAACGGCCACAACGTATCAGACGTTCACCCCGACATTATTATTCAACAACACCCCGGCATCGACAACAATTGTAAACTCGTTTGCTATTTGTTACAAATTATATATTGAAATTAGACTAGTTTTTTTAACCTTAACAATGATTTTTAGTATCAAATATTATTATAATTTCATTACTAGTAATCATTAGTAAATCATTAGTATCAAATAATTAAATATTAATAATAAATCATTAGTAATAATAATTAGTAAATCATTAGTATCAAATCATTAAATATTTAAAAATCATTAATAAATTCGACTATATATAAATTTAAATTCGAGTAGTCCACACTTGTACACTCAGTTGTTATTATTCTATAATTATTATTAATAATTATTAAATCATTAGTATTAAATCATTATTATAAAATCATTACTAAATCACTACTATTAAATGATTATTATAATGATTATTATTAAATCATTATTATCATTATTATTAAATCATTATTATAATGATTATTACTAAATCATTATTATAATGATTATTATCAAATCATTATTAAATCATCAAATCATTAAATATTAAAATCATTATTAAATCATTATTATAATGATTATTATCAAATCATTACTATAATGATTATTATCAAATCATTACTATAATGATTATTATCAAATCATTAATATAATGATTATTATCAAATCATTACTAAATCATCAAATCATTAAATATTAAATTCATTATTAAATCATTTTTATGGTTAATTGAAGCACACATCCATTCAAATCTATTCAAGTCTTCGAATTATAAATGTCATATCAATTAGGTCCCTCTATTTAAAAACTCCGATCGAATAATTTATCGACAAAAATTATATAAATTCAACTTCAATGTAAAGATATAATAATTTATCACCCTATTAGTATCAAATCATTATTATAATTTCATTATTACTAATAATTACTAAATCATTACTATTAAATCATTAACTATTAATAATAATTTCATTATTACTAATCATTACTATCAAATCATTAAATATTAATAATAAATTCATTATTACTAATCATTACTATCAAATCATTAAATATTAATAATAATTTCATTATTACTAATCATTACTATCAAATCATTATATATTAATAATAATTTCATTATTACTAATCATTACTATCAAATCATTAAATATTAATAATAGATGGGTGCCTCAGGCTGCACAAACTCTGGTATGTATGCCGAGACAGTATTAGTTATGTAACGAAAATGACGTTAATTGAACCACACGTCCATTCAAATCTGTTCAAGTCATCAAATTATAAATCATTACAAAATTAAATTCGGATAAATAAATAGAAATACATATATGATTACTAATGATGAGGTCTATATCTTGGTAAATTAGTACAATTGTTTTTTGAATGGCCTTCACCCCTACATAATCCACATCTCTTTGCTTGACCTCTCTCTCTAGCATGGAAATCCATACTGGTATGAATACGAGTGGACTCAGGTCGACCCTTTGGACTTATGCGAAGCATTGAATTTGGCAGTCATTCATCATGATCCTTTTTGGGCCAATGTGATTCATTCGGGATCTGTTTGAACGCATAGCTGTAGACATTTAATATCCTACGTAGGTGAAAGCATTCATCAACATAAGTGTATGTGCTTACACCAGCATACATACATGCAGCGACTGCATGAGCACATGGATATTTCCATGCCTGAAAACGACCACAATCACACCATTTGTGTCGTAAATCAACTCTAAATGTTTGGTCTTCTCCTCCGATGTTACGTCGTATGCACGACACGACAAAAGTATGACCAACTCGGTCAAAATTATGAACAACCATTGATGTTGCCAATCGCTCATTTGCTTCCATTGATTCCACCACTGTAGGAGCCCAAGTTTTACCTCTATTTATGAGACTCTCAATTTCCTTGCCTTTGTCCGACCAAACTTTAGCCAATCTAAAGTACGTCTCTTTCACCACACTCGCTATTGGGAGATGGTGTATACCTTTTAGTACCGAATTAATGGCCTCAGCAAGGTTTGTGGTCATATGTCCGTATCTCTGACCTTCATCGTATGCTTGCGACCATTTATCTCGCGGTATTTTTGAAGCCCACTTCCAAACACGCTGATCATCGTAAAATACCTTCAAATTCTCCAATCTCTTGTCAAAATTTGGTCGACATTGTTCATATCTTGTTTCATAATATATTGTGTTAAACCACAATTAAAAAAACCACGTAAAAATGCACAAATATTGAAAATAAAACTTACCCATGCTGACTATCTCGCTACGAATGTGTGCGTTATGAAACTGGTCGATTCTATTCTTGCCAATATGACAAAATACAAAATGTCGGATATGTATACGGAGGTATCCAACGAATTCCTGGTCGTTCAATTGCCGCCAAAATACTAGTTCCTCTATCGGATATCAAGCAAACTCCATCTTCACGAACAATATATTGACGTAGATTAGCCAGAAAGAAATCCCAAGCCTCTGTTGTCTCTCCCTCAATAATGGCGAATGCAATTGGGAAGATATTTCGCTCACCATCTTGAGCAACTTCCATCAAAAGTACATGCCTATATTGACCATACAACCACGTACTATCTACTTGGATCATACGTTTGCAAAATGGAAATCCTTCAATACATGCCTTGAATGCCCAAAATAGTCTATGAAATATTTTCTTCCTTGGCAGAAGTTGACCTTCTTCGTCATATACGGGCATGGTTTGAGACTTCACTATGGTTCCTGGGATAAATCGCTTCATTGCTTGTAGCAAATGTGGTAGCTCATTGTACGATGTATCCCAATCTCCATACGTCAGCTTCATTGCCATCATCTTCGCATTCCACACCTTGCCATATTTTACTTGATATCCAAATTGGCTTCGAATAGATGCAGCTAACACTGAACAAGATATCATTGGATCCTTTTCAACCATCGCCTTCACGTATTCGCATATTACATCGGAGTCCAATAGTCGGTGGTCTTGTTCGTTGGAGTTTCGCAAACATGTGTGTGGACCATTATACCTCTTGATGACCCAAACATCGTGCCTTTGATTTTTCGACACTCTGATATTCCACTTGCACTCTGGGCCATATTTTACACACTTCGCGTATAGGGTTTTATGGTTGGACTCTACAACATGGACATCAATATGGAATTTGATGCAGTACTCTTTAATCACCAGCGTAGCTTCATTTTTTCCTCTGAATTACACCCAACTGAAAATTCACCAGAATTATCGAATGATTCAGTCATTTGGTACGGAGGTAAATGTGGCATGTCTGGGAATTCAGGTTCCCTCATCGCATCATAGTCTATCTCGTACATGTGAGGAATAGCTTCATACGGTGCCGAAACTTCATCAATTGCCCCTCCACCAAAAATATTTTCATCGTCGCCCAAAACGGGTTCTTCGGTTTCTTCATCTTCGCTTGAATCATCATGAATTTCTCCCTATCGATTTTCAGCATCAATATCAACAACCAATTCCGGTATGTTTCTCGTCTCATACTCTACTGCTGCAGATGTCCCCCCGACTTCATTTACACTTCCCAATAGTGCCATAAAACTGTTCGGGAACCTCTATGTCGGCTCCTCAAACTGACTATATAAAGTTATTTCAGATGGATTTTGAGTCACACCTCTTGATGACCCAGGAACATCACATATGTTACGCACATCAACAAATAACTCAATAACTGCTATATTGGTTGGCTCATGTAATCCAACCATAGTTCCAATATCATCATCTTCTTCAAGTGGAATTGCAGCATATCTGACTGGGTTGGAGCATATCATAAACCTATACCTCAAACCATCAACTTTAACTCGAATTTTTCTTTCTATCTTATGCTTCATTTCTATAAATGTGATGTCTTTTTTAAACATCATATTTATTGGTTTTTCATACTAAAAAACTACTACGACCTCATTTTCCATAATCTGTCCATTATAATGGACAATCGTGAAAAAGTTGTTGCTCATTTTCTCTACAAATAAAAAAATAAATTAATTTAGATTAAAAAATTAGATAAGATAATTTTATAAATCATTAAATAATTAAATATAATATAATATACTATTATATTAATTAATGATCAAATAAAATTTGTTATTTAACTTGATTGATTAATTACTAATATTACTAATAATAATTTAATAATTATTATTAATCTAATGATTCGATATTTAGTGATTTAATAATAATATGATTTAGTCATGATTACTAATAATTATTTATTATAAATATTTAATGATTTAGATTTGATACTAATCATTTAGTAATGGTTACTAATAATAATGATTAGTTTGATAATATTTTTATTTTTTTAAAATATCAAACAAATTTGTTAGGCAAAACTGTCGAGATAATGTTCTCGAAAGAATTATTTCACGAGATAATAAGTTGGCCGGATTATTTCATTCAATTAATTTTTACTCCTTACTAATTTACACATACAATATAAATTAAACAAAATATTTTTTTAAAACAACACTAAATATTTTTAAACACATTATTTTTTAAACGGAAATTATCTCGTACAAATTAGTTTATATAATCTAATATAAACCTACTAACTAACTAATTTACACATACACAACAACAAAAAATGGACAACAAAAAATAATAAATCACCCACGTATTTATGCCTTCTTCATTTCCTTTCTTGTTTCTTTCTTCGAATCAATCTGTACGTGGGCAAATGTTGTGGAATAATGCCCTGTATGTGTAAACAAAATATTTATTTAAACAACAATAAATTAAACAAATTAATTTTTATATAATATAATATATTATAATATAACTTAAACTAATAAACTATTTCTTTATTATAATATAACTTAGTTAAAATAACAAACTAATTAAGAACTAATTAATTTTTTTATAATATAACTTCAACTTCAACGAATAACCTAATATAAGTTTAAAGACACTAACAAATTAATTAAATATTTTTTTTATATTTAATAACTTAAACTAAGAAACTAATTAACTAATTTTTTTATATAATATAATATATAACTTAAACTAACAAACTAATATAATATAACTTAAACTAACAAACTAATAATTTATACTAACAAACTAATTAACTAAATTTTAGTTTTACCCTAAACCCTAAACTAACAAACTAATAATTTCATATAATAAACTAAATTAAACAATAAAAAAAATATCTCACGAACTATGTTTGAGCCTTTATCTTCTTTTCTTCTTCTTCATTTTCTTTCTCTCGACAAAGTTTATATATGCTTATGCTTCTGGTTATGCTTCTACCCTAAACCCCATATCCTTTATATAAAGCAAATGAGCGTTGGACAAAGTCATTAAATTTGACTGTGAAGCAAATAATATTAGCATTAAATCGTGTAACTATTGAGCATTGAAAGGTTGCAATTGAACAACAATATTTGCTGTATTTAGCAGCTAAATTAATGCTGCAATAATGCAGCTATGGATGCAACGCATGCAGCTACGGATACATGAATCTCCCAGCTATGGATGCAACGCATGCATGAGGGAGCAGAGGATTAAAGCTTGGTCGCGGGGTAGAATCTCCTAGGAGCTTGGTCGCGGGGCAGAATCTCCCAGGAGTTTGGTCGCCGGGACTCCATGGCGACCTACCATGTCGCCGGAACTCCATGGTGACCTATACCAATTCGACGTGCATGGCCCATGCACAGCTCCCACATGTATGCATAGCTTGGCATGTACAGCTCCCACATGCATTCATCCACTCCTTGGTCACCCGGAGTGCATGGCGACCTCCTTGGTCACAGTAGAATTCACCCTATCTCAGCAAATAATATGCCCAAAACATTATCTCGTGAAATAAAAAGTTTGAGAACATTATCTCGTGGATTTTGTCCAAGAGGTTGGAATGATAAACAAGGCGAGTTTGGTTCAGTGTGATCCAGATTTGAGGACAGGAGGCGTCATTGCTTCTGCTTATGGAATTATTGAGGAATTGGTTCCGAGATATCTAAATTCGGTGGAGATGGATTCTACTAAACAAGACATTTGTGTAAGCATAATGATATAGAAAATGTCGGGTTCAAATAAGGAGAATAACGAGCAGATTCGTGATAGTGAGATTGGGTCTATCAGACATAATTCTCCAAATAAAAATACTTCCAATTTAAGGGCTGCTCCAGGATTTCATTAAAGGAGGTTCGATTCAGCTTGATGCTCGCATGAAATTTGGTTTAGTGGGCTCTCCTTCAAATCGTGGTCGCTCGATAGAAAGGAAGGCGTAAAGCAGCAGAATCAGAAATAAAATTTACAAGAGAGTATATAGTAGAAGCAGGGGAAGGAGCAATTCGAGAGAGATGATGAAGGAAAAAACAAAGTCATTAGGGCATTGTTCGGATGAGGATGAAGAAGCTCGAGCTACTTGGGAAGTAAGAAAATTGATGGGTGTTACGTTCCGAAGAGGAAAAAAAGTTTTCATGGAAAAGGCGAAGGCAGTGACTGAGGAAAAGACGATGACAGATGAACTCTGATGTTCTGTGTGAAGTGGGTGTTTGTTCCATTCTTTTTATGTCAAATTTTAGTATAATATCGTGGAATGTGCGGGGGTTAAGCAGGAAAGAAAAGTCTAGGGTTGTGAGGAATATTATTTTACAAAAGAGACCAACGATAATGTTCATACAAGAAACGAAGTTGGAGAGTATCATTCATTCCTTAAGGAGGATGTTGGGTGGAAATCTTTTGAATGACTTTGTAAAATCACCGGCAGTCGAATCATCAGGAGGATTGTTAACGCTTTGGGATGAAAGTAAATTGGAGGTGGTGACAGAAAATATACAGGGTAGGTTTCTTGCAGTTAAAGGTAATCTGAAAGAAATATCTATTTCTTGTTGGTTTATTAACGTTTATGGACCGTCTGTTGATATGGAAAAAAAATCTTTTTTTGAGGAGTTAGCATTTGTGTGCCAATTGGAAGGTCCTATTTGTTTGGGAGGAGATTTTAATGCATACCTGTCTGAAGAAGAGGAAATGGGGAGAGGTCACAACAGGTTCTCGATGATAATCTTTAATGAGTTTATACAAAAGGCTAGCCTGAATGATCTCCCTATGTCGGGTGGTAACTTTACTTGGAGCAATAATAGGGATAATCCAACATTTGTCAGACTGGACAGGTTTTTAGTGGATTTTAACTTTTTGTCGGTGTTCCCATTAGTGAATCATATTTTGCTCATGAGATCATTATCGGACCACAATGCAATTAGTTTGGAAAGTAAGGCCCATGATTGGGGGCCGAAACCTTTCAGATTGTTCAATTACGTGCTGGACGAAGATGGTTTCAAGGATAGAATGGTCGAAGAATTCCAGAGAGCAAGGTTGAGTAGTAGAAGGAAAGGTATTTACAGTATTCTTAAAAGCTCCAAACCGACAATGAAGGAATGGTCTAAAGTTAGTTTCAACAGTATGCAACGATCAATTGTGGAGTTGGAAAAAATAATTCATGAATCGGAACTGCAAATGCAACAAGGTTCTATTTCTATCTACATGGAATCTTTGGTTCCGGCTAGAAGGAAATTTGGGATCTATAAAAAAAAGAAGAGGCAATGTGGTTACAGAAATCACGTGTCAAGTGGTGCTTGGAGGGTGATCGCAACACTAGATTTTTTCATATGTGTGCAGCAAACAGAGAAAGGGTGAATGCTATTAAAGTGCTGAAAGTAGGGGGACATTTGAATACGAATCCTGATGAGATTAAAGCGATCGTGGTTACTTATTTCAAAGAAGCGTTCAATAAGCACCCTACAGTGGAAGTGGAGGCGATGAAGTTCAATTTCTATAGGATTTCAGCGGATCAAAATTCGTTTTTAGAGAGACCCTTCTCAGTGGAAGAAGTTTGGGATGTAATTTTATCGTCGGATAGTAATAAGGCACCTGGACCAGATGGATTGACAACGGGGTTCTTCAAAAAGTTTTGGAATAAATTAAAAGAGGACATTATGAAGTTTTTTTGTGATTTTTTTGTTGGAAAAAATTGGGATAAAGGGGTAAATCATTCTTTCGTTACCTTAATCCCGAAAAAATCGAATTCGAAAACCGTCGAGGATTTTAGACCAATAAATCTGGTGGGTGGACTATACAAGATATTGTCAAAGGTGTTATCCAGAAGATTAAGTCAATGTATAGATGCAGTAGTTGGCCCTTCCCAATTTGCTTTCATTCCGGGTCGGCAAATCACAGATTGTTCCTTTATCACGAATGAGGGAATTAACTATTTGAGGAGGAAAGATCTTCAAGGAGTAGCGTTTAAGGTTGACTTCAGAAGAGCATATGACTCAATCGATTGGAATTTTCTATTGAAATTAGTGGATTGGATGGGGTTTGGTCAGAGATGGAGATTTTGGATGAAAATGTGTATTTCTACAGCTTCCATTTCGGTGTTGGTGAATGGTTCTCCTTCATATGAATTTCGGATTGCGAGGGATCTTTGTCAGGGTTGTTCTCTTTCGCCGTTCTTTTTTAATTTGGTTGTCGAACTGTTGAGCTTGATGTTGTCGAAAACTGTGAGGTTAGGTTTGTTTATATGTTTTGAGATTGGGAGTCCGGGAGATTCTTTTCAGCTCTCTCATCTTCAATTCGTAGATGATTTGTTAATTTTTTGTAATGCGTCTATTGGGGAACTTAAAAATGTGAGAAGGGCGCTTCTGATTTTTGAGTTGATGTCAGGATTGAAGATTAATCTTTTAAAGAGCAGGTTATTCGGTATCAACGTGAATGACGAGGCTATTTCTGAGTGGGCTGCTACAATAGGGTGCACAATGGGATCTTTTCCACTGGAATACTTGGGTCTTCCGCTTGGGCCAAAGAAAAACTCAGTTACTCTATGGGATCCGATAATTCAAAAGTTTTACAAAAAATTGTCCGCGTGGAAATCTACCTCCCTATCCATCGCTGGTAGAGTGGTGTTGATTAAGTCGGTTCTTTGCTCCTTACCAATATACTTCATATCGATTTTTAGATTACCAAGGTGTGTTTTGAAGAGGCTCAACTCAATTATGGCAAATTTTCTTTGGGGGAATTCAAGTATTAAAAACAAAATTCATTGGGTTAATTGAGAAATTGCCTGTAAGCCTAAGGAGTTGGGAGGGATTGGGGTTCCAAATCTTGAGCTTATGAATAGATCTTTATTAGGAAAATGGACCTGGAAGTTTCCTAACGATAAAAACTCCTGGTGGAAAAGGATAATTTGTTGCAAAAACAATATTAATCCGAATATTATGGGGGTTGATAGTTCAACCTCTTACAAAGCTTATTGGATATGGAAAGGGTTGTGAAGAATTGTTGCTCCGATGACGAGTTTGGGGAATGTTTGCGAAGTAACTTTCTATTGAAGGCGAACAATATGGAATCAGTAAGGTTCTGGCATGATGCTTGGTTGGATGGAGTTTCTTTGAGGGTACGTTTTCCTCGATTGTTCGCATTATCAATCAACAAGGAGGGGAAGATCGTCGATTTCAGGAAAAATAATTCGTTAGGCTGTTTCTGGGATATTTCCATGAGGAGAAATCTTGCCGATTGGGAATTGATGCAATGGAATGAGCTTATGGCATTGTTGTATAATTTAAATCCTTCGTCATCGATGGATGATACTCTTGTATGGGAGAAGGAGATGGGAGGTTTTCAGTGAAATATTGTCTTGAAATTTTTTTTAGAACCTCTTTCGATAGTTTTCACTGGAAAAGAACTGTCTGGGCCGATGTAGCTCCTCTTAAGGTTGAATATTTTATTTGGCAAGTGGTGCACAAGAAGGTTGCGGTCAAGGTAGAGTTAATAAAACGTGGGGTGCAAGGTATAGAAGATCCGTATAGTCCGTTATGTGGGTTGGTTCAAGAAACGGTTTCTCATCTATTCTTTTCTTGCAAAGTGACTTGGGGTTATGGACTAGCTTCTTGCGCCGGTGGGAGGTTTCCTTTGCAATTCCAGAGTGCTCTGTAGCCTTATTTTCAGTTTGGTTTGATCTTGTGCCACGTTCATGCGTTTGGACCTTCATCCCAGGAGCGGTTCTATGGTCAATTTGGAAAATGAGGAATGATATTATTTTTAATATTGAGAAATTAGATTTCACTTTGTTATCTTTTCTATCAAGGTATAAAGTAGCATCATGGTTTTCTTCAAAATTTCCCAAATTGATGGTCTCTTTTGATAGTCTTGTGAGGGATCTGCTACTAGCTGATTGTGTTATGTTCGACAAAAAGATATCGCAAAAGATAGTCAGTTGGTCTCCTCCACCTACGGGTTTTGTTAAACTGAATGTAGATGGTGCTATGGACAGTTGGTGGCCGAAGGGAGGAATTGGTGGACTTATAAGAAACGAGAAAGGAGTGATGTTGGGTTCATTCTCAGAACATGTTGGATCTACTCCTATTATGACAGAGTTGATGGCAGTGAAGAGAAGTTTGAATCTGTTCTTGGATTTGGATTTGTCGGTTAATCAAAGGATTATTTTGGAGTCCGATAGTGCAGTGGCAGTGGAATGGATAAAAAATCCAACTATCTCCACTCCGATGTTTCTATCCATTGTTAAAGATATTGCAGACATCGTGATCAATAAAAGGGTCATTGTCCGTCATGTAGCCAGAGTAGCAAATTGTGAAGCGGCTAAACTTGCCAAACAAGGGATTGGTTAAATGATGGGGAATTAATTGGGTGGTTGTTTTTCATTTTTTGGTTTTTCGGGAACATTAGGGAATGATTTTTGTTTGTAATTGGTTGATCATCATATGAGTTGGTTTTGTTGTAGGGTATAAACATATTCATGTAGGTACTGTTGTTTTGCAATGGGTTGAGTGGGCTGCCATCGTTCTTGGGTGGTAGTATGATCTTATTGTACTTGGTTCTTATGCAATAAAATTTCTAAGGCACTCTTTTTTTCCTTCCAATGTCCGTTGAGTCTTTGTTGTTTGACGGTTATGAAGGGGGTTTTAACGAGGCCTTCATTTGTATCAAAAAAAAAATAGACAATAAAAGCCACTTAAAAAAAAATCATCCTCTTGGCCTCATATACAACCACAGAGAAAGATTCTAAACAAACATACAAAGAAATCAGAGTCACTTACCTCATCATCTCGATCAAGAGCACCATGGTCTTAAAAGCAATAAGCATAGAGAAAGGCAGAATTCAAGATATTGTCATGATAAGCAAACTACACACTTCTTCATTATCATCATTCCCGTATATTTTGTAATTGAAAGCCTGGGTTAGGTTGTTCGCTAAAGCTGCAACATCGTAATCTCTGTCATGAATATCATCCTCGTCGCTATCCCTTGTTCTGTCTTGGAATGCTGTTGGGTGGCTGGACAGGAAAAAGAAAAATACACGACTCTTTAAATAATTTTTCTGTTAGATCTCACAACTTTTCCATTGCCGCAACTGGCAAAAATGTGCTAACAACAATACATGGATTAAAAAATTGGAAATACCATTAGAATTTTCACATTACTAAGCAGAATAAGACACAAACCATAAATAAGCCAGAGAACTAGAAGACACATTTCACATCTCATTTTATAAGTTGAAAATCTGTCATGCAACCACATAGTCTGTGAGTGCAAGCACTCTCACAAATGCTATACATGGCACCGAATCTAGAACTAATCAACCTAAATTAAAAAAAAATCCAACTAATCAGACTGAAATGCCTAGCAGAAATGAAGCAAGTGCATACCCACAAGCCCATCGATAAACATTTTCAACTGCATTACATTCTTGCAAAACATTAGGTTGCCACTCATTCCATTCGCTAATTTCATATAAAGAAATTTAGAAACATGTGTCAGCAAATCCAAAAAGAATTAGTCAAATAATTGAACCTTGAAATTCTAGCCAATGAAAGATATGGCCAATGTGTCAAATAAAACAATAATTGAGCTTAATTCAAATTAACCATACCACATAGGAGATTCGTAGTCTAACTTTGATTATAACAAAAGTTGTTAGCTTAAATAAAAGATGTGCCTGCATCCTAGAAGATCCTGAGAAGCACTCATACAACATTAACAAGCATCCAATTACCCCACCTGTAGAAATGCCTTAATGCAGCTGTTGTTGCTTCCCAACTGTAGAATTTTATTTGAAATGCGTGTAATATGTCCAATGTTTCCTACCCGAGATGCACATTTTCCAGCAGCAGGTAAAGTTGGCTGTTTGACCAGAGCAGGTTAAGCTGACTGCATAACCATGTAGCTTTATAACAGCTGTTAGCATAAATGGAAAAATAGTAATATGATAATTATCTACCAGATTACCGTCACCAGAAAGAATTGGATTTTTGTCAGTTTGAAGAAATTTTCTCAATCAAATCACATTCTTGAAGAAGATGATCAACTATGGAATCATTCTTGCTTTCAAGACAGGATAATATTATACTCTCCACATGATGATGTAATGCATTGTTGTATGGGTACCTGCATAATTCAAAACAATAAGACAATCTTAGCATGCTGACAAAAAGTAATCCAACACTTACCTCCAAGGTATCAAGCACTTTGTTCTATATTCAAACTCCAATAAGTTTCTAACCATATTCAAGATGACAGTTTTAAGCAAGAGCTTACTCAAAGAAAAGATCAAGAACTCGTTGAATGGTTCCTGAGCTCATCAATTCCTTCTCTGCAGCTTCATTTCCATTTCTTAACAGCACAGCAATGAACTCCACAATCTGAAATAAAGGGAAAATTTTCAGAAATCACACGAACATAATTTTTCACTTGCTCCTACTGCCCTACAAAGTTTGGTAAACATTACAAACATCCAAAAAACTCAAACGGGTGTCGGATTGAGCATTACATGTTAGTTGGCACATAAAACTTACGATGAAAATATAAAATAAACCTTTACACGATCCTTCCCGAGAGGCGGCCTCAATTCTCCATATGTGGTAGGCAAAATTTTCTCATCAGAGGAAACATTCAGTAGCATGAGTAAGTTACCTGTACAAACAAACAGTGTTGAACACCATCGCTAAAATGAGAGCCAATATGTTCAATGCTCCTAGGAATAGACAAAAACTATTACAACTATCAGCAAAAAAAAACCCACTCACCGAGCTTAGGCAACATTACATAAATAGTCTCCGCATTCACAGGGATGCGAGGCATATACATATGTTGATGTCGGAAAGAATGCATCAAGGGAGAAACAATTGCTGATCCTTTGGGATCCAACAATGAGATACAAACTGAGAGAGAGTGTATAAGGCCAGATTTTGAATGTGAATCTTCCAATTCATGACCAAATATCCTTGCAACAAAGCTGTATACGAACATATCCAAAAATTATAGGTCAAGTCAAAAAGATAAACAAAGTAGAGAACTGAAATGGTGATGCAAATAGGGAGGGAACACAAAGGAACTCAATCTCACAAACCTTGGACTGGAGAGTTTAGTGGCCAAGGCTGAAGGAGAATTCCGAGTTATTGCACATAATGTTTCTGCTGCATTAGCATGAACTACAGGAGGACACTGTCAATGTAAAGAAACAGGTTGTGAAGCATTCACTACATAAAGTATGGCATGCCATGAAAATAGTAAAACAATTTTAAATCATGAATACGACATAAAACAGAATCTCTTACTGATGGATTCAATTTATCCACAATCATTTCCAGAAAATTGCTATCAGCTATCCATTGAATTACATCAAAAAATTGGGATATAAATGATCATCACCTCCTACTAACCGAACCAAAACCTGTGAAAATAACCATGTCAAGTTAATGCGTGAAAATAACCATGTCAAGACAATGCTCAACTAAAAATATTAAAAGGCAACCCATATAAAATCCACTAAAGCAATAAAAAAAGAAAAAATCCCAGGCACCTCCATGATGAATGTGATTCCTGTCAAATCAACCAGTTGGATGAACACATCTTGATGTACCTGTTAAAAATCTGTTTCAGTAAATCCATAGGTATAAACAAAACATGCTTTCCTTTGTAATGCAGAGATTATAGACCACTAAGAAGCCCGATATTGTCATGCAAATCATTACACTCGTAGTACAAAACTCAGAGAACCAACCAACCAGATGAAAAGGATCTATAGTCCACAGAATTGTTTACAACACGCATCATTTAGTATGTTTAAGTGAACTTACAGAAGACAAATTATGTAGGTGCATCATGCACATCCATGTCAAATACATCAGTTCAAAGTTCAACTGAGGAACAAGATGAAGTTCAAACTGACAGTGTATTTCATACATGTCTCGGCTACTCTAGTTATCGAGATTTAAGTGTTGTTGAATGCATGTCCAAACAACATAAATGAAACATACAAGCAAATTTTGAAGATGTCTCAGAATGTGATAGTAAGCAAAAAATGTTTACTTACTTGAACATAGTTCATAATTGGAACAGTCTTCTGTAGCATAAGGCACACAACCTAAAGTACCAGAACAAATGAAACCTACGAAATGGTAATAATAACCAAAGCCGTAGTCAAACTAAACATGATATGAACCGGCAAGAAACTAATCATATTATGAACTAATATACCTTACTGAAATAACCAGCAAGCAAGGCACTGTGAGAACGGTTTGGTTCCAAGAAAGAGAAGAGTAAGTTCATCAACTGTAACAAGGAGATAAACATAAGAAACAAAATCATTGCACCTTTCATAACTAAAGATGCATAATCAAGAACAAAATGATATACCTCTTCCTCATCCACTAAAGTCTTCAGAATAACATTAATCTCACAAGTAAATATCAAAGAAGCTACGAATGGCAACCTAGACACAAAAATTAATTGATCATTAGGAAAAGGAATAACTAACATTAATGAGTTGCAAGACAAGGAAATACAATTATCTCTTTCTGCCGATTCTTCATTTGATGAAAATTACTTACTTGAAGACCCGTTTTCTGTCAGCATTCTCTGGGGGTTCTTAAACAACATATTGCAATAATTGCTCAACTTGAGCTCTATTTCGCAGACTGCATAAAATATCGAGTACATAAAATATCGAGTGGCGGACTTAATTAGTGACAAAGACAAGGAAAGAAGACGCCTGCTGTTCTGGGGAATTGTTTAGATGATTTCGAGTGTCCAAATTGGATCTGAAGGAAGAAATAAATACGTGATGAAATTTGAGGAGATGTTGCTGAGCCATCCCCTCCACGACGGTGTTGATGATGATGCTGCCGGAGTTGCCATTCACAGACCTTTGAAAAAAAAAATCGAAAACCCACACAAACAAAAACCGACGGAGAGTGATATTAGGCGTATCACGTGGTTATGATATATTTACACTTATATATAGGTATTGTATATTAATGTAATTATAACATTTTTTTGAACAACGAGATATTTAATTTCGTGGTGTATTTGATTATCACGTCAGTCTAACATTGAAGGTATGGGCGAAGTCATTAATTTTATTATTCAAGCATTTTTTTTTTTATTAAAAAACAAAGGAGGTAAAAAAAATCGCTCGTTGTTGCCGAGATCAAACCCGAGTCACCCGTATGACAGGCGAGAATACTTACCACTATATTAAACCAACTTTGTTGATAGATGGTTAGTTATTTATATACAAAAACGAACTAATAAAATACTAGGACATGCTTTATGCTTTTGATTTCAATTCTTATATTCATTCATAAATAAATATATGTAAACTTAAAACTTATTAGGACGTTATTCGTTGCTCCTACTGGATCGGGAATGGTCAGTGAGAGGGTGTTGGGGCTTGGTTATTCTGTGAGGGATGGTGCACCATTAAACTAGATGTGTGTTGTGGTGTGGGATGTTTTATGGTTTGAAAGAATAAATGAGGTGTATTGTGGTGTTAGGGTTTAGGGATAATGAGCATTGGAAAGACTATATATGGGGTATATAAAGGGGTTATAGATTGCAACTGTTAATGCACGTGGGCGCTAGAGAATTTAAGCACATAAAGGGGGTCGACACTAAACATCTGGATGCACCAAAGCTCGCTACACTAGTGGCCAAGTTCGTTACAAATATCAAAGACCATTTGCATAATTTAAACATATTATGTGGTTGCAACTATGGCTATGGTGGCTCTGCATGCGGTGCAAATTGTAACAGGTACATGTTTTCAGGAGGTGACCATAGAGGGAGACGCACAAACGATCATTCAAAAGTTATCCTAAAAATCCACATCTCTCGGTTATCAACGCCTTGATTTGGGAGAGCCAACACACTTCAATCATGTACTTTTAGATTCACACCCAGAGAGGGCAACCTTTTAGCAACTGATAAAAACAACTCAAATGATCTATAAGTCCTACCTAGTCTCCAAGTGTGCAAAAGTGTATCATGAAATGCCCGTAACTCAACAATCAAAATCAGATAGTTATAGATGCTCTTTGAAACACAAAAAATCTAAGTCCCTTAGATGTATAGAAGAACACCACATGCAGTTGCCGCCATGTCATTAATTCTCATAAAAGTATTCGTGTTAGCCTTGATCCATCCCTTACTTGATCTCATCCATTTAGTAAGTATCAGTTCTGCAAGCATTGCAACTTTCCTTGAAGTACGGCTAGTCAACAGCTCTCATACAAACTTCTTGTTGTTCATTTTCCTCCAAAGTGATTAGTGAATGATAGGTGAGCTTGGAAGTGAAAATTTGTCGATCCTCCTAACGTCAACTCGGAGTATCTATTTCAAGCGAGATTTGTGGGGGATTAAACACAACTCTTTTCCTTAGGATCGGATCCAGTAGAGCATCTTGAATTTTATTCCAATCTCATTGACATGTGGAGGTTAATCATCGATACTACTTTAATCGGAGAGTGATATTAGGCGTATCATGTGGTTATGATATATCTGCACTTATAGATAGGTATTGTATATTAACGTAATTATAACATTTTGTTGAACGAAGAGATATCTGGTTTCGTGGTGTAGTTGGTTATCACGTCAGTCTAACACACTGAAGGTCTCCAATTCGAGTCCGGGCGAAGCCATTAATTTCATTATTCAAGCATTTTTTTCTTTTCAAAAACAAAGAAGGTAAAAGAAACGCTCGCTGTTGCCGGGGATCAAACCTAAGTAACCCGCGTGACAGGCGAGAATACTTACCACTATACTACAATGACTTTATTGATAGATGGTTAGTTATTTATATACAAAAACTAAGCAATAAGATACTGGGACATGCTTTATGCTTTTGATTTTAATTCTTATATTCATTCATAAATAAATATATGTAAACATAAAATTTATTAGGACGTTATTCGTTGATCCTACTGACTCAGGAATGGTCAGTGATATGGTGTTGAGGCTTGGTTATTCTATGAGGGATGGTGCACCATTAAACTAGATGTGTGTTGTGGTGTGGGATTTTTTATGTGTTAAAAGAAGAAATGAGGTGTATTGTGGTGTTAGGGTTTAGGGACAATGGGCATTAGAAAGGCTATATATGGGGTACATAAAAGGGTTATAGATTGTAACTGTTAATGCTCGTGGGTGCTAGAGAATTTAAGCACATAAAGTGGGTCGACGATAAGCATTTGGTTGCACCAAAGCTCGCTACACTAGTGGCCAAGTTCTTTACAAATATCAAAGACCATTTGCATTATTTAAGCATATTATGTGCTTGCAACTATGGCTGTGGTGGCTCTGCATGCGGTGCAAATTGTAACAGGTACATGTTTTCAGGAGGTGGCTATAGAGGGAGACGCACAAACGATCATTCAAAAGTTATCCTAAAAAATCCACATCTTTAGGTTATCAACGCCTTGATTTGGGAGAGCCAACACACTTCAATCATGTAATTTTATATTCACACCCAGAGAGGGCAACCTTTTAGCAACTGATAAAAACAACTCAAATGATCTATAAGTCATACCTAGTCTCCAAGTGTGCTTAAGTGTATCATGAAATGCCCATAACTCAGCAATCCAAATCGAATAGTTATCAATGCTCTTTGGAAAACCAAAAATATAAGTCCCTTAGTTGCATCGAAGAACACCACATGCAGTTGCCGTCAAGTCATTAATTCTCAAAAAAGTATTCATGTTAGTCTTGATCCATCCCTCAGGTGATCTCATCCATTTAGTAGGTATCGGTTCTGCAAGCATTGCCACTTTTCTTGAAGTACGGCTAGTCAACAGCTCTTATACAAACTCCTTGTTGTTCAATTTCCTCCAAAGTGATTAGCGAATGATAGGCGAGCTTGGAAGAAATTTATTTTCGATCCTCTCATTGCCAACCAAGAGTATCTATTTCAAGCGAGATTTGTGGGGGATTAAAAACAACTTTTTCCCTTAGGATCGGATCCAGTAGAGCATCTTCAATTTTAATCCAATCTCATTGAAATATGGGGGTTAATCATCGATGCCACTTTAATCGGAGAGTGATATTAGGCGTATCATGTAGTTATGATATATTTACATTTATAGATAGGTATTACATATTAACGTAATTATAACATTTAGTTTAACGAAGAGATATATGGTTTTGTTGTGTAGTTGGTTATCATGTCAGTTTAACACACTGAAGGTCTCCGGTTCGAGTTCATGCGAAGCCATTAATTTCATTATTTAAGCATTTATTTCTTTTCAAAAACAAAGAAGGTAAAAGAAACACTCGCTGTTGCCGGGGATCAAACCCAAGTAACCCGCGTGACAGGCGAGAATACTTACCACTATACTACAATGACTTTATTGATAGATGGTTAGTTATTTATATACAAAAACTAAGCAATAAGATACTGGGACATGCTTTATGCTTTTGATTTTAATTCTTATATTCATTCATAAATAAATATATGTAAACATAAAATTTATTAGGACGTTATTCGTTGATCCTACTGACTCGGGAATGGTCAGTGATATGGTGTTGAGGCTTGGTTATTCTATGAGGGATGGTGCACCATTAAACTAGATGTGTGTTGTGGTGCGGGATTTTTTATGTGTTAAAAGAAGAAATGAGGTGTATTGTGGTGTTAGGGTTTAGGGACAATGGGCATTTGAAAGGCTATATATGGGGTACATAAAAGGGTTATAGATTGTAACTGTTAATGCTCGTGGGTGCTAGAGAATTTAAGCACATAAAGTGGGTCGACGATAAGCATTTGGTTGCACCAAAGCTCGCTACACTAGTGGCCAAGTTCTTTACAAATATCAAAGACCATTTACATAATTTAAGCATATTATGTGCTTGCAACTATGGTTGTGGTGGCTCTGCATGCGGTGCAAATTGTAACAGGTACATGTTTTCAGGAGGTGACTATAGAGGGAGACGCACAAACGATCATTCAAAAGTTATCCTAAAAAATCCACATCTTTAGGTTATCAACGCCTTGATTTGGGAGAGCCAACACACTTCAATCATGTAATTTTATATTCACACCCAGAGAGGGCAACCTTTTAGCAACTGATAAAAACAACTCAAATGATCTATAAGTCATACCTAGTCTCCAAGTGTGCTTAAGTGTATCATGAAATGCCCATAACTCAGCAATCCAAATCGAATAGTTATCAATGCTCTTTGGAAAACCAAAAATATAAGTCCCTTGGTTGCATTGAAGAACACCACATGCAGTTGCCGTCAAGTCATTAATTCTAAAAAAAGTATTCGTGTTAGTCTTGATCCATCCCTCAGGTGATCTCATCCATTTAGTAGGTATCAGTTCTGCAAGCATTGCCACTTTCCTTGAAGTACGGCTAGTCAACAGCTCTCATACAAACTTCTTGTTGTTCAATTTCCTCCAAAGTGATTAGCGAATGATAGGCGAGCTTGGAAGAAATTTATTTTCGATCCTCCCATTGCCAACCAAGAGTATCTATTTCAAGCGAGATTTGTGGGGGATTAAAAACAACTTTTTCCCTTAGGAACGGATCCAGTAGAGCATCTTCTATTTCAATCATGTACTTATAGATTCACACCCAGAGAGGGCAACCTTTTAGCAACTGATAAAAATAACTCAAATGATCTATAAGTCCTAGCTAGTCTCCCAGTATGTATAAGTGTATCATGAAATGCCCATAACTCATCAATCAAAATCGGATAGTTATCGATGCTCTTTGAAAAACCAAATGTCTAAGTCCCTTAGTTGCATCGAAGGACACCACATGCAGTTGTTGCCATGCCATTAATTCTCATAAAAGTATTCATGTTAGCTTTGATCCATCCCTCAGGTGATCTCTTCCATTTAGTAGGTATTGGTTCTGCATGCATTGCAACTTTCCTCGAACTACGACTAGTCAACAGGTCTCATACAAACTTCTTGTTGTTCATTTTCCTCCAAAGTGATTAGCGAATGATAATAGAGCTTGGAAGTGAAAATTTGTTGATCCTCCCAACTCCAACCCGGAGTATTTATTTCACGCGAGATTTGTGGGGGATTAAACACAACTTTTTTCCTTAGGATAGGATCCAATAGAGCATCTTGAATTTTATTCCAATCTTATTGACATGTGGGGGTTAATCATCGATGCTACTTTAATCAGAGAGTGATATTAGGCGTATCATGTAGTTATGATATATCTGCACTTATAGATAGGTATTTTATATTACCGTAATTATAACATTTAGTTGAACGAAGAGATATATGGTTTCGTGGTGTAGTTGATTATCACGTTAGTCTAACACACTGAAGGTCCCTGGTTCAAGTCTGGGCGAAGCCATTAATTTTATTATTCAAGAATTTTTTTTCTTTTCAAAAGCAAAGGAGGTAAAAGAAACGATCGCCGTTGCCGGGGATCAAACCCAAGTCACCCACGTGACAAGCAGGAATACTTACCATTATACTACAACGACTTTGTTGATAGATGGTTAGTTATTTATATACAAAAGCTAAGTAATAAGATATTGGGACATGCTTTCTCTTTTGATTTCAATTCTTATATTCATTCATAAATTAATATATGTAAACTTAAAATTTTTGAGGACGTTATTCGTTGCTCCTACTGGATCGGGAATGGTCAGTGAGAAGGTGTTGGGGCTTGGTTCTTCTGTGAGGGATGGTGCCCTATTAAACTAGATGAGTGTTGTGGTGTGAGATGTTTTATGGGTTGAAAAAATAAATGAGATGTATTGTGGTGTTAGGGTTTAGGGACAATGGGCATTGGAAAGGCTATATATGGGGTATATAAAGGGGTTATAGATGGTAACTGTTAATGCTCATGGGCGCTAGAGAATTTAAGCACATAAAGGGAGTCGACGGTAAGCATCTGGATGCACCAAAGCTCGTTACACTAGTGGCCAAGTTCGTTACAAATATCAAAGACCTTTTGCTTAATTTAAGCATATTATGTGGTTACAACTATGGCTATGGTGGCTCTGCATGCGTTGCAAATTATTACAGGTTTTCAGGAGGTGACCATAGAGGGAGACACACAGACGATCTTTCAAAAGTTATCCTAAAAATTCCACATTTCTCGGTTATCACCGCCTTGATTTGGGAGAGCCAACACACTTCAATCATGTACTTTTAGATTCACACCCAGAGAGGGCAACCTTTGAGCAACTGATAAAAACAACTCAAACGATCTATAAGTCCTACCTAGTCTCCAAGTGTGCATAAGTGTATCATGAAATGTCCATAACTCAGCAATCCAAATTATATAGTTATCGATGCTCTTTGAAAACCAAAAATCTAAGTCCCTTAGTTACATCGAAGAACACCACATGCAGTTACCGCCATGTCATTAATTCTCATAAAAGTATTCATGTTAGCCATGATCCATCCCTAAGGTGATCTCATCCATTTAGTAGGTATCGGTTCTGTAAGCATTGCAACTTTCCTTGAAGTACGGCTAGTCAACAGCTCTCATACAAACTTCTTGCTGTTCATTTTTCTCCAAAGTGAATAGCGAATGATAGGCGAGCTTGGAAGTAAAAATTTGTCGATCCTCCCAACGCCAACCCAGAGTATCCATTTCAAGCGAGATTTATGGGGGATTAAATATAAATTTTTTCCTTAGGATCGGATCCAGTTGAGCATCTTGAATTTTATTCCAATCTCATTGAAATGTGGGGGTTAATCATCGATGCCACTTTAATCGGAGAGTGATATTAGGCGTATCAAGTAGTTATGATATATCTGCATTTATAGATAGGTATTGTATATTAACGTAATTATAACATTTAGTTTAACGAAAAGATATCTGGTTTCATGGTGTAGTTGGTTATCACGTCAGTCTGACACACTGAAGGTCTCTGGTTCTAGTCCAGGCGAAGCCATTAATTTCATTAGTTAAGCATTTTTTCTTTTCAAAAACAAAGGAGGTAAAAGAAACACTCGTTGTTTCCGATGATCGAACCCAGGTCACTCGCATGACAAGCGGGAATACTTACCACTATACTACAATGACTTTGTTTATAGATGGTTAGTTATTTATATACAAAAACTAATTAATAAGATACCGGACATGCTTTATGCTTTTGATTTCAATTCTTATATTCATTCATAAATAAATATATGTAAACTTAAAATTTATTAGGACGTTATTCGTTGCTTCTAATGAATCGGGAATGGTCAGTGAGAGGGTGTTGGGGCTTGGTTATTCAGAGATGGATGGTGTACCATTAATCTAGATGTGTGTTGTGGTGTGGGATACTTTATGGGTTGAAAGAAGAAATGAAGCGTATTGTGGTGTTAAGGTTTAGGGATAATGGGTATTAGAAAGGCTATATATGGGGTATATAAAAGGGTTATAGATTGCAACTGTTAATGCTCGTGGGGGCTAGAGAATTTAAGCACAAAAAGGGGGTCAACGGTAAGCATCTGGATGAACCAAAGCTCGCTACACTAGTGGCCAAGTTCGTTACAAATATCAAAGTCCATTTGCATAGTTTAAGCATATTATGTGGTTGCAACTATGGCTATGGTGGCTCTGCATGCGGTGCAAATTGTAACAGGTACAGGTTTTCAGGAGGTGACAATAGAGGGAGATACATAGACGATCATTCAAAAGTTATCCTAAAAAATCCACATCCCTCGGTTATCAACGCCTTGATTTGGGAGAGCCAACACACTTCAATCATGTACTTTTAGATTCACTCCCAGATAGGGCAACATTTTAGCAACTGATAAAAACAACTCAAATGTTCTATAAGTCCTACCTAGTCTCCAAGTGTGCATAAGTGTATCATGAAATGTCCATAACTCAACAATCAAAATTGGATAGTTATCGATGCTCTTTGAAAAACCAAAACTCTATGTCCCTTAGTTGCATCGAAGAACACCACATGCAGTTGCTGCCATGTCATTAATTCTCATAAAAGTATTCGTGTTAGCCTTGATCCATCCCTCAGGTGATCTCATCAATTTATTAGGTATCGGTTCTGCAAGCGTTGCAACTTTTTTTAAAGTACGACTAATCAACAACTCTCATACAAACTTCTTGTGTTCATTTTCCTCCAAAGTGATTAGCGAATGATAGGTGAGCTTGGAAGTGAAAATTTATCGATCCTCCTAACGCCAGCCCGTAGTATATATTTCGAACGAGATTTGTGGGGGATTAAGCATAACTCTTTTCCTTAGGATCGGATCCAGTAGAGCATCTTGAATTTTATTCCAATCTCATTGACATGTAGGGGTTAATCATCGATGTTAATGTAATCGGAGAGTGATATAGGCGTACCATGTAGTTATGATATATTTGCACTTATCGATAGGTATTGTATATTAACGTAATTATAACGTTTAGTTGAACAAATAGATATATGGTTTCGTGGTGTAGTTGGTTATCATGTCAATCTAACACATTGAAGGTCTCCAGTTTGAGTCCGGGTGAAGCCATTAATTTCATTATTCAAGCATTTTTTTCTTTTCAAAAAGAAATGAGGTAAAATAAACGCTCATCATTGCCGGGCATCGAACCCGGGTCACCCGTGTGACAGGTGAGAATACTTACCACTATACTACAACGACTTGGTTGATAGATGGTTAGTTATTTATATATAAAACCTAAGTAATAAGATATTGGGACATGCTTTATGCTTTTGATTTCAATTCTTATATTCATTCTTAAATAAATATATGTATACTTAAAATTTATTAGGACGTTATTCATTGATCCTACTGACTCGGGAATGGTCAGTGAGAGGGTGTTGAGCCTTGGTTATTTTGTGAGGGATGGTGCACCATTAAACTAGATGTGTGTTGTGGTGTGGGATGTTTTATGTGTTGAAAGAAGAAATTAGGCGTATTGTGGTGTTAGGGTTTAGGGACAATTAATATTAGAAAGGTTATATATGGGGTATATAAAGGGGTTATAGATTGTAACTGTTAATGCTAGTGGGCGCTAGAGAATTTAAGAACATAAAGGGGGACGACGGTAAGCATCTGGATGCACCAAATCTCGCTACACTAGTGACCAAGTTCGTTACAAATATCAAAGACCATTTGCATAATTTAAGCATATTATGTGGTTGCAACTATGGCTATGGTGGCTCTACATGCGGTGCAAATTGTAATAGGTACATGTTTTCATGAGGTGACCATTGAGGTAGACATACAGACGATCATTCAAAAGTTATCCTAAAAAATCCACATCTCTACGTTATCAAGGCCTTTATTTGGGAGAGGAAACAAACTTCAATCATGTACTTATAGATTCACACCTAGAGAGGGCAACCTTTTAGCAACTGATAAAAATAACTCAAATGATCTATAAGTCCTAGCTAGTCTCCCAGTATGTATAAGTGTATCATGAAATGCCCATAACTCATCAATCAAAATCGGATAGTTATCGATGCTCTTTGAAAAACCAAATGTCTAAGTCCCTTAGTTGCATCGAAGGACACCACATGTAGTTGTTGCCATGCCATTAATTCTCATAAAAGTATTCATGTTAGCTTTGATCCATCCCTCAGGTGATCTCTTCCATTTAGTAGGTATCGGTTCTGCATGCATTGCAACTTTCCTTGAACTACGACTAGTCAACAGGTCTCATACAAACTTCTTGTTGTTCATTTTCCTCCAAAGTGATTAGCGAATGATAATAGAGTTTGGAAGTGAAAATTTGTTGATCCTCCCAACTCCAACCCGGAGTATTTATTTCACGCGAGATTTGTAGGGGATTAAACACAACATTTTTCCTTAGGATAGGATCCAATAGAGCATCTTGAATTTTATTCCAATCTTATTGACATGTGGGGGTTAATCATCGATGCTACTTTAATCAGAGAGTGATATTAGGTGTATCATATAGTTATGATATATCTGCACTTATAGATAGGTATTGTATATTAACATAATTATAACGTTTAGTTGAACGAAGAGATATATGGTTTCATGGTGTAGTTGATTATCACGTCAATCTAACACGCTGAAGGTCTCTGGTTCAAGTCCAGGCGAAGCCATTAATTTCATTATTCAAGTATTTTTTTCTTTTAGAAAACAAAGGAGGTAAAAGAAACGATCGTTGTTGCCGGGGATCGAACCCAAGTCACCCATTTGTTAGGCAGGAATACTTACCACTATACTACAACGACTTTGTTAATAGATGGTTAGTTATTTATATACAAAAGCTAAGTAATAAGATATTGGGACATGCTTTCTCTTTTGATTTCAATTCTTATATTCATTCATGAATTAATATATGTAAACTTAAAATTTTTGAGGACGTTATTCGTTGCTCCTACTGGATCGGGAATGGTCAGTGAGAAGGTGTTGGGGCTTGGTTCTTCTGTGAGGGATGGTGCCCCATTAAACTAGATGTGTGTTGTGGTGTGAGATGTTTTATGGGTTGAAAGAAGAAATGAGACGTATTGTGGTGTTGGGGTTTAGGGATAATGGGCATTGGAAATGCTATATATGGGGTATATAAAGGGGTTATAGATTGCAATTTTTAATGCTCGTGGGCGCTATAGAATTTAAGCATATAAAGGGGGTCGACGGTAAGCATCTGGATGCACCAAAGCTCGCTACACTAGTGGCCAAGTTCGTTATAAATATCAAAGACCTTTTTCATAATTTAAGCATATTATGTGGTTGTAACTATGGCTATTGTGGCTCTGCGTGCGCTGCAAATTATAACAGTTTTCTGGAGGTGACCATAGAGGGAGACACACAGACGATCTTTCAAAAGTTATCCTAAAAAATCCACGTTTCTCGGTTATCAACGCCTTGATTTGGGAGAGCCAACACACTTCAATCATGTACTTATAGATTCACACCCAGAGAGGGCAACCTTTTAGCAACTAATAAAAACAACTCAAATGATCTATAAGTCCTAGCTAGTCTCCCAGTATGTATAAGTGTATCATGAAATGCCCATAACTCATCAATCAAAATCAGATAGTTATCGATGCTCTTTGAAAAACCAAATGTCTAAGTCCATTAGTTGCATCGAAGAACACCACATGCAGTTGCTGCCATGCCATTAATTCTCATAAAAGTATTCATGTTAGCCTTGATCCATCCCTCAGGTGATCTCATCCATTTAGTAGGTATCGGTTCTGCATGCATTGTAACTTTCCTCGAAGTACGGCTAGTCAACAGCTCTCATACAAACTTCTTGTTATATATTTTCCTCCAAAGTGATTAGCGAATGATAGTAGAGCTTGGAAGTGAAAATTTGTTGATCCTCCCAACTCCAACCCGGAGTATTTATTTCACGCGAGATTTGTGGGGGATTAAACACAACTTTTTTCCTTATGATAGGATCCAATAAAGTATTTTGAATTTTATTCCAATCTTATTGACATGTGGGGGTTAATCATCAATGCTACTTTAATCAGAGAGTGATATTAGGCGTATCATGTAGTTATGATATATCTGCACTTATAGATAGGTATTGTATATTAACGTAATTATAACTTTTAGTTGAATGAAGAGATATATGGTTTCGTGGTGTAGTTGGTTATCATGTCAATCTAACACACTGAAGGTCTCTGGTTCAAGTCCGGGCGAAGCCATTAATTTCATTATTCAAGTTTTTTTTCTTTTAGAAAACAAATGAGGTAAAAGAAACGATCGTTGTTGCCGGGGATCAAACCCAAGTCACCCATGTGTTAGGCAGGAATACTTACCACTATACTACAACGACTTTGTTAATAGATGGTTAGTTATTTAAATACAACAGCTAAGTAATAAGATATTGGGACATGCTTTCTCTTTTGATTTCAATTCTTATATTTATTCATAAATTAATATATGTAAACTTAAAATTTTTGAGGACGTTATTCGTTGCTCCTACTGGATCGAGAATGGTCAGTGAGAAGGTGTTGGGGCTTGGTTCTTCTATGAGGGATGGTGCCCCATTAAACTAGATGTGTGTTGTGGTGTGAGATGTTTTATGGGTTGAAAGAAGAAATGAGACGTATTGTGGTGTTGGGGTTTAGGGATAATGGGCATTGGAAAGGCTATATATGGGGTACATAAAGGGGTTATAGATTGCAATTGTTAATGCTCGTGGGCACTACAGAATTTAAGCATATAAAGGGGGTCGACGGTAAGCATCTGGATGCACCAAAGCTCGCTACACTAGTGGCCAAGTTCGTTACAAATATCAAAGACCTTTTGCATAATTTAAGCATATTATGTGGTTGTAACTATGGTTATTGTGGCTCTGCTTGCGCTGCAAATTATAACAAGTTTTCTGGAGGTGACCATAGAGGGAGACATACAAACGATCTTTCAAAAGTTATCCTAAAAAATCCACATTTCTCGGTTATCAACGCCTTGATTTGGGAGAGCCAACACACTTCAATCATGTACTTTTAAATTCATACCCAGAGAGGGCAACCTTTTAGCAACTGATAAAAACAACTCAAATGATCTATAAGTCCTACTTAGTCTCCAAGTGCGCATAAGTGTATCATGAAATGCCCATAACTCAGTAATCAAAATCGGATAGTTATCGATGCTCTTTGAAAAACCAAAAATCTAAGTCCCTTAGCAGCATCGAGGAACACCACATGCAGTTGTCGCCATGTCATTAATTCTCATAAAAGTATTCGTGTTAGCCTTGATTCATCGCTCAGGTGATCTCATCCATTTAGTAGGTATCGATTCTGCAAGCATTGTAACTTTCCTTGAAGTACGGCTAGTCAACAACGTTCATACAAACTTCTTGTTGTTCATTTCCCTCTAAAGTGATTAGCGAATGATAGTCGAGCTTGGAAGTAAAAATGTCGATCCTCCCAACGCTAACCCAGAGTATCTATTTCAAGCGAGATTTATGGGCAATTAAATACAACTTTTTTCCTTAGGATCGGATCCAGTTGAGCATCTTGAATTTTATTCCAATCTCATTGAAATGTGGGGGTTAATCATCGATGCCACTTTAAATGGAGAGTGATATTAGGCGTATCATGTAGCTATGATATATCTGCATTTATAGATAGATATTGTATATTAGCGTAATTATAACATTTAGTTTAACGAAGAGATATATGGTTTCGTGGTGTAGTTGGTTATCACGTCATTCTAACACATTGAAGGTCTCTGGTTCGAGTCCAGGCGAAGCCATTATTTTCATTATGTAAGAATTTTTTATTTTCAAAAACAAAGGAGGTAAAGAAACGCTTGCCGTTGCCGGAGATCGAACCCAGGTCACCCGCGTGACAGGCGGGAATACTTACTGTTAACCTCCTAAAAAGGATACTTTTAAGGCCTTTTTCGCTTAAGTTATTGTTTGTTTAAAAGCTCAGTTTAGGAATTTTAGGATCATGTAGTTGCATATAGCTTCATTTGTGGTGGTAGTGCTATTTTATTTCTTAATGATGCTGTTTGAGGGAAAGGTGCAGTTTGTGTGTGGTGTGGAGAGAATTGCAAACAAAAAGGATTCAATGGGAAGTAATGTCGTGGCACCACACGTTACTGAAGCATATTGAAATGCATTGGCATTTCTTGCGTAGAAAACGACAAAAAGATACAGTTGTACGAGGACAACTGGCTCTGTACGTGAAATGATTGTTGTAACCGCCTGCCAGAGCTGCTATAGGACCACTGCCACCTAGAGGATAAGATTCATTCTTATGGTGTAATTCTAGGGGTATGAGGGGTATTTTGCTCCCAACAACCTCATCATTACCCCTAGATATTTTTATTATATATTATACCTCAAGGGAGACACTAAAAAAGAGGAGGAGACACACGCACAGAGCAGAAAAAAATCAGATTTTTATTTCCTTTTCCTTTTCTTCTTCCTTGGGTTTTCCTCTATTGATTAAGCATCCAAGGAGTGGCGAGCTAGGTGCCGAGTGGAGCTAGCGAGCTAAGGTTATTTGTGGTGGCCGAGGAAACCTTCGGTGGGTTGTAGGAACGAATATTTGCATGACTTTTTGTTTGGATATTTCGAACCCCACCATGAACTAACTTATTTGGTGGTGGTTGGTTTAATGGATATTTAGACTTTATTTTAATGGTATATTTAAGTTTATTTTGGTTCTTTATTTGCTTTGCTTATGAATGCTTCACCATCTAGGCTTGTAAGAGGCATGGAAATGTACATTTCTTAGATGAAGTTTAGGTATTCGGGAGAAACCTAAGCTAAAAATACTTGTAAGTATTTGAAAGAATCGCAAGACAAGATCCTCATAAGCAATGGGTTATAATATTTTCAAGGGGCTTTGAACCGGCCTAGAGATATTATAACCTAATCCCTTAGATCTCGGGAGAGACTAGGATAAGATTCAACGACTAAAAAGGATGTCTTTAGCAATAAGGTAGGCTGACCAACATCGTTGAGTGAGAGCAAATGCTTTGACATCTTATTCTGTTAGGTTCCTTTGAGAACATTTTAGGAAAACCCTGTGGAGCAAGTAAGGATTAGATAGCTTAAATATGCCTGAGAAATAAGTTTAGCATCCTTAAATCAATCCCTATCATTTATTCCGTTGGAAGCTTGTCACGTGAGGATTATATTCTTTTCATTTTATTTACTGTTTATTTACCATCTTCCATTGCCTCGACATTACACCATTTTCAACACTAAACATCTTATCTTACCACTACATTTCCATCTGCTACACCGTCAGACCATTCATCTACATTAACCTTCATACACGTTTTCATTTGCCGTGACATTTGTATATATAAAGGCTAATTATACATAGATAGATTAATACTTAGCTTTGGTCAGACCTTTGTAATTTCGCCAAATCCCTGTGGAGACGATACTCACTTATCATTATATTACTTGAGCGATTGTGTATACCTGCACATTATTTGTGTATATTTTATAGTACTCACACACGCGGACAAGTTTTTAGCGCCTTTGCCGGGGATTGGCAGCCTGAAGTTATTTAGTTTTGCCAGAGCATTTTATTTTGTTTTGCTTTTTTATTTGTGTATAGTTTACTTTATATTTTTGTTTTATCATTTTTAGGTTTATTTAGTGTATGCCAAGAAGAAATTCTGAAGAGCCTTTAGAACCGATAAAACCTGAGATTAAAAGACTTTTTAGACAAAGGAGACATGCTCAACGTGCTCGAGGAAATATGTATCAGATTGGAAACCAAGGCATTGGTCAGGATGATGGAAATCAGAATGCCACGGCATTAAACAATGTTGAACCTGCTGGAAGGCCGCGTGTTATTCGAGATCACTTAAATCCAATGTTGTATGATCTAAATCCTGGAATTGTGGCACCCGATATTCAAGCTGCACATTTCGAGCTTAAACCAGTCATGTTTAACATGTTGAATTCTATTAGGCAGTTTGGGGGTATGCCAAATGAAGATGCCAGGCAGCACATTCAAAATTTTCTGGAAGTTTGTGATTCTTTTCGCCAAGAAGGAGTGCATGAGGATTTTCTGAAATTAAAGTTATTTCCGTATTCATTACGTGACTGAGCAAGGGCTTGGTTGAGTGGTGTACCTTCCGGTTCGATGGAATCATGGATTGATCTTTGCAAGAGTTTCTTATTGAGATACAACCCACAAAATATGAATACTCAGCTAAGGAATGACATATCATCTTTTCGCTAGGGCGACGATGAATCCATGTATGTGTGTTGGAATCGTTACAAGAGTTTTCTTCGAAAGTGTTCAAATCATGGTTTTCATGACTGGACTCAAGTAGTCATGTTATACAATGGAGTCAATGCACCCATGAGGGTGTTACTGGATGCCTCGGCAAATGGGACATTGTTAGATAAATCACCTACTGAGGCGTTTGCTATCTTGGACAGAATTACTAACAACGATTATCAGTTTCCTTCCTCAAGACTTGGGAGTGGGAGGAGATCACCTGGAGCATTTGAGTTAGATACCAAAGATTCGGTGTCCGTTCAACTCTCAACTATCACCAATATGCTGAAAAACTTATAACATTCTACTGAGGTGAAGGAAGTGAAAGCAACTAGCTTGGCATGTTTGTTATGCTAAGGCAACCATCACGAGAACGAATGCACGAGCAACCATGAGTCCATCAACTTTGTGAGTAATTTCAATCGAGGCAACAACAATCCTTACTCTAACACTTATAATGTTGGATGACGTCAGCACCCCAATTTCTCATGGGGAAATCAAGGAGCCCACAATGCTAGTCAACCTACCTGGCAGCAGAATCACAATGAGCCTCAAGGTTACCAGAATGCTATGCCATGGCATAATTCCAACAAGGGAGCTTCAACTTCAGCAAGCATGAGTTCCTTGGAAGCTACAATTCAAGAATTCATATCTACTACGAAGACAATGTTGCAAGACCATTCTACTTCAATTAAGAATCAATGAGCTTTACTTCATAGTCAAGGCGCCTTATTTCAAAGCCATAGCTCGTCTCTGAGAGCTTTGGAAGGTCAAGTTGGTCAGATTGCTACGATATTGCAAGAGCGTCAGCAAGGACGTTTTCTAAGTGATACTGAAGTCACTAAAGGGCATGGAAAAGAGCATTGCAATATGTTAACTCTTAGGAGTGGGACACAAATCAATCAACAAGTCAAAGCTAGTGGGCCACAACATGAAGATTCTACTCCCACTACTAAAAGTGGTGAAGCTGAGTTGCATGATGATATTATTTTTGAGAAAGAAAAAGATGAGGGTTCTACTAATGATTCAACCAAGGCACCAGATTATGATGCCATGACAAAAGCTATCCCTACTACTGCAGTTAAGGAAGATAGACCTCCACCACCCTTTCTGCAAAGATTAAAGAAGCATAATGATGAAGTTCATTTCAAGAAGTTCGTGGACATTCTTGATCAGCACTATATCAATGTACCTCTCTTGGAAGCTATTGAACAGATGCCGATGTATGCCAAATTTCTTAAGGAAATCTGTACCAAGAAGAGGAAAGTAGAGACTGTTGCCACGGCAATAGAATTTTGTTCTTCATTGAGTAAGTTGCCGCCAAAGCAAAATGATCCGGGCAGCTTCATTATTCCTTGTTCAATTGGAGCTAATTTTGTTGAAAAGGCACTATGTGATCTTGGTTCAAGTGCCTACTTTAGAACTTAAAACTTTGTCAGGCATCTTAAATATGTTTACTTAGGTAGCGATGAGACTTTATTGGTGATTATTTCCGCTAACCTTATTGCTAATCAAGAGCAAAGTTTTTAAGTTTTTGATGCAGCATAAGAAAGCAATTGGTTGGACTATGGCCGACTTGAAAGGCATTAGTCCCACAATTTTCATGCACAAGATTCTGCTTGAAGATTGTCACGAAAATTCAATCGAACCACAATGAAGACTCAACCCTGTTATAAAGAAAGTGGTGATGAAAGAAATTCTGAAATGGCTTGATGCTGGAGTGATTTACCCTATCTCCAATAGCTCATGGGTGAGCCCTGTCCAGTGTGTTCCGAAGAAATGAGGCACGACTGTGGTTATTAATGAGGATAATGAGCTATTACCCACTCGCATTATTACCGGATGGAGGATATGCATGGACTATCGAAAACTCAAAAAGGCTACAAAGAATGATCATTTTCCTCTACCTTTCATCGATCAAATGTTGGATCGATCGACCGGCAAAGCATTCTATTATTTTTTGGATGGGTATTCGGGGTACAATCAAACTGCCATCACACCAGAGGACCAAGAAAATACTACATTCACTTGTCCCTATGGCACTTTTGCCTTTAGGGGGATGCCTTTTGGACTCTGTAATGCCCCGACAACGTTTCAGTGCTGTATACAAGACATATTTTCAGACATGGTTGAGGATTTTCTAGAGATGTTCATGGACGATTTTTCTGTTTGTGGGGACGATTTTGAACGATGCCTCGACAATTTAGCAAAAGTTCTAAAAAGATACGAGGAGGCTGAGTTGGTCTTAAATTGTGAAAAATGTCACTTTATGGTGACTGAAGGCATTGTATTAGGCCACAAAATTTCACACAAGGGTATTGAGGTGGACAAGGTGAAGATTAAAGTAATTGAAAAGTTGCCACCACCAACTTCGGTCAAGGGTATAAGAAGTTTTCTTGGACATGCGGGATTTTATAGAAGGTTTGTCAAAGACTTCTCCGAGATTTCTAAGCCCTTGTGCACATTGCTTCAACAAAACCAACCCTTTGTGTTTGACAAGTTATACCTCGGCACATTCACTGAGCTGAAACGACAACTGATGTCGGCACCCATTGTAGTTCCTCCCGATTGGACATCACCATTTGAGCTGATGTGTGATGCGAGCGATTATGCCGTAGGAGATGTTTTTGGGGTAACGCCGAGGTAAAAATTTTCATGTTATTTATTACTCTAGTCGTACTTTAAATTAAGCACAATTGAACTACACCACCACTGAGAAAGAATTATTTGTCGTGGTATTTTCTTTTGATAAATTTAGACCTTACCTAATAGGCATTAAATTCATTGTTCACACTAATCATTCGGTTATAAAATACTTAGTGAACAAAAAGGATGCCAAGCCTAGACTTATTAGGTGGATCTTACTTTTGCAAGAATTCGACTTAGAAGTGGTAGATAGAAAAGGAACTGAAAATCAAATTGCTGATCACTTATCTAGGCTAGAGAACAATTCTGAATGCCATGACACAATAGATATCCAAGAGGAATTTCCTGATGAGAAACTTTTATATACCGCGGTAATTCCATGGTACGCTGACCTTGTTAATTTTCTTGTTAGTGCAATTTTGCCTTTTGATTTAGATAGTCAGGCTAAAAAGAAGTTCAAGCATGATGCAAGGCACTATTTTTGGGATGAGCCATATTTATTCAAGCATTGTGCCGATCAGCTCATTAGACGATGTGTACCCGAAGAAGAACAACACGACATTTTATACCATTGTCATTCAACCCCATATGGAGGCCATTTTGGTGGAGCAAGGATTGTTGCTAAGGTCCTGCAATCAGGCTTTTACTGGCCAACTCTATTTAAAGATGCCCAAGGATTTTACAAAGCTTGTGATTGATGCCAACAGACTGGAAACATCTCCAGACGTCATGAAATGCCACTGCAAAATATCTTGGAGATAGAGCTATTTAATGTGTGGGGCATCGATTTCATGGGATGATTCTCATCTTCTGAAGGAAAATTATATATCTTACTTGTTGTGGATTATGTGTCAAAGTGGGTGGAAGCAATAGCGACATCAAGGAATGACTCCAAGATCGTACTCAAGTTTTTGCATAAGTATATTTTCACTCGGTTTGGAGTACCTCGTGCTATTATTAGTGATGAAGGAACTCACTTTGATAACAAGTTGATTGCCAAGGCATTGAAGAGATATGGAGTTCGACACAAGATTGCCATGACATATCATCCGCAGACAAATGGCCAAGTAGAGATATCCAATCGAGAGATCAAGTAGATTTTAGAGAAAGTGGTGAACCCAAGGAGTAAGGATTGGTCACCAAAGTTGGATGAAGCACTTTGGGCATACAGAACAACGTTCAAAACTCCTTTGGGAATGTCACCATTCAAGCTAGTGTATGGTAAAGCTTATCATCTCCCGGTTGAGCTTGAACAAAAGGCGTATTGGGCCATCAAGCGATTGAATTTTGATGCTCAAATAGTTGGGGAACAAAGATTACTGGAGCTTAATGAAATGGAAGAGTTTAGAGCACAAGTATATGAGAATGCTCGGATTTACAAGGAGAAAACTAAGAAGTGGCATGACCAGAAACTTATGCCACGACATTTTTATGTAGAACAACAAGTCTTTCTTTACAACTCCAGACTTAAACTCTTTCCTGGAAAGCTCAAATCTCGATGATCAAGACCATTTGAGGTGCATTATGTCTACCCCTATGGAGCTGTTGACATCAAGAGAATAGATAATGGGACGATCTTCAAGGTAAATGGCCAGTGTCTGAAAGCCTACAATGGAGTTCCACCACCGCACAACAAGAAAGTGTTACATCTGCACGATGCTGAAGCATGCCTAGAGGAGAACCACAGTTCGATGCCACGACATTGAATTTGTGTCTGTGCATAAATAAAATTTAAAATTTAAGCTTTTCTTTATTCTTATTTTATTTTGTAATTAATTTTTGATCTGATTTGTAAGGACCACAATACTGCAAACCGTGCACGGAGTGATTACCCAAATGGAGGAAATGACAGAGAATTAAATGGGGAAGATATTATTTGATTTGATTTTCTTTTAATTTATTTTAATTCTAACATTTACTTTTCTCTCTCCGCAGTTTTGTCCCATAATCATCATTACCTTTTGGCAGTTTTTCCTTCCTCATGCACATATAACCCCCTCTACCCACTTATTCTTTTCTTAACCATCCTATCACCTGTTTTCACTCTCAAATTTTTAAAATTTTCTTTTCTCTTTCATCCTTAACTTTTCTATTTCATTTTTTTACTTTTACTTTTCTCTCTCATTTCTTCATCTTCGTCCTTTATTTTCTCCATAGTCGAAACTCCTCCAAGGTTTTTAAAGTCTTCAAAAGCTTTGCCCTTCTTCATTTTTCTTACTTCAATAACACTGAAAATGATGCGTTCAATACCGGCTCCAACTGATGCTTCCACTTGGCAACAGTTTGAGGATGACGAGGCCAATGCTCGGTTCCAAAACTTTAAGAACCACAAACTCTTCTTAGAGTTGGGTTTCATTTTTACCGATGAGACCGATGATGGCTTTAGAACCGACGTAATGGACATTGTGACACCACTCAAGTGAAAGAAGTTCGCGCGCCATTTGGGTTCCGTGAATGCCTCGTTGGTTAAGGAGTTTTACGCAAATATTTCCAAACCCAACCAACACTCCATTTTCATCCGAGGTAAGCAGATCCGTTTTACACCCACTACGATTAATATGTATTTTCATTTGTAGGATATAGTGGATGGGCATGTCGCGTTTGAAAATGAAGCCGATAACCACACTTATGATGACATTCTTGAGGATTTATGCTTTGCAAACACTAAGTGGAATGGGTGCCAAACAAGTAGATACTCGGTCAACCGAGAACGTCTTCAGCCGCGTGCCAAGTTATGGAATCACTTCCTTAAGCATAAACTCATGCCTACTTCTCACAATACGACGGTAACACTTTCTCGATTACTGTTTTTACATTCGATAATGGTATCCCGTCCTATTGATGTTGGTCGTATTATTGTTCAGCAAGTTCATGACTGTTTGAGTAAAAAGGCAAGTGATTTAGTGTTTCCTAACTTAATTACTACTTTATGTTGTAAGAAAAAGGTCGAGGAAAATGCTTTTGATGAAATTTTACCTGGATTATTGGGGGAATTACAAGGGCTAGACTTCCACTGCAATTAGGAATTGAAAATCCCAAGTCTAAGACCCTGTTCATAAGCAATCTGCAGGAACTACACAATCCAATGTCGAGGCAAGATTGCTTACTCTCGAGGATCTATGAGGTAGACTCAAACTCACCTGCATACTTTACACGGTGACATCCGTAATTTCTTTGGATATGTGAAGCATAGAGATGTTGTGGTGGAATCGATGTTTCAAGAAATTATTCCTCACGGTCAACGGAATTTCTCTGGCTTTCCAGATGAAATTCTTTCAGTATTCAATGCCGAGGCATCTCCAGAGCCCGAGCAAGATGCAGCTGGTCCTCCAGTTGATGACCCAACTCCTGATCAACACCATTCTGTGACACCTGATCCGCACCGTTCTGACACCCCTGAATATCCGCCCACTGTCCCTGTCGAAGAAACACTCAGTCCCGTTCATGCACCACATAGTGGTCGACGCACCAAGACCACGGCTGGACGTAAGAATATTGCGCATTATTACTCTACTTCTTCAGAGTCCAGCCCAATACCCCTTCGCAAGCGCACTAGACGAGGAGCTGCTAGCACCTCCAAGCCAATACCACCACGCAAACATTAAGGTACCTCACTTGCATTTATTTTCATTTAGTTTGCATTTCATTGCATGACATTTAGTTTATATTAAGTTTAGTTCTCTTTAAGCATTGAGGATAATGCTTCCCTTAAGTTTGGGGGAGGTAGTGTTCTTAGTAGGACATATGCATGATAGCATTAGTATAGTATTATGTCATGGTATCAGTAAATGGTAGGATAGTTAGATAGAATGTTTTGAGGATACCCGATGATGATGATCTTGTTAGGCTAGAATTTGAATGTAAATGAAAGTTAAGAATGATAGAACTCACTCTAGGGCTTGATGCTTTGTAAAACAATTTTACATGATTTGTATGTTCTCTATACTTAGAAAATTTGGAAAATTTGTATGAAGGAACTCTAGTCAGTTTTGAAATTGAAATATGGTATTGTGCTTAAAAGAAAAATAAAAAATGACTCCCTTATATATGAAACTATGAATAAATGCTTACGCATAGTTGTAGAGGGATACTCCTATTTGCCGTGGCATTGCCTGGAACTCTCTTTAATAAATGGTAGCCATGTGCATATGAGTGAATGAAAGTAGTCACGGGATGACTTTACTTAATTAGATCGGGATGGAATGTATGCTCCCTTTCACCTAGTGTGTGGGAGAGTAGGTGTGATGAGCTGACTCCCTTCGTAACAGTATCTAAAAAAAATTCAGAAAAGAAAATGAGTAAAGAAAATGTGCTTAATGAATAAGTAAATGCCTTGAAAAAAACTAGGGGACTTGAGTAGAAATTGTCTAAGTTTGCTAAGTATAGATTGGATACAATCACTCACACACATCACCACAAAGGATCTTGACCTAAGGAAAAGTACTTGAATTCTTGATAAGTCTAACATGTTGAAGCCTAGTTCTCTGAGGGTTGAAATTCAAATTTGTCCTACTATTCTATTGTTGAAAATTGCCATGACATTTTTCTTATGTAACTGCTATCCATTGCATGAGGACAAGCAATAGCTTAAGTTTGGGGGTGTGTTAGCCTCCTAAAAATGCTATTTTTAAGGCCTTTTTCACTTAAGTTATTGTTTGTTTAAAAGCTCGTTTTAAGCATTTTAGGATCATGTAATTGAATATAACTACATTTGTGGTAGTAGTGTTATTTTATTTCTTAATGATGCTGCTTGAGGGAAAGGTGTAGTTTGTCTGTGGTGTGCAGGGAATCGCAAGAAAAAAGGATTCGATGGGAAGTAATGTCGTGGCATCACACGTTGCTGAAGCATATTAAAATGCCTTGGCATTTCTGGCGCAGAAAACTACAAAAAGATACAGTTGTACGATGAGAGCTGGCTCTACACGTGAAATGATTGCTATAACCGCCTGCCAGAGCTGCTATGGGACCACTTCCACCTGAATGATAAGATTCATGCTTATGGTGTGATTCTAGGGGTATAAAAGGTATTTTTCACCCAACAACCTCATCATTACCCCTAGATATTTTTATTATATATTAGACCTCAAGGGAGACACTAAAAAAGAGGAGGAGACACACGCACAGAGCAGAAAAAAATCAGATTTTTATTTCTTTTTCTTCTTCCTTGGGTTTTCCTCCATTGATTAAGCATCCAAGGAGTGGAGAGCTAGGTGTCGAGTGGAGCTAGCGAGCTAAGGTGATTCATGGTGGCCGAGGAAACCACCGGTGACGCGTCAAAAGCTACTTATCACTTCCCTTTTTGCTACTATTTTTCTATTTATTTGTGGGTTGTTGGAACGAATATTTGCATGACTTTGTGTTTTGATATTTCGAACCCCACCATGAACTAACTTATTTGGTGGTTGTTGGTTTAATAAATATTTAAACTTTATTTTAATGGTATATTTAAGTTTATTTTGGTTCTTTATTTTCTTTTCTTATGAATGCTTCACCATCTAGGCTTGTAAGAGGCATGGAAATGTCCATTTCTTAGATGAAGTTTAGGTATTCGGGAGAAACCTAAGCTAAAAATACTTGTAAGTATTTGAGAGAACTGCAAGACAAGATCCTCATAAGCAATGGGTTATAATATTTTCAATGTGCTTTGAACCGGCCTAGGGATATTATAACCTAATCCCTTAGATATTGGGAGAGACTAGGATATGATTTCAACGACTAAAAAGTGTATCTTTATCAATAGGGTAGGCTGGCCAACATCGTTGAGTGAGAGCAGATGCTTTGGCATCCTATTCTGTTAGGTTCCTTTGAGAACATTTTAGGAAAGCCCTGTCGAACAAGTAAGGATTAGATAGCTTAAATTTGCCTAAGAAATAAGTTTAGCATCCTTAAATCAATCCCTATCATTCATTCCATTGAAATCTTGTCACGTGAGGATTATCTTCTTTTCATTTTATTTGCTGTTTATTTACTGTTTATTTACCATCTTCCATTGCCTCGACATTATACCATTTTCAACACTAAACATCTTATCTTGTCACTACATTTCCATCTGCTACACCGTCAGACCATTCATCTACATCCACCTTCATACACATTTTCATTTGCCGTGACATTTGTATATATAAAGGCTAGCTATACATAGATAGATTAATACATAGCTTTGGTCAGACCTTTGTAATTTCGCCCAATCCCTGTGGAGACGATACTCACTCATCATTATAGTACTAACACACGCGGACACTTACCACTATACTAGAATGACTTTGTTTATAGATGGTTAGTTATTTATATGCAAAAACTAAGTAATAAGATACTGGGACATGTTTTATGCTTTTGATTTCAATTCTTATATTCATTCATAAATAAATATATGTAAACTTAAAATTTATTAGGACGTTATTCGTTTCTCCTAATAAATCAGGAATGGTCAGTGAGAGGGTGTTGGGGCTTGGTTATTCAGTGAGGGATGGTGCACCATTAAACTATATGTGTGTTGTGGTGTGCGATACTTTATGGGTTGAAAGAAGAAATAAAGTGTATTGTGGTGTTAGGGTATAGGGACAATGGGCATTGGAAAGGCTATATATGGGGTATATAAAGGGGTTATAGATTGCAACTGTGGCTATGGTGGCCCTGCATGCGGTGCAAATTGTAAAAGGTTTTCAAGAGGTGACCATAGAGGGAGATGCACATATGATCTTTCAAAAGTTATCCTAAAAAATCCACATTTCTCAGTTATCAACGCCTTGATTTGGGAGAGGCAACACACTTTAATCATGTACTTTTAGATTCACACCCAGATAGGGTAACCTTTTAGCAACTGAGAAAAACAAATCAAATGATCTGTAAGTCCTACCTAGTCTCCAAGTGTGTATAAGTGTATCATGAAATGCCCATAACTCAGTAATCAAAATCGGATAGTTATCGATGCTCTTTGAAATACCAAAAATCTAAGTCCCTTAGTAACATCGAGGAACACCACATGCAGTTGTCGCCATGTCATCAATTCTCATAAAAGTATTTGTGTTAGCCTTGATCCATCCCTCAGGTGATCTCATCCATTTAGTAGGTATAGGTTCTGCAAGCATTGTAACTTTCCTTGAAGTACGGCTAGTCAACAACGTTCATACAAACTTCTTGTTGTTCATTTCCCTCCAAAGTGATTAGAGAATGATATGTGAGCTTGGAAGTGAAAATTTGTCGATCCAACCAACTCCAACCCGGAGTATCTATTTCACGCGAGATTTGTGGGGGATTAAACACAACTCCTTTCCTTAGGATCGGATCCAGTAGAGCATCATGAATTTTATTCCAATCTCATTGACATGTGGGGGTTAATCTTCGATGCTACTTTAATCGGAGAGTGATATTAGGTGTATCATGTAGTTATGATATTTCTGCACTTATATATAGGTATTGTATATTAACGTAATTATAACATTTAGTTACACAAAGAGATATCGGGTTTCATTGTGTAGTTGGTTATCGCGTAAGTCTAACACACTGAAGGTCTTCGGTTCAAGTCCGAGCTCAGCCATTAATTTCATTATTCAAGAATTTTTTTCTTTTTAAAAACAAATGAAGTAAAAGAAGCACTTGTCGTTACCGGGGATCGAACCCAAGTCACCCACGTGACAGGCGGGAATACTTACCACTATACTACAATAACTTTGTTGATAGATAGTTAGTTATTTATATACAAAAACTAAGTAATAAGATACTAGGACATGCTTTCTCTTTTGATTTTAATTCTTATATTCATTCATAAATTAATATATGTAAACTTAAAATTTTTGAGGACATTATCCGTTACTCCTACTGGATAGGGAATTGTCAGTGAGAAGGTGTTGGGGCTTAGTTCTTCTGTGAGGGATGGTGCCCAATTAAACTAGATAGGTGTTGTGGTGTGAGATGTTTTATGAGTTGAAAGAAGAAATGAGACGTACTGTGGTGTTAGGGTTTAGAGATAATGGGCATTGGAAAAACTATATACGGGCTACATAAAGGGGTTATAGACTGCAACTGTTAATGCTCATGGGCGCTAGAGAATTTAAGCACATAAAGGGGGTCGACGGTAAGCATCTGGATGCACCAAAGTTCTCTACACTAGTGGCCAAGTTTGTTACAAATATCAAAGACCATTTACATAATTTAAGCATATTATATGGTTACAACTATGGCTATGGTGGCTCTGCATGCGGTGCAAATTGTAACAGGTACAGGTTTTCAGGACGTGACCATAGAGGGAGACGCACAAACAATCATTCAAAAGTTATCCTAAAAAATCCACATTTCTTGGTTATCAACGCCTTGATTTGGGAGAGCCAACACACTTCAATCATGTACTTTTAGATTCACACCCAGAGAGGGCAACCTTTTAGCAACTGATAAAAACAACTTAAATGATCTATAAGTCCTACCTAGTCTCCAAGTGTGCATAAGTGTATCATGAAATGCCCATAACTCAGCAATCAAAATCGAATAGTTATCGATGCTCTTTGAAAAACCAAAAATCAAAGTCCCTTAGTTGCATCGAAGAACACCACATGCAGTTGTCGCCATGTCGTTAATTCTCACAAAAGTATTCGTGTTTGCCTTGATCTATCCCTCAGGTGATCTCATCCATTTAGTAGGTATCGGTTCTGCAAGCATTGCAATTTTCCTTGTAGTACGGCTAGTCAACAGCTCTCATACAAACTTCTTGATGTTCATTTTCCTCCAAAGGGATTAGCGAATGATAGGCGAGCTTGGAAGTGAAAATTTGTCGATCCTTCCAACTCCAACCAGGAGTAACTATTTCACGCGAGATTTGTGGGGGATTAAACACAACTCTTTTCCTTATGATTGGATCCAGTAGAGCATCTTGAATTTTATTCCAATCTCATTGACATGTGGGGGTTCATCATTAATGCTACTTTAATCGGAGAGTGATATTAGGCGTATCATGTAGTTATGATATATTTACATTTATAGATAGGTATTGTATATTAACGTAATAATAACATTTAGTTGAACGAAGAGATATCTGGTTCCGTGGTGTAGTTGGCTATCACTTCAGTCTAACACATTAAAGGTCTCCGGTTCGAGTCCGAGTGAAGCCACTAATTTCATTATTCAAGCATTTTTTCTTTTCAAAAACAAAGGAGGTAAAATAAACGTTCACCGTTACCGGGCATCGAACATGGGTCACCTTCGTGACAGGTGAGAATACTTACCACTATACTACAATGACTTGGTTGATAGGTGGTTAGTTATTTATATACAAAAACTAAGTAATAAGATACTGGGACATGTTTTATGCTTTTAATTTCAGTTCTTATATTCATTCATAAATAAATATATGTAAACTTAAAATTTAATAGGACGTTATTCGTTGATCCTACTGACTCAGGAATGGTCAGTGAGAGGGTGTTGAGGCTTGGTTATTCTGTGAGGGATGGTGCACTATTAAACTAGATGTGTGTTGTGGTGTGGGATTTTTGATGTGTTGAAAGAAGAAATAAGGTGTATTGTGGTATTAGGGTTTAGGGATAACTGACATTAGAAAGGCTATATATGGGGTACATAAAAGGGTTATAGATTGCAATTGTTAATGCTCGTGGGCGCTAGAGAATTTAAGCACATAAAGGGGGTCAACAGTAAGCATCTGGATGCACCAAAGCTCGCTACACTAGTGGCCAAGTTCGTTACGAATATCAAATACCATTTGAATAGTTTACGTATATTATGTGGATCCAACTATGGCTATAGTGGCTCTATATGCGGCGCAAATTGTAACAGGTACAGGTTTTCAGGAGGTGACCATAGAGGGAGACGCATAAACGATCATTCAAAAGTTATCCTAAAAAATCTACATCTCTCGGTTATCAACGTCTTGATTTGGGAGAGCCAACACACTTCAATCATGTACTTTTAGATTTACACCCAAAGAGGGCAACATTTTAGCAACTCATAAAAACAACTCAAATGATCTATAAGTCCTACCTAGTCTCCAAGTCTACATAAGTGTATCATGAAATGCCAATAACTCAACAATCAAAACCGGATTGTTATCGATGCTCTTTGAAAAACCAAAAATCTAAGTCCCTTAGTTGCATCGAAGAACACCACATGCAGTTGTCGCCATGTCATTAATTCTCATAAAAGTATTCATGTTAGCGTTGATCCATCCCTTAGGTGATCTCATCCATTTAGTGGGTATCAGTTCTGCAAGCATTGCAACTTTTCTTGAAGTACAGCTAGTCAAAAAGTCCCATACAAACTTCTTGTTGTTCATTTTCCTCCAAAGTTATTAGCGAATGATAGGTGAGCTTGGAAGTGAAAATTTGTTGATCCTCCTAACGCCAACCCGGAGTATCTATTTCAAGCAAGATTTGTGGGGGATTAAACACAACTCTTTTCCTTAGGATCGGATCCAGTAGAGCATCTTGAATTTTATTCCAATCTCATTGACATGTGGGGATTAATCATCGATGCTACTTTAATCGGAGAGTGATATTAGGTGTATCATGTGCTTATGATATATCTGCACTTATATTCTATATTAATTTAATTATAATATTTAGTTGAATGAAGATATATAAGGTTCCGTGGTGTAGTTGGTTATCACGTCAGTTTAACACACTGAAGGTCTCCGATTCAAGTCCGGGCGAAGCCATTAATTTCATTATTCAAGCATTTTTTCTTTTCAAAAACAAAGGAGGTAAAATAAATGCTCATCGTTGCCGGGCATCGAACATGGCTCACCCGCGTGACAGGCGAGAAGACTTACCACTATACTACAATGAATTGGTTGATAGATGGTTAGTTATTTATATACAAAAACTAAGTAATAAGATACTAGGACATGCTTTCTCTTTTGATTTCAATTCTTATATTCATTCATAAATTAATATATGTAAACTTAAATTTTTTGAGGACGTTATTCATTGCTCATACTGGATCGGAAATGGTCAGTGAGAAGGTGTTGGGGCTTGGTTCTTCTGTGAGGGATGGTGCCCCATTAAACTAGATGTGTGTTGTGGTGTGAGATATTTTATGGGTTGAAAGAGGAAATGAGATGTGTTGTGATGTTAGGGTTTAGGGACATTGGGCATTGGAAAGGTTATGTATGGGGTACATAAAGGGGTTATAGATTACAACTGTTAATGCTCGTGGGCGCTAGAGAATTTAAGCACATAAAGGGGGTCGACAGTAAGCATCTGGATGCACCAAAGCTCACTACACTAGTGGCCAAGTTCATTACAAATATCAAAGACCTTTTGCATAATTTAAGCATATTATGTGGTTACAACTATGGCTATAGTGGCTCTACATGCAGTGCAAATTATAACAGGTTTTCAAGAGGTGACCATAGAGGGAGACGCACAGACAATCTTTCAAAAGTTAGCCTAAAAAAATCCATATTTCTTGGTTATCAACGCATTGATTTGGGAGAGCCAACACACTTCAATCATGTACTTTTATATTCACACCTAGAGAGGGCAACCTTTAGCAACTGAGAAAAACAACTCAAATGATCTTAAGTCCTACCTAGTCTCCAAGTGTGTATAAGTGTATCCTGAAATGCCCATAACTCAGCAATCAAAATCGAATAGTTATTGATGCTCTTTGAAAAACCAAAAATCAAAGTCATTTAGTTACATCGAAGAACCCCACATGCAGTTGTCGCCATGTCATTAATTCTCATAAAAGTATTCGTGTTAGCCTTGATCTATCCCTCAGGTGATCTCATCCATTTAGTATGTATCGGTTATGCAAGCATTGCAACTTTCCTTGAAGTACGACGAGTCAACAGCTCTCATACAAACTTCTTACTGTTCATTTTCCTCCAAAGTGATTAGAGAATGATAGGCAAGCTTGGAAATGAAAACTTTTCGATCCTCCCAACTCCAACCCGGAGTATCTATTTCAAGTGATATTTGTAAGGGATTAAACATAACTATTTTCCTTAGAATCGGATCCAGTAAAGCATCTTGAATTTTATTCCAATCTCATGGACATGTGGGGGTTAATCATCGATGCTACTTTAATCGGAGAGAGATATTAGGTGTATCATGTAGTTATGATATATCTGCACATATAGATATGTATTGTATATTAACGTAATGATAACATTTAGTTTAATGAAGAGATATATGGTTTCGTGGTGTAGTTGGTTATCACGTCAGTCTAACACACTGAAGGTCTTCGGTTCGAGTCCGGGTGAAGCCATTAATTTCATTATTTAAACATTTTTTCTTTTAAAAAAAAGAGGTAAAAGGAACGCTCGCCGTTGCCAGGGATCAAACCCAGGTCACCCGCATGATAGGCGGGAATACTTACCACTATACTACAACGACTTTGTTTATAGATGGTTAGTTATTTATATAAAAAAACTAAGTAATAAGATACTGGGACATGCATTTTGCTTTTGATTTCAATTCTTATATTCATTCATAAATAAATATATGTAAACTTAAAATATATTAGGACGTTATTCGTTGCTCCTAAAGAATCGGGAATGGTCAGTGAAAGGGTGATGGCGCTTGGTTATTCAGTGAGGGATGGTGCACCATTAAACTATATGTGTGTTGTGGTGTGGGATACTTTATGGGATAAAAGAAAAAATGAAGTGTATTGTGGTGTTAGGGTTTAGGGATAATGGGTATTGGAAAGGCTATATATGGGGTACATAAAGGGGTTATAGATTGCAACTGTTAATACTCGTGTGCGCTAGAGAATTTAAGCACATAATGGGGGTCGACGATAAGCATCTGGATGCACCAAAGCTCGCTACACTAGTGCCCAAGTTTGTTACAAATATCAAAGACCATTTGAATAGTTTAAGCATATTATGTGGTTGCAACTATGGCTATGGTGGCTCTGCATGCGGTGCAAATTGTAACAGGTACAGGTTTTCAGGAGGTGACCATAGAGGGAGACGCACAGACGATCTTTCAAAAGTTATCCTAAAAAATCCATATTTCTCAGTTATCAACGCCTTGATTTGGGAGAGCCAACACACTTCAATCATGTACTTTTAGATTCACACCCAGAGAGGGCAACCTTTTAGCAACTGAGAAAAACAACTCAAATGATCTATAAGTCCTACCTAGTCTCCAAGTGTGTGTAAGTATTATCGATGCTCTTTGAAAAAACCAAAAATCTAAGTCCCTTAGTAGCATCGAGGAACACCACATCCAGTTGTCGCCATGTCATTAATTCTCACAAAAGTATTCGTGTTAGCATTGATCCATCCCTCAGATGATCGTATCCATTTAGTAGGTATAGGTTCTGCAAGCATTTCAACTTTCCTTGAAGTACGGCTAGTCAACAGCTTTCATACAAACTTCTTATTGTTCATTTCCCTCCAAAGTGATTAGCGAATGATAGGCGAGCTTGGAAGTGAAAATTTTTCGATCCTCCCAACTCCAACCCGGAGTATCTATTTCACGTGAGATTTGTGGGGGATTAAACACAAATCATTTCCTTAGGATCGGATCCAGTAGAGCATCTTGAATTTTATTCCTATCTCATTGATATGTGGGGGTTAATTATCGATGCTATTTTAATCGGAGAGTGATATTAGGTGTATCATGTAGTTATGAAATATCTACACTTATAGATAGGTATTGTATATTAACATAATTATAACATTTAGTTAAACAAAGAGATATAGGGTTTTGTGGTGCAGTTGGTTATCACGTCAGTCTAACACGTTGAAGTTCTCCGGTTCGAGTCCGGGCGAAGCCATTAATTTCATTATTCAAGCATTTTTTTCTTTTCAAAAACAAAGGAGGTAAAATAAACGCTCGCCGTTTCCGGGGATCAAATCCAAGTCACCCACGTGACAGGCGGGAATACTTACAACTATACTACAATGACTTTGTTGATACATAAAGGGGTAACCTTTTAGCAACTGATAAAAACAACTCAAATGATCTATAAGTCCTACCTAGTCTCCAAGTGCGCATAAGTGTATCATGAAATGGCCATAACTCAGCAATCAAAATCGAATAGTTATCGATGCTCTTTGAAAAACCAATAATCAAAGTCCCTTAGTTGCATCGAAGAACACCACATGCAGTTGTCCCCATGTCGTTAATTCTCATAAAAGAATTCGTGTTTTCCTTGATCTATCCCTCAGGTGATCTCATCCATTTAGTAGGTCTCAATTATACAAGCATTACAACTTTCCTTGAAGTACGGCTAGTCAACAATTCTCAAATAAACTTCTTGCTGTTCATTTTTCTCCAAAGTGATTAGCGAATGATAGGCGAGCTTGGAAGTGAAAATTTGTCGATCCTCCCAACGCCATCCTGGAGTATCTATTTCAAGCGAGATTTGTGGGGGATTAAACATAACTTTTTTCCTTAGAATCAGATCCTGTAGAGTATCTTAAATTTTATTCCAATCTCATTGAAATATGGGGGTTAATCATTGATGCTACTTTAATCAGAGAGTGAAATTAGGCGTATCATGTAGTTATGATATATCTACATTTATAGATAGGTATTGTATATTAACATAATTATAACATTTAGTTGAACGAAGAGATATCTGGTGTCGTGGTGTAGTTGGTTATCACGTCAATGTAACACATTGAAGGTCTCTGGTTCGAGTCCGGGCGAAGCCATTTATTTTATTATTCAAGCATTTTTTTCTTTTCAAAAACAAATGAGGTAAAAGAAACGCTTGTCGTTGTCAGGGACCGAACCCAGGTCACTCGCGTGACAAGCGGCAATACTTACCACTATACTGCAACAACTTTGTTGATAAATGGTCAGTTTTTTATATAAAAAAAACTAAGTAATAAGATACTGGGACATGCTTTATGCTTTTGATTTCAATTCTTATATTCATTCATAAATAAATATATGTAAACTTAAAATTTATTAGGACGTCATTCGTTGCTCCTACTGGATCGGGAATGGTCATTGATAGGGTGTTGGGGCTTGGTTATTCTGTGAGGGATGGTGCACCATTAAACTAGATGTGTGTTGTGGTGTGGGATGCTTAATGGGTTGAAAAAAAATGAGGTGTATTGTGGTGTTAGGGTTTAGGGATAATGGGCATTGGAAATGCTATATATGGGGTACATAAAGGGGTTATAGATTGCAACTGTTAATGCTCGTGGGCGTTAGAGAACTTAAGCACATAAAGGGGGTCGATAGTAAGCATCTGGATGCACCAAATCTCGCTACACTAGTGGCCAAGTTTGTTACATATATCAAAGACCATTTGCATAATTTAAGCATATTATGTAGTTGCAACTATGGTTATGGTGGCTCTGCATGCGATGCAAATTGTAACAGGCACAGGTTTTAGGATGTGACTATAGAGGGAGATGCACATACGATCGTTTAAAAGTTATCCTAAAAAATCCACATCTCTCGGTTATCAACGCCTTGATTTGGGAGAGCCAACACACTTCAATCATGTACTTTTAAATTCACACCCAGAGAGGGCAACCTTTTAGGTACTGATAAAAGCAACTCAAATGATCTATAAGTCCTAACTAGTCTCCAAGTGTGCATAAGTGTATCATGAAATGCCCATAACTCAGTAATCAAAATCGGATAATTATCGATGCTCTTTGAAAAACAAAATTCTAAGTCCCTTAGTTGCATCGAAGAACACCACATGCAGTTGCCGCCATGTCATTAATTCTCATAAAAATATTTATGTTAGCCTTGATCCATCCCTCAGGTGATCTCATCCATTTATTAGGTATCGGTTCTACAAGCATTGCAACTTTCCTTGAAGTACGGCTTGTCAACAACTCTCATACAAACTCCTTGTTGTTCATTCTATGAGGGATGGTGCAACATTAAACTAGATGTGTGTTGTGGTGTGGAATGCTTTAAGGGTTGAAAGAGTAAATGAGGTGTATTGAGGTGTTAGGGTTTAGGGACAATGGGCATTAGAAAGGCTATATATGGGGTACATAAAGAGGTTTTTGATTGCTACTGTTAATGCTCGTGGGCGTTAGAGAATTTAAGCTTATAAAAGGGGTCGACGGTAAGCATCTTGATGCAAAAAATTTCGCTACATTAGTGGCCAAGTTCGTTTCAAATATTGAATACCATTTGCATAATTTAAGCATATTATGTGGTTGTAACTATGGCTATGGTGGCTCTGCATACTGTGCAAATTATAACATGTACAGGTTTTCAGGAGGTGACTATATAGGGAGACGCACAGACAATCATTCAAAAGTTATGCTAAAAAATTCACATCTCTCGGTTATCAATGCCTTGATTTGGGAGAGCCAACATACTTCAATCATGTACTTTTAGATTCACACCCAGAGAGGGCAACCTTTTAGCAACTGATAAAAACAACTCAAATGATCTATAAGTCCTACCTAGTCTCCAAGTGTCCATAAGTGTATCATGAAATGCCTATAACTCAGCAATCAAAATCGGATAGTTATCGATGCTCTTTGAAAAACAAAAAATCTAAGTCCCTTAAGTGCATCGAAGAACACCACATGCAGTTGCCGCCATGTCATTAATTCTCATAAAAGTATTCGTGTTAGCCTTGATCCATCCCTCAGGTGATCTCATCCATTTAGTAGGTATCGGTTCTGCAAGCATTACAACTTTCCTTGAAGTACGGCTAGTCAACAGCTCTCATACAAGCTTCTTGCTGATCATTTTCCTCCAAAGTGATTATAGAATGATAGGCGAGCTTGGAAGTGAAAATTTGTCGATCCTCCCAACGCCAACCCGGAGTATCTATTTCAAGAGAGATTTGTGGGGGAATAAACACAATTATTTTCCTTAGGATCAGATCCAGTAGAGCATCTTGAATTTTATTTCAATCTCATTGAAATGTGGGGGTTAATCATCGATGCTACTTTAATCAGAGAGTGATATTATGTGTATCATGTAGTTATGATATATCTGCACTTATAGATAGGTATTGTATATTAACGTAATTATAACATTTAGTTGAACGAAGAGATATATGGTTCCGTGGTGTAGTTGGTTATCACATCATTCTAACACACTAATGGTCTCCAGTTCTAGTCCGGAAGCCTTTAATTTCATTATTCAAGCATTTTTTTTCTTTTCAAAAACAAAGAAGGTAAATAAAACGTTCGTTACTGCTGGGGATCGAACCCGGGTAACCCACGCGACAAACGATAATACTTACCACTATACTACAACGACTTTGTTAATAGATGGTTAGTTATTTATATACAAAAACTAAGTAATAAGATATTGGGACGTGCTTTATGCTTTTGATTTCAATTCTTATATTCATTCATAAATAAATATATGTAAACTTAAAATTTATTAGGACGTTATTAGTTGCTCCTACTGGATCGGGAATGGTCAGTGAGAGGGTGTTGGGGCTTGGTTATTCTGTTAGGGATGGTGCACCATTAAACTAGATGTGTGTTGTGGTGTGGGATGCTTTATGGGTTGAAAGAAGAAATGAGGTGTATTGTGGTGTTAGGGTTTAGGGACAATAGGCATTGGAAATGTTATATATAGGGTACATAAAGGGGTTATAGATTGCAACTGTTAATGCTCGTGGGCGCTAGAGAATTTAAGCACATAAAGGGGGTCGACGGTAAGCATTTGGATGCACCAAAGCTCGCTACACTAGTGACAATCAAAGACCATTTGCATAATTTAAGCATATTATGTGGTTGTAACTATGGCTATGGTGGCTCTGCATGTGGTGTAAATTGTAACAGGTACATGTTTTCAGGAGGTGACCATAGAGGGAGACGCACAGACTATCATTCAAAAATTATCCTAAAAAATCCACATCTCTCGGTTAACAACGCCTTAATTTTGGAGAGCCAACACACTTCAATCATGTACTTTTAGATTCACACCCAGTGAGGGCAACCTTTTAGCAACTGATAAAAACAACTCAAATGATCTATAAGTCCTACCTAGTCTCCAAGTGTGCATAAGTGTATCATGAAATGCCCATAACTCAGCAATCAAAATCGGATAGTTATCGATGCTCTTTGAAAAACCAAAAATCAAAGTCCATTAGTTGCATCGAAGAACACCACATGCAGTTGTCCCCATGTCGTTAATTCTCATAAAAGTATTCGTGTTTGCCTTGATCTATCCCTCAGGTGATCTCATCCATTTAGTAGGTATCGGTTCTGCAATCATTGCAACTTTCCTTGAAGAACGGCTAGTCAACAGCTCTCATACAAACTTCTTGTTGTTCATTTTCCTCCAAAGTGATTAGCGAATGATAGGCGAGCTTGGAAGTGAAAATTTGTCGATCCTCCCATCGCCAACCCGGAGTATCTATTTCAAGCGAGATTTGTGGGGGATTAAACTCAACTCTTTTCCTTAGGATCGGATCCAATAGAGCATCTTAAATTTTATTCCAATCTCATTGACATGTGGGGGTTAATCATCGATGCTACTTTAATCGGAGAATGGAAGAACGATCATAACATATTGGCGCTAGAGGGCCTTCCGGTTCCAGTCAAGAATCAAACCAAAAATCTGCAATACATACAACCATCACAAATGTTTCAACAAAATCCATTCAATACATCGTCTCATACTTTGCCAAGGCTTTTGCCCAGCATAAACAATTATGTGATCTCAAGGACATAGGGCACACCACTACCCACTTGTATTTTACCTTCAAAACACACACCTATAACTTGTTGGCATTTGCCGCCAGTTGGAATCCCACCTTCAGTAAAAGAGATTTATTATGGAGTGCTAAATTCTTTAATCTTAGTCCCCTGTTATCAACATATTATTGCATTGCATTCCAATTAACAAGATGAATACTCTTTTTTTTCATTAATGAATACTCTTATAGTTGGGCGACCGTTTTACAACTTTTAATGATCGAGAGACTTAATAAAATAGTATCATATAGTCAGAGAACTATTTGTGTACTTTATCCTTATTAAAAATATTGATACTAGCATAAATAAATTTTTGATGTTATCTAATAAAGCTCGCTAGCATACTAAGAACTTGTATTTTTAATAGTTTGAGGTGATTACAAAGTAGTATATCTTCAAAACTTTCTTTACCTATTACAATGCATTCACATTCTAAAGACTCAATTGCTCGAACCTACAACCTTTAGGAAGAACATCATTTTCTTTTAATATTGATATATATATATATATATATAAAAGTCTACATACACAGACATTATTATATTTGTAATTGTTGAGATTTATAGGTTTATGCACAGATATTAATATATCCTCGTTACCGAAAATATTGACAGCAAGATGAATGTGTGTACGCATATACGTAGCATTTATGTCACAATATTACATGATTCATACAAATACGCGATGATAACTAAACAAATCCTGCATGTATTCTTGTATGTACATTGCTATATCTGTCATTACCATTCTTGTATACATTAATTGCTATATCTACTATTACCATTCTTGTATATATATTGCTATACCTGTCATTATCAAATATGTAGATTAATTAATATCAATATGATATAGCACTTATCATTTGATAATATATTATTCGTATAAACACGTGACGGTATAATTTTAAGAATGTAATGAATTATATATCTATTCCAACTTGAATTATTAAGAAAAACCCAAACCAACTCATCCAATTAAATTCCCTATATCACCATACAGCTTTGATATCTCATGATATCTTTTACATACTAAAATTAGAGCTATTGACATTAATTTGAGAAGATTTTCATGTTCATGCATTTCTTCACAAGAAAATTGGATTTGAATGCTCCATAATCTTGTAATTATTACAACAAATCCCTTCAAGTCTATAAATAGCATAAATTAGCTGTTTGGGGTAAGAAATACACAAGAAAAGAAAAAGCCAATAACTTTGATTTCCAAGCCATGACGAGAAAGAAAGTGAAGCTTGCTTATATTACCAACGACTCAGCAAGGAAAGCTACCTTCAAGAAAAGAAAGAAGGGTTTAATGAAGAAAGTGAGTGAACTCAGTACACTGTGTGGGATCGACGCTTGTGCTATTATGTACAGCCCTTATGAGTCTCAACCTGAGGTTTGGCCATCCCCCATGGGAGTGCATCGAGTGCTCTCCAAGTTCAGGAAGATCCCCGAGATGGAACAAAGCAAGAAGATGGTGAACCAAGAGACTTTCCTTGGCCAAAGGATCACCAAAGCCAGTGAACAGCTCAAGAAACAGTGCAAGGACAATCGGGAAAAGGAGATGACTCATGTCATGTTCCAGAACCTGATCGGAAAATCCGGCCTCCACGGCCTAAACATGATGGACTTGAACGATCTCGGGTGGTTGATCGATCAGAACCTGAAGGAAATCGACAAGAGGGTTGATTTACTCTGTAAGACATCTCATAATCCCCAAGGGTCATCGTCGTCGTCGTCCGTGGCTACAACACCATCGGTGATGACAACAGTCATGCCCGAAGCAACGCCGAGGATGAGCGTAGGGGAGACCGTGCAATCAGAGGTGAACAACAACGTTGATTCGATGCAGAGGCAACATTGGATCATGGAGCTCATGAATAATAATAATAATCCGAGAAGTCATGTGGGATTTGGTGGTGATGAAATGATGTTACCATTTGGGGATAACATTAACATCAACAACAATCCCCTTTGGTCCAATGCCTTTTTCCCGTGGGAAAAATAGAGTTCCATTGCATTATTTGTTTTCCATCTATCAAGGTCAAGTCTAACGTATTTTATAATTCTATGTGATTTTGATCACAATCTTTCCTCTTGAATCCTAAGTCCCTGGATAAAGTCCTTTATGATCCAAACATTATGATTTTTATATATATTATCACATTGTTTGTATTATTCTTTTAATTTAAGTTTTTTATTATTTAAATTTTTAATTTGCCTTGGTGTATGGTTTGTCTTGGTTGGATTTCTTTAGTTTGGTTGTGCACTCAAAAATTTTGGATTCAGTTTTGTAGGGACTTTTCTGTAATGGGCTTACCATTGTAGTGCAAATTTTTATTTTAATAAAATTATTAACGCTTTTTTTTTAAATATAATCATCAGTTTCTCATCTATTAGTCGACTAATCTATATCGGGTACTGCAGAGGTAAAGGTGATCTTCTCAACCCAATTTACTTCATTCGCAAATAATTATTAACGACTTTTTAATAAAACTCAAATCTTAATTATTTGAATAATAGTGGCATTTGGCGAAAAAATATATTAGTGTGTTATTTAATCATTTTGAAGTTTTTTTTTAAATTTATTTAATCATTGAGTGAATTGCATCAAATGTCCTCAAAGTATGATCCTAATTTTAAATTGGTCTTTAAACTTTTAAACATTTCAATTTCATCCCCAAATTATAACATTTATTCTAAATTGGTCCCCAAAGTTTTTGAACATTTCGATTTAATCCCAAACATCAACTGAAAAAAATACGTAAAATCCAACCCTAATAAAAGATCAATGCATGAAGCGGAGCCTAATATACAATGCTTTAACAAGCCAATAGTCTGTGAAATCACTCTACACATAGTAACAAAACAAACTTGATTTCAACACAAAACCATGGCTCTTTGCTGTTGTGTTACTGTTTGCTGCTTCCTCAATTTGAGTATACGAGGAAAAACTTGCAGTTTCTTTCACCACTGGGAAGAAAAAAAATTATTGTTCAAACGAAGATTTAGTCCAAATGGCGTCCATAGTCAATACTATAACTCTGTAATATATATTCAGGAATGGATCGAGGGACCATTGGGGACAGTCACCTCTTTTGAAGCCTTAAATTTATCAAATATTTTAGAATATTTTATGTATTTTTTATTAAAAATATATTTTTACCATCTTAAAATTTTATAAGTTAATTTATTCTTAAATTTTAGAAACGTGTCATTTAATATAAAATATTGCATTCGTCTTTATTGTATTCAATGCCAAACACATAAAAGATGTGTTTGATCAGTATCAAACCCAACAAATCAGTCAAAAGTTTTAGCAAAGATAAATATAGATAATGTTAATAAACTGAATGAGATAATACTTTACCAAAGGTAAATTAATTATTTTCTCGTACTAAGATGCACAAGTTAGACGGTGTAAGAAGAAGACAATCTTTAAGTTCACAAAGTACTTCTATTGGGACTAGAAAATCGAAGAGTCTAAGAATTGCAACCTGATTAAGATGGAAACAATAAATGCATAAGCAACTTAGCAATAAAAGAATGAGCATCAAGGCTAAATTATTAAAATAATACATATTTAATATTTATTTATCAAATAAAACTCAAATAATACTATTTCTTAAAATGACACTCATTTGTGTCACATAGGACCAAGGCACTTCCACCACGAAGTCGTATGTGACAATAGGAACAACCATTTGAAGGCATCTCAATCTTGAAGCATAATATATATATAAGAAATAGCGTATTGATAACCAGCAAACCGATGAGGACTGACTTCCTAAAACAAGTTCAGTAACCAAACTCAACTACAATGCTAGAATTTCATTAATTTCCACTACCAGCAAACGGATTCGACACTACCAGGACTTGCATTTTCCACTCAATTCCTACAAACCAAGAAGAAGCACTACCAGTACTTGCATTTTAAATAGGCAATATAAGAAGCCAAAAAAGGGAACTTTAAAGAAAAAAATATAGATAAACATTACATCTAGAGCGATTCAAGGATCCATAACAGTTAAACTTGTCTAAATTGATATCAAATTCAATCTCCCACTGATAAATAAATATCCAAAAAAATGTCCAAACCTTAAAATTAAACAAAACTAAAAAAGGAAAATGGGAGAAAAGTATTAGTAATAAAAAAGGAAACTAGCAACTTGTTGTGTCATGTCCGTTCTCGTTATACATATGATATGGTACCTATTTATCCGGAGATCTCTTTTGCTACTGGTGCAATCGCCTCCCACGAGGGAGTTAAAGCCTCTCTGATTGAATGCGGGTCTTGTGTTATAGGAGCCGAAGCTGCCTAGTCCTTTACTTTAGGTCAGTCAGTTAGCCCACTACGCCATCAGAGACTGGATTAGAGCCTGGACCTCCACTTACGAAAAGATCACCGCGTAATGGAGACTCGCTTTTGATTAACTAGCTTGGCTTGCATCCGACCATGGGACGCCCTTCACTTCAATCCTTACAAAAGAAATTATGGCAAAAAATTGCCTTTCTAGGCCTTACTAGTTGTTGCTGCTGGAACTGGTACTCAAGTCCTGGAAAGATACATGTTAGATGTCCTAACAAAGCCTAGTAGTTCCCCCCTTCGGGCACGTGTCTATCATATGAACAAGGACGAAGAAGTTGATGCTTTAACAACTTTTCTTGGAGGAATCAGTCTTGGAATATAAAATTATCGGTGAAAATAGGATTACTGGTGGAAATAAGATTACTGAAAATGTTGTATTTTGTGTTTGGTTCGTTTAGCAGGAATGTAAGATTACAGTGTTTGGTTAAAGAAATAAAATATTATTGAAATGTATATTTTATCAAATTGTTATTATTATATATTTATTTTTTAAACAAGTAAAATTCTACTATAATTTCACTATATTTATTTTATATTTTCTTTAAAAAAATTAAATTCATAAAATTTATATAAATTTTTTACAAAATTAAAAAGATAAATATGTTTAATGAAAGGGTAAAATTTTATTTTAACCTCTAACTTCATATAAAATTCTAATTATGAACTTTTTTTGTAAATCTAAAATAATTTAAGGATAAATTTGTAATTTAACATTCGTAGAATTTTTTTTATTCAACGACAGATGAATGATATTTTTGAAAAAAAATTAAGAGTATTTTAGTCTAAAACGCCGATAATCTAACAATACTTAAAGGAAGGGGTAATCACATTTCATTCCCCCCGGCTAATCAAGCCCTTAGGGGCCGTTTGGATGGGGGAATGTGAGATTCCCCCGGGAATGGAATCCACATTCCCCTGTTTGGTTTGGCCGGGAATGTCATTCCCGATAATGTTTTATTACCAATAGTGGAGTTTTTTTGTATATTACCGGGAATGTCATTAACTCCCTTCCCTTAGGTATTGTAACATTACCGGCGTTTTAGACTAAAATGCCCTTAAATTTTTTTAAAAAAATATCCTTCTTCTGTCATTGAATAATAAAAATTCTACGAATGTTAAATTACAAATTTATCCTTAAACTATTTTAGATTTACAAAAAAAAATCTATAATTAAAATTTTATATGAAGTTCAGTGGTTAAAATAAAATTTTACCCTTCCATTAAACATTTTTTATATTTTTAATTTTGTAAAAAAAAATTATAAATTTTATGAATTTAAATTTTTAAAGAAAATATATAAATATTTTTCAACTTGTAATATTATAAAAATATATATAATAAGGACAATTTGGTCAAATATACATTCCAATAATCTTTTATTCCTTTAACCAAACACAGTAATCTTATATTCTTGCTAAACCAACCAAACACAAAATACAACATTCCCAATAATCCTATTCTCTGGTAATCTTACATTCTCACTGGTAATCTTACATTCCCTGAACCAAACGCACCCTTAGGTCTTTCCCGTCAATAGGGCACCCAACAGAGACGCACGTGCCCAGAATCTCCTTCATCGTCCCTCTCAAATCCTTAGCCATCGACCTCGGCCTCATTACTTTAACAATTTCGATGACGTCGTCAAGGTTGATATTCCCATTATGTTTGATGTTCTTGGTCTTCTTCCTATCCCTCTCGGGTTCCGTCAACGCCTTGATTACCAGAGGGGCGGCCGATGGGACGACCGTGACTTTTGCCTGGCGATTCTGGACGGTGAGCTTGACGGTCACACGGAGACCCTTCCAGTCCTTGGCGGTTTCTTTGGCGATGTCTTCACCGATCTTTTGGGAGAGAGACCAAGTGGGTCGATCTTTGGGGCGATAGAACTGGCAGCCTCGACTTCGCCGCCGGTGATGCGGACGAAGACATCTACGACCTGTGTTAGGTCAAACTTGGGCGGTATTGTTGGGCTTACTATTTGATGAATGAGAAAAAGAGCGATTAGAGCTTTCAGAAATAGAGGTGTGGAAAGAGTGGGATAATAAAGCTAGCGGTTTTTTTCCTTATATTTCTCTGGTTTATGGCCCGATTTAACCTTTAAGAACATTATGAAAAATAGAAATTACATAGGTACTTTTGTAATTTCAAGTTTTAAATAACTTTATTGGGCCGAGAAATTGGTTTTGATGTTTGGACTTGTAAGTATTAACCCAAATCAAACTAGAGTTTCTATCATTACACTATTGATCTATCTTTTTTTTTTTTTGGGTAAATTATATAAATAGTCATTAATTGACGCATAAAATAAAACATCGTCGTTTTGGAAAATTCAATTTCACGTCAAAACGACGTTGCTTTAAAAGTCATATAAAATTTCCTTTTTATCAGTTTCATTCTTTCCTTCTTTTTTCTCTCTCTCTCTCATCTTCTCCCCTTCTTGCTGCCGCACCGGCCACCGCTGGTCGGCGGCGGAGACCGATGGGACCCAATTTTTTTTCCCAAAATCATATCATCCGTCTGATCTTCCTGTAGCCTTTAAAGAACATGTTTTTGGGTCTTGGGCAACGACTCTCCTTCTCCAGCGGGCGACCTGGTGAGACTAAAGTCGGCGATGAAAATGGTGGCAGATTAGGGGTAGATTCTACGCGTTCATTGCTTTATTCCATAACAGAAAAGAACCCAAAATTTTTTTTTGATGATCCAGAAACATAACGAAATGCGGGAGAGAAATTCCAAGTTTTTTTTGTTATCCTTTTTCCTCCAGATTTGTTGATTTCTCTTTTCTTGGAAGATAATAGAATGGATAAAGCATCTGAAAAAGACCATCTTTCTTCTTTTTGTCATTTTGTTTGATTCATAGGAATGCTAATAAGCATGTGAAATTCCACTGCTTTAGGTTCCTGACTTTTGCTGATTCTGCGTTCGTTTTCATTGGAAGTTAAGGATTTATATTTATTTGTTAGGTTTTAAGATTGTTGGTGCTAGAATTTTGGATTTGAATACACATAGGAATTTGTAAATGACAATCTGTGTTAATATTTTACTTTTTGTAATCCCGGAAATTTTAGATAGCGGTTGTAGATTATGGATGGTGGTAGAGATTAAAAGGAGTTTTTCTCTCAGGCGACGACGACTATATTTATGGGTTCTTTCCTTGCTTTTCAGTTCACACGGAATTAATCATGGATAAATTTTGAGCGCTTAAGGAGGCGGAGGATGAGAGTATTAGAAGGGAAAGAGACGATGGCGGAGAGATTAAAGGCACGGTGGTCGGTGCTTAAGAACCACACCAGAATCCGAGCTGGTACATATGTAAATAAAACAATAATAAAATTATATCAAGTTAATTAAAATAATAATAAAAATGCCAAATCAGCACAGAGCTAGAAAAAATAACGGTGGAGTGAGTTAAAAATTTCAATGTCAAAAGTTAATGATTAAATTAAAAAGTTTTAAAGTTTAGTGAGTAAAATAAGAGAGATAGTAAAGTTTGAAAATGAAATTTATAGTTTACTCATATAATTGAAAGGGTTTAATGTGGTATCGCCATTAACGTGGGCATGGGTCCAGTGATGAACTGCCTTCCAAATTGCAGCACTCTTTCAAGCCTTTTCATTTTTAAATTTATTTAAAAATCTCAAATTATTTATTTGTGTCATGGGATAAAATGAATTTCTACATTCCATGTAGAAGTAACACAATTATATGTCGATTTTCCATAGAGAGAAGTAATGTCTACATTTTTAAACATTTAAATGCTTTATAAAACATTGTGCACCAATTTGAGTGGCCTGCAACTAGGCAATGAACTTAACACTACCATCTTTAAACGACTGCAATTACTATATGTGGCATGGCATGCAACGAAGGGGAAGGTGATTACCCCCTTGTGTGATTCTACTCCTAAACTTATTCTTCAGCAGGAGGGTCTATCCATCGGCCATGATCTTTTATTAGCTGGATCAGAGCGTCGGTTGCATGCTCCATCGCAATTCCGCGCTTCACAACAGTCTGAAAAAGAAAAACAATCCATTTACAGGTTAGGTATCTGAAAATCCATGTATTCCTGTTGTTTTTCCTAGTGTTCTATCTAACTTGCACACACATATTTATGGTATCTTGCCTACATAGAGGTCAATTTTTCCAGGAGCACCACCGACGTATCCGAAATCTGCATCAGCCATTTCTCCTGGACCATTGACGATGCAACCCATAATTGCAATCTGGCAAAGAAAAAGAATTCACATTATTGATCTCGTGTTCAAAACAGATCGATTATTATATTAACTCAAACTATTATTCAATCTTCGACTGGACACGGAGGACTAGTTATTACCGAAACACCAGGTAAGTGTGACGTCTTTTCTCGTATTTTGCAATTATCTCTTGAAGGTCAAACAAAGTTCTGCCGCAAGACGGACACGAGACATACTCCTGTAACCAGAACGGATGCGATATTAGATATATCTCCGAAAATTGTTGTGGTTTTTCAACTTGGATGAGATTCATACTGTCTTGGTATTCCTCATTCTGCAGCCTTGTAGTAAGTTGAAAGAAATGTTTATGAGGAAATCGAAATCTTGGTCTGGGGCTTCTAACAAGATTCCATCTCCAAGTCCATCCACCAGAAGGGCTCCAGCATTGGTGCCGGCATTAATGACCAGATCATCGCTGCATGTAAAGAAAACGTTAAAAACCGAAACCTATTAATACAGCAATCAACAAGTAGTATGGGGCTTTTTATTACCTGTGAATCCCATTTGGAAACTGAATATGGTGGATTACAGGGAAATCAAGACTATTCTCCGATAGATACTCAAATAACCTGCGGAAGAACATAATGTTCAAACATCGGAAACAAGGAATGGCATGCAGTGGGTGGCAGAACCATAAAAGTAAAAGGAAATGATAAAACAAGTCTAGCATGACCAAAATAGCTCAATCTTATGACAAATAAGCAAATCAGGTCATAAGTAAATTACCTCCTTGCTGCATGCACTCGGCCAATCTTATCTTCATCGTAGGGTACATTATGAAGAAGCATTGTAGCCTCAATGTCTTTGAGGGTTTCCAATTCTTCATAGGGCTCATCGCCACGTACAGATACAGCCAGGCGCGTACCTGCACAGTGAATGAACTGATATCATATGAGCAAAGAAGAATAAACGAGGATAACCATCCATGTGTTCAGAACTCGATATAAAAAATGAGCAGCAGCACCTTCCGGCAAAAGCTTGTAAACTCCAGTCGATAGTTCCTTAAGATTTAGCATAGCAATAGCATTAGGCAATGGCTTTGTTAGCTGCTCCGATAAAGGTGTTATGACACCCATGCTTATGTCTACCAACCATTTAAGAGCCAGCCGCTGTTATATTATAATGAACATCCATTATTTACAAAATTTTGTGAAGAGTAGAGAGATAGCGAGAGAAAGGACAAGAAGTTGGATTCTTACGGCATCACTGTCGTCTACTGGTGGAAGCTCCCTCAGTATGATCGAGTCTACCGTTGCCAAGTCCTGCATCGACATATTACAATGACAAAAGCCCACATAATGCATTCAATCTTAATAGAGTAAATGGATCAAGGGTAGACCTTAAATGGCATGCCAACAACCAGCTTTGCTGCAAGTGACTTGTATAAGAGTTCTGGTGCCTGCAGAGGTGGGAAAAGGAATTATAGAATTTCTCCACCATCTCTATCAAGGAAGATAGTGTGACTGTTACCTTCAACAGATCCAGGGAAACAGACATAAGAACCGAGCCATCACGATGCAAGACACCTCTATAATCCACCTCTTCACCCTATAGAGAAATAAATCGCCCATTCAGAACAGTTCGGGAACAGGATTAGCTAACACAGTGATATTGAGACTTTTATGACTAACCTCCTTTTGTGTTGGCAATTGACCAGATCGACGCTGGAAATCAAAGTAATGTCTGTGCTTTTCCTCAAATGGTGCCTGGTGAAATTTTGAGATGTATAGAAAGGTTCTCAAAATAACAGCACTTGAAGTGATAGAACATGTTGTCTAATTAATCAAAGTTTTCGAATCCTACCACCCCTTGCTGAAGTTCGGCAGCTTTCATACCCAGGTTAACCAGCCTTCTGCATGGATCAATCTCTTCCTCAGGTGGCTCGGTGAGTGAAACTCTGATTGTGTCACCTAAACCATCCTGCAAATATAAGATCATATCATCAACAAATGAGCCAGACTTGTCCAACACATTTTTAAAATCACCATAGCTGTGGAACAGTGCAGGACCACAGCATGAAAACTTTTATGCCAATTGCTTCCATTGACTATGATATATATATACAGTGAACCTGAAGGAGGGTCCCAATGCCAATCGCAGATTTGATCCTCCCATCCTCACCTTCTCCAGCTTCGGTGACTCCTAGATGTAGTGGATAATCCCAGCCATGAACATACATTTCAGCGACGAGCAGCCGGTATGCCTGGACCATGACAACTGGATTGCTTGCTTTCATTGAGAAGACGAAATTATGGTAGTCCAACTTTCTGCATATCCTGGCAAACTCAAATGCAGATTCAACCTGTTCTATGGAAAAACCAATTAATTGAATGCATAGGACGAGAAAATGCACTTGAAAGCTGTCAGGATAAGATAAATGTTCACCATTCCCCTAGGAGAATCTCCATAGTAGCTCATTATACGGTCAGAAAGATTCCCATGGTTGGTTCCAATACGCATCGCCCTTCCATATTTCTTACATTTTTCGACCAATGGAGTAAAAACCTGTTGTAGTTCACGGGGGAGGGCTGGTCAATACGCATAGTGAAATTGATACATGCTTAAAAAGTCACAGTGCGATGTTAGATACTATTGAATCAGTTGTTAATTTTTTAATATGTTTCACCCTAAACCAACTAAATACCAAATGATGCATGACTGAACCTAAAAGAAGAGTGATCTGACCTCCTCAATATGTTCAAGTTCTTTCTGATAGTCCTCATCCGTATACTCTAATTGCTCAAACTGAGCCCTTCTATCAGCTGCAATTTACCACACTTTTTATTCAGAATAGCTGAAATTAAAATCTAAAAACAAAAACGAATGTACACTGAATTACTTACCAAAATTTCCAGGGTTGACTCGAATTTTATCAAAGCACTCGGCAACTCTTAATGCAACCGAAGGGGCAAAATGGATATCTGCCACCAGAGGTATATTATAACTGCATGAACAATAATTAGTGATAGTATAAGTTTTCATACTAAATATGTGACTGAACCTTGAAAAAGTGACAACTAATTCTTACAAAGAACCAGACTTACTTTTTCTGTACCAGAGAGTTTTTTATTTCAAAACCTTTCTTCCCTTGAACAGTTATCTCATTATCTGTTAAAAAGACCACTGTAGTTAATTTCATAAGACTAATTCACAGAATATCAAATAAAAAGTCAGGACACCATAAGGTAAGGAAACTAGAGCATTGCAATCTACACATCGAACACTCATCGGATATAGGTTGTCAATTCATATGGCTGGACAATCCGGGAAGCGAATCCGAAACCCATTATTTTAACAGAAAAGAAAAAGCTCACGCAGAAGGGAGAAATCGATACCTCTTCCACTGTCCCAGCCACATCCTTAGTGTCTGTTGTAGTCATTGTTTGAATCCGTATTGGATGCTGGCTACCAAGAGCGATGTTTCCAACCATTACCGTCCTAGTTTTTCTCCTGACCGTTTTGTATATGGATTCACAGTACTTTTGCCTTGGAACTAATTAGAACAGTTAGTCATAGGAGGTTCCTTAAAAAAACCAATGGAGAATAAAAAATCTTAAATAGAGAGGCATAGCTTAATCATAAGTGAAAATAAACTTGGCATTTGTGTATCTAAATGGCATAAGAAAACTTAACATGACTCATCACGATTCAGATTTCAGAACAATAGAAACTCAAGAGGAAAAAAGGGCAACAACAAAACCCTCTTTTCAACTAAGTTCTGTAGTATTAGTTCATATAAAGATCAACAAAATATTCAGGAAATGGTGATTTTTTTAATAGTCCAGGATGATTATAAGACAGTATCTATTCAGAATTTTTATTAGCCATTGACAACACACACCTACAAACACAGTGCTTGAAATCGGGACTAGAACAACACTTTTTTTTTACCACTAAGGTCGGATTCAGGAAATGGTGATCTTAAATCCAAATATAATTTCTTTTTGGCAGTTTGAGCTTTGTACCTAACAAAGGGCTCCCTTCTGATGCAGGCTGAAGTTGAGCAGTATCTTGACTGGGATTCTGATTCCTAATCACGAAGATCATTGTTTTACCAGACTTGGGTCTTTTCAAATCACAAAGCCTCACAAAATCCATACGTTTAGCAAATCCTAAGCCTGGCTCTTTGCTCTTCAAACCTGGAAACGAAGCTGGCACAGCTCCAGTCGCCATTTCTTCACAGCACAAAACCTTCACCCAAAGCCTTCACCTTTACTGCCCAAAAGCACAAAACTCAATTTTTATGAAAGAAGAAGAAAAGAAGAAAGCATTAACCCAAAAAAATCTTGAACCCAAAATTTAGTATTTGAAGACATATGCTATTGTCTGGCTAAAAAAACCGGCTAAAAAAACCTATCATTTTTTATCAGCCAGACAACATTAAAAGTACAGGCTTTGTCGTTCAGTATATGATCATCAACTCAGCATTGAAATTTTAATAAGCCGAACGAAATTGCAGAAATCTACCTTACGAAAAAGCTTTATAACCAGGGATTTAAATAACGTTTTCGGTTGAGTCGTGTTTGTCGTAGTTACGGACATAACAGACGTCATCACGGTCACTGCGAGTGCTGCGATCGTGAATTATTTTAAATTTTGCATAACTTATCATAAAATATAATAATTATAATTATAATGAGTCATTTTTAATGATTTTTAGAATATTTTCTAAGCTAAAATGATATATATATAATATAGTTTAACTATACAGAAGATTTTAAAACTCTGGTAACATGATAAAATAATTAATTCATGATAACATTGTGAACACATTATTATTCAAATTATTAAAATTATGACTAAATTAAACAAAAATTAAAGTTTACATTCTAAAATATAGTTTAAATTATAAATTTTAAAAATTAAAAGGATAGCAAATTAATATTTCATAAAGATATATTTTATAACTTAATAAAAATAAGTCCAGAATATTTTTTTTAAGACTAAAAAAGTCTAAAATATTTAATCCTAAACTCTATTCTTCCTCCCACCCCCACCACGTTCTCTCCTTTCTTCCTCATTTCTTTCTACTCTCTTCTCTCAACACTCAAATATCAAAACTAGATAAAAAGAAATTCTAAAATCATAACATGTTTTAGCCTAAATCCAAATCGTGAATGTTTTTCTTTTTTTCTTCAACAATCTTAACCTCCGACGAAGATTTCTTTTTCCGATTACAATGAATTTTACTCTGACGAGACCCACAAAACAGGTTCGTTCTTCTCTTTTACTTTTCTATTTTTTTTCCTTTTAAATCTCAACATACATGTATAAAAAACGTGAATTTAAAAAGAAAAGAAAAAGGCTTGGTGACGATGAACACAAAAAAATTATATTTTTTTAAGTTTTTTTTCAGTAACGGTTAGAATAACGGTGATTGCGTCCCGTTATCAACGCAATCGTCCGTTTCTCGTTAAATTACGGGCTAAGAGATTTATTTAGAGAAAAAAAATTAAATGTATGGGATTTTGGGAACGTGACAAAAACATTTGATGAGCATCTGATTATCGTTAGCCATGGAAAAATTTTGCGATGCTGAAATTAATAGTTATTTCACTTATTTATCCTTGTATTTCTGCATATTGCTATTTAAGTCCCTGAAATTTTCTTTGCATTTTTGCATGTATAACTGACGTATTATTCATACGAACAAAGTAATCTCATTTATTAAGATATATTTGTTATTTTTTAGAGATTTAGGGTTTAAACATAACATTTCTAAGAGTGTTTGAATATTTATTGTCAAATGGTTAAGTATTTTTGAATAAATATTATTTTAGTATTATTCGATGTAAATTTTAAGAACTTCATTTGTTTAAAATTATGTAAATATTCAAAATTAAAATCATTGATATTTAAAAAAAATTAAGTAGGTTTGGTCGTATATGTTTTGCATTTTTTATATCAAATAAAACCTAAAAGTAAATGGAGAAGAAAAAAATTACTGAAATTGATATTAAATATGATTTAGTTTTCATGGAAAGTTGTAATAGGAAATAAATTTATTTCCAAATATACTATTTAAAAATATGGAAAGAACCTATCTATAATTAAATGCTTATATGGTCATAAATATATATATATATATATATTAAGTGTATACAAGGGTAGTGTTTGTTCAAAGATTCACGTTTATACCCTTTAATATATACGATGCTCAAACATGAGACTTCAAAAGATAATAATAAACCTCTTAACTATTAAGGTCACTTTATTCATACTATTTGATCACAAATATTAAAACTAAAAAAAGATAAACATTCAATTACGATGACAGTTGACAAATATTCACTTAATTCGTAATAAGTTTCGTTAAATTTTTAACGGTGAGATATCAAAATGAAACAAAAGTAAACGTTATATATGATTATAAAACAAATAAAAATTTAAATACTAAAATGAAATAAAATCAATAATTTAAATACTAAATATATAATTTATCTTAAAATTAATTATTATATTCAAATTAAAGTACTTATAATTTTTAAGACCTTAATTTGTCCCTCTTATACAGCACAATGCAAACACAAACACAGTGATAGTGTATTCCAGAACGAGTTAATAATAATAATAATAATAATAATAATAGGAATGTTAGATCGGCCGTTCAAAGATATTCTGTCGCCGAAAGACCAATTAATTCACACGTGTCGCTAAAAAAAGTTAGTTTTAACGCAACTCACAATCCAATGTTTTCTCCGACACGTGAATCAGAACGAGCTGACCCTTCAATCATCCATTCATTTATACTACTATTGTCTTTACAATGATTGATAATGCACGTTTTTTTAACGAATCATGAGCTTTCCTACTAATCGGTTTAGTTGATATTAATATTATTTTAATATTTAAAGATTTATAAATTTAAATACTTTAAAAGTGTTATAATTTGCTTTATTATTTAATTATGTAGCGAAATAAATTTTATTATTTGAATAACACACATTCATCTTGAAAAAGACGATTATTTTTAATAAAAACGCATGTTATAGACATGACAAAAGTGTATATTCTGGTCAATTTCTTCTCATAATTTCAGCAACTAAAGAAATCCCTTTCTCAATTTTCATTTGTTTAAAAAGAGTTCTGCTTAACTGGGTGTCCACAGTTACAAAGTGGCACGTCCATAAAGTATTCTTTCATCACCTATAAAATGGTTTTTTTTTCAAAAGAGATAAATGAGTTTTAAGGATAATGAAACTCAAATAAAATAAATTCGGTTTTAAAAATTGAATTTACTTTATTTAAAGTTGAAGAGTTGATCGGTCAATCCAACAAATTCATTGTTCAATGTTGTCAAGTAAGCGATTAACATGCCAAGTAAGTTTTTCATCATCTACGTTAATAATTGTTAATGTTGAATGAATAATTTATTATAAATCAATAATATTATTGATGAATTCGTTAGTTTTAAAATTTTAATAGCAAAAAAAAACTAAAACTTTGGCCAACGTGAACCTCAAACCAATCTAAATAAGGGTGTGAGTTTTGGATTAAGATATCAAAATTACAAAACATCAAGTTGCAATCATTTCGTTACATATATATGATAATATTTTAACATGTATAAACTTTAAAAAAAAAGTCAGTCGTTGCATTAGGTATAAATATGGATGAATTGCCTGTGGGCTGTGAGATTCGTATAGACGATTTCACGTCCGCAACATCCACGATATGTTGCATAATGTTTACAACACCATAACATTGCAACCATGGCCGGGGAAGAAATGGGAAAAGACAGTCCAGTCATGGCTGTCAAAGTATCAACAAGCCGAGCAATGTAAACGTATCCCAATGTTATTATCCATCGTCCACGCAATTCTTACGCCTGACAAACAAGTATTACTATTCTTTTATTTGTATGTGCTTGAACACAAACACCCAACAAATGGTCATTGTGCATGCAGATCAAAAGAAAACCCCAAACAAATAAAGAATTCGTGGATGATATCAAAAGACATCAACTCTTTCTCGTGACCAATTACGTAATACTAACCAGAAAAGTAAAGGGAGCGGAAGCTTTCTATTGTCCGATTCAGGATCAACTGCCTTTCAGCTCTTCTCTTTAAAAGTAACAGCTCAAATGTCAAATTAATAAAGCTTTACCTAACTATCTACACACATCTATAAGGCAGTAGAAAGCTGGACATGGCGAAAATAGCATTGCAGACGCTTAACTTTCAAGTGTTCCAAAGATGGCAAAATTTTCTGTATACAAAACATTTTGACATAAACCAATGTTGAAGTGCAACAAAACATGTTAAAAGTATAAAAGCAGATCTATAGAAATGACGTACCTTCACAAACAAATGTTGAAGTTACTTTTGTTTCTTTACAGTGTGAAGTGCAGTGTGCATGTTACCTTTTTAGTGGCTTATAGAGTACAACAGTCACGTACTTGGACTCAAACCTATGGGTCAATCCCAGGGAAACAACAGAATGGGATGCCCATCCTTTCTCAATGAAAAGATGGTTAAGTACGACATGTTGAGGTTTCAAGGATGATGCTCCATCTTGATTATCTGTACCAAGGACGGTTTGATGCAGCTGGGATGGAACTACAACAGGCTCCTTTGCAAAATCTTCCTCAGTTGGCAGTGCCTGCCCATAACTGGAGTTTGGAGATCCCGGGGCCACAAACTCCGATACATTCTCCAGATTTTCAGGTACATAGTCCTGCAAGAAATAGTATCAAGTAAATAAGTTAATGAAAGCCAACAAAAATGGTGACCAGTATAACTGAGATTAGTTATGGACAAGAAAAGAACGAGTAAAGTCATAAAATCATAATAGCGAATTTAAAACATGAGAACCTCTATTTTCATGCAACAAGACATGCTTATTTTGTAAATAGCCAGTTTCGCATGTCGGCCATTTATACTACATCAGCATATGAAAGCACCATTACTGGAGTAAAAAAATAATGATTCAAATTTGAGTGTCATATAAGAAGATACATACATGAACATCAAGAAGATTACAAACATGGCCCATTTCATCAGCAACAAAAGGCAGATCTGGCATATATCTCCATTCTCCATCAACAATAAACTTGTAATGGTATATGCCAGATGGAAGGACCAAAAGAAGTGAATGGTCCTTACCAGATCTCAGCAGTTTCTTCCTGGAAGCAGAAAATAATAGACTGGATTATATGCTGCCCATGATTGGGTTTCACTTTGCAAACAAAAAGAGAAACAGCAGGGTTTCTTAATCATGAAATGTCAGTATCTATAACACTAAGGAGGAGCTGAAAACCAACCTTGATCTCCAATTGTCCCAACCTCCACAGCCACGTCATGACCACCATAATTCTAATGACAGGGATACCTTTCTCAGATGGACTATCACCAATCCCCGGTGAATCATGCCGCCAAATTTGGCTGAGAAAGGAATGGCCATCACCCCTAGGTACGGAAGCTACAGGAACCTGAAAAAGCAACGAAAGCAACTCGACTTATAAGTGGTAAGGCCAGTGCCCAGATAGACAAAACTCTTCAGTACCTCACAATCCCACCATAACTGAAGAATACGTATTGCAAAGTATTTATATAGCCCCATAATAATTACTATCTGATCAGATGAAGATTATCCAAACAAAACAAACTATTTGATATACACAATTTTGAAAACCAATTACTTGCAAGCAATGTGGAATCTCACTCCAAATTAGGTGTCTAGATATCCACATGAACCTATAAAGCAATGTGGATACTCGCACCTCCAAATGTGGATACACACATGAATCTATACATAAAATCAAAGCAACAAGTCTTCTTGGACACTGATTTTACAAAAGTTGAACACTTTTCGGGTTTTGGCATTGGTTAGACTGATCAAACAATCTTCCTCCTTCCCCATCGGTTCATTTATGTGTGTTACTCTCATCTATCATCAGTTCTAAAAGATGATGATAAAGATTTAAACAACTAAGCATTCTCTTAAGAATTGACAACAAGAGAGGAAAACTATTACATTAAAAGAATCCCATAAAAATATAGATTTAAGATCATTCCTTTTTACTTCCTAATCTCTTTTGAATCCAAACTTCAAACGAATTTGTAACAAAGCAACAACGTTACATTGATATGAAAAGAGACTTGGTATCAACATCTCCACTCACCAGTTATTGTAAAGGCCCTAAATTATGACCAAAAAGAAGGCGGCCAAAAACATTATCTTCCACGTTTCATTCAATGAAACAATTCAAAACATTTTAATTTCCCCTATCTGTCAACACAAAATTTCTTCAGTTAGTTACTCAATTTTCCAATCAAAACTTAGATTTGTACTAATTCAAATACATTCAGAAACAAAACCTCTCTTTTTTCCCTTTGGATATTTGGGGAAGTTAGAATATTGAAAATACAATAAATTCAAAATACATCAAAATTGAAGTTTCGAAGATGCAAACCTGAGGCGCAAATAAAAGAGGGGATCGAGACTGGCGAGGGCTCTGCGGCGGGGTAATCGCCATTGACTCAGACGACGGCACTCGAACTGCAACAGTAGAGGCTGTTGCGCCGACTTCAGGAACAATCGGCTCCCCACCGTTGGATATTGAGTAAAAATTTTCGATACCGCCATTGGCTCCGTCTTCTCTTCCATTTGCATTCCCCATATCTTCAGGTTTTCCCCATATTTTCGTATGAAAATTTCAAATTATGAAATGCCGACTCGATCCCACGACAAATTAAAAACCTTATGCTCTACCAACTGAACTGGACGATCATTTACGAGATCCTGAACTGTAAACAAAGAATAGGTGTAAACAAAGAATAGGTGATATTTTGTTGTTATGGTAATTGAATAGAACCGAGGATTTAAAAAACACTAGTTTTCGGGTTATTTACGAGATTAACACTAGGGGATATCAACAACTGCGAGTGTCGGGAAACGGTTGTTCTGAGTAATTTTATTTGGATAACTTATACATGACCGTATATTATAAATGAATCTTATTTTGATTTTTAATTTTTAAATCAAATCATTTAACTGTTTAAATATTATAAATTAAATTGTTTAAATATTATAAATTAAATTACTTTCCGTTAAAATTGACGTGATTCTAGCACATAAGTTGAGTAAGATCAATTTTAATATACAATTTTAATCTAAGATATAATTTTTATTTTACATTCAGTTATCTTGTTGTATAAATTACATTTTTCTTAACAATTGGAAATGAATATAATGCAGTATATGTTCAATGTATTTCTTAGTTAGTGACAACACACACTTCTTACAGACGTAGTTGCTCAAACCAAAATATCTAGAGAGAACAACATTATCTTTTATCGTTAAGGTTGTTTGATGGATTTCGTATAAATTAATTTTTTTGGGGGAAATGACACATTGAGTACCTCAACTATCACTTTTGTTTCGTTTTGGTTACCCAACTATTTTTTGTTTCAAAATCATACATAATGTGACATTTTAATTTTATTTTAGGCGAATTTCCCAAAAAATCACCCATTTAATCATTATTTCCCTGTCAGACATGATTTCGACTTTATTTCCTGATCTAACACCCTTTGCAGGAAGGCGCGGTCCCTGCACCGTGCCTTATGCTGACATGGCGACACGCTGGGTAAGGCGCGGTGCATGGGCAGCGCCTTTTGCCACGTAAGTGTATGGCGTAGTTCATGGGTCGCGCCTTCCTGCAATTATTAAATGCATCAGAATGGCACAGTGCATAGGCCGCGTCTTGTATAATTACACCCGTACTTCTCAGCTTTAAAGCGTCTCCTCTTGGCTATAAATATCATCCCCCCGTAAACTCTTTCACAACTTCCTCTCAATCGAAAAACTAATTCAATAATCCTCTCAACCAGCAAATAACACCTGTCAATCCTCTTATATTTGATTTAGAAGTTCGTTCGATCTTTCGTTTTAAGGTAATTTTTTTATAATATTTTTTTATAATTATATATGATTATTTAAAAAAATATTGTACTAATTGTTTTCAATTAATTTTTGTAGTTGTAAAATTGGAAAGCGGGAGCATACGTCGAAATATTTTTGTCGATAAGGTAATAATATAAAATTATATTATTTAAATTATTTACGTTTTTGTATAAAAATTTTATTTCCTTATATTTTAATTAATATATTATTTATTTAATTAGGCTTGTTTCAGGTTTATTTTTGCAGATATAAGATTGTCTCACTTTCAAACTCTAAGAATGGTGTGAATTTCAGCTATTGTTTATTATGATAGAGAAATGCGGGAAGATGAAACCGGCGTTGTTTTCGTATCAAATCATTATGTTAAAATATCCTTCAAAAGAAACATAACTCTTGAGGAGCTGATAACGAAGATTTCAAGGAAGGTTCATATTGGAAGTACTAGAAGAATGTCGTCGCTTCAGTACAGATTTCCAACATCATTGTTGACATTAACTTATACAGCGTTCGAACTATCGAACAATGATGATGTTGAAATGATGGTTGATTCTCAAAATAATTATTCAGACGCCGTTACGGAGATGTATGCAAAGTTTGTCGAAGTGCGTGTTGTTCGGGGTTTGTCATTAAGCTCCCACTATGGGCTAGCTGAACAAGCTGATCAAGTTGACAGCCCGATTACAGTAATGTGTAATGATTTTAATGACATAATGGGAAATCTGCATCATGGTGTCATTTCATCAACTTCAATGGGGAGACATTCATCATCTTCTTACAATATGTACCGAGGTGGGTCCACGAACAATCCGTATGACAACAGCGTGTCCAGTTCAAGGGGAAGACATTTATCTGCCAAATTCTTTGACCTTAATATGGAGATGCCCCTGACGCAATAATATGTGCAGTTTTCATTTGACACAATGACTTCAAGCTCAAGGGGGAGGCATTCGACTACGAGCTTTTTCGATCTCAATGTCGATATGCCTTCTAGTTCAAGGGGAAGGCATGCAAGTTGTAGGTTCTTCGACCTAAATGTGGAGAGCATGGAGGAACCATCATCTCCACCAGAATAACCGCTTCGTGAGCCAGGTGCGGATGGTGTTGAGACTGGACTATTCATTCACCCAGAATCACCGCAGTTCAACTCCGATGATGATGATGATGTAGATGAAGTTCCCTCAAATGTGGCACAAACTGGACTTCAGCCACACATGTATGAAGTTGACTATGGTGCAATGTATGGTCAGAATTTCCGGATATACCTCATCTCGGTGGCTATGGATTTTACTCATCAATAAATAATTGTGAGTTATCTTTAGGCATGGAGTTTTCAAGCAAAGAAAAAGTGATGATGGCTATAAAAAATTACAATATCCATAATTCTATTCAATCCAAAGTCAACCGCTCCACGACAGAAAAATATGTATATCACTATGCCCGACGTGAAAACGGATGCAATTGGATGGTTCGCGTATCGAAGAGGAAGAGGAAAAACAATAGATGGGAACTAACGGTATATAACGGTCCTCACACATGTTGTGCTGGAGGGATCAACCAAGATCATCCCAACTTGGACTCTGAAGTGATCTGCCAAGCCATCATGTCCATGGTAAAAGCAAGCTCTCATATAGCTATTGCAGTGTTGATTTCTTCTATACAATCAAAATATGGGTACACTGTCTCCTATACAAAGGCTTGGTTGGCAAAACAGAATGTCATTATCAAACTTCATGGCGAATGGATGCATCTTACAACAAACTTCCAAGTTGGTTTAAGGTGGTGCGGAGGTTGAATATTGGGACAATTGTGGACTTCGAAACCTCACATGCATACCATAATGATCGAGTTCTTCACGATCCATGTCAATTCTACAAGGTTTTTTGGGCTTACCCACAGTGCGTTAATATTGTCAAATACTGCAAGCCTGTGGTCTAGATTGACAGTACTTTCTTGTATGGAAAATACAAGCAAGTTTTACTATTTCCAGTAGTCCAAGATGGTAATTGCAACATTCTTATAGTTCCTTTTGCTCTTGTTGATGGAGAATATACAAATTATTGGGCTTTTTTCTTCCGAAACTTACGTTCACATATTATCACGAGGGGAAAATCTGTGTCATTTCAGATCGCAGAGCTGGGATCAAAGCAGCAATGGAGTCTTTGGGTTCAATGTGGCAACCACCCTTTGTCCAATATAGGTATTGTATCCGACACATTGATGCAAATTACCATGGAAGATACAAAAAGAATGATGAGCATCAATTACTTGTGCGCATTGTTAAGTGAAACTGATGTTTTTTTTTCTTTCGATCATTTTCATTTTTTAAAGAAACAAAGTTAGTAAGTTATAAATTTTATGCTTAGGTTACGAACTACTACCTCAAACATTTGAATCCATACTTCAAGATTTGAGGGCAAAGAACGAGGAAGGATACGATTACATCAGCCTTATCGATAAAGAAATTTAGACAAATGCATATGATGGTGGATATCGATATGGACACATGACGACCAACTTGGCTGAGGTAATCAATTCGACCTTAAAGGGTGTACATCACTTACCTGTAGCGGCTTTGGTAAAAACTATATATTTTGTTTGGGGGTGCTTTTTGTAAATCTCGGGGGACAAGCTCAAACATGGATGTAAGGCAGTCATGTCTATCACCCTAGATTAGTTACATATCTACAAAAAAAATTGTTGCATCAAATAGAATGTCTGTAACAAGCTTCTCTAGAATGCATGAATTGTTTCGTATCACAGAGTTACCGCGACCTCTTCAAGGGATTGAAGTTGTGTCGTTAAGAGTAAATCACGGGACAGATGGTGCGACTACGGGTTTTTTCAAGCTCTAAAGTATCCATGCTCTCATGTGATAGCAGCTTGCTCGCATACCCGTCAAGACTATAACTATTTTGTAGATCTTGTATACATAATATCAGAAGTGTTTAAGGTATACGAATTTGAGTTCCCCCCATAGGTAATGACAAAGACCCTGATGAGGTTCAGAATTGGGTTTCGATTGTACCAGATCTGACTTCATTGAGGGAGCGTGGTCGTCCAAAATCCGCTTGAATTCATTGTGATATAGATATTCGAGAAACATATAGACACGATAAAAAATGTGGGCATTGTAGAAACTCGGGACATACTAGAATAACATGTCTACTTCTTTTGTCATCAAGTAACCATTGATGAGGAACTGATATAGTTGTTGTTTATAAAATAATATATACTTAAAGTTAATATTATTTGATAACCACTAATGATGATTAAAAAACAATTCAATAAAACAGAATTCGACGTTGGTGTTATATGTGATTATAATAAAAGAGATAATAAGTGACAAACTTAAGAAAGTTATCGAACACAATTATTAAATATTATTCAACTGATAGCAATTTGATATTTGAATATAATTTTAAATACAATAAAATTACAATAAGTATTAAATGGTAAATAATAAAAAAAGTTACAATAAGTGATATTAAATGGTAATAAACAAAATTAACTAAATTAATTAACAAAAAGTCCAACCAAATTAACAAAATAAATTAAGTATTAAATGATAACTAATAATAAAAATTACAATAAAGAGAGTCCAATAAACAAATAAATACAAATATAATAAAATATCAAAAACTATCGATGTCTGCGGTGCGAATGTGTTCCATAGGGCGGTGGCTGTCGGTCTCGAGGAGGATTTCTTTGTATAACTGGTTGTGACTCCTCACTGTCATTATCATCACCATCATCGTCATCGTCGTCGTCATCGTCAGGAGCAGATATATTTTGTTGATGAGGAACTGATGAGTGATGACGATGTAGCACCTCCATAGAATAAGGACCCTGGAGGTGTATGAATGACTAACCCATCGCTCACAGGAAACTAGGAAAACTCAGAAAACACATACAACGATGAGTGTGAAAACTGTACATGAGGTGTCTGTGTGGCGGCCATCGGTGATGAGGTTGCACCCGCCAAATAACCAGCATATGAAATCAGGTTGGATCTGCAAACATAGACCCATAATATCCTCCAAGAGGGGTCATATAACTCTGCGATGGTGGTGGCGTCGGCGTTTGGTAAGGGAAAGGCGGTGGCAGCATCATATATGGCTATGGGGTGTAGGTCGCTGCAGACGGTGGTTGCTGTGAAGGTTCCGGTGGTGCAGCTGACGACAAACATGAAGCACATGCTCTCTTTTCATGAGTCGGGGGATGATGGGGTTGTGAGGGTACACGTCTTTATCGACGTCGATGAAAACTCCGCCCTCGTGCATCCTCGGAAAGCAAAAACAGTTTTCCGTTACTGTTGAACCACTCATAATAATCATCTGCAACCATCAAGAGGTCATCATAAATGGGCTCTCTATGGGGAAGGCACCGATGTCGATCCTCCTATATCAGGACCCACCTATGATGCTTCACCAGCCAATTTGTATCCGACTTGCCGCGTCGATCTGTGTTATGCAACTGGTCCATATTGCAAGATGCTTTAGGAATTGGTTGTACAAAACCAAATTGTCGGAGCACGCGATCAGTGGAGTATCACTCATCAATCGTATAACAAATCAAATGGACTACCGCCATCCAAACATCTTATGGGTGTAACCCCCTCAGACCGATGCAGATAGCCCGATCCGATCTGGAGTGTCACATTAGGGCCACCGGAGCGACCCACTGTAAAAATAGCGGAAAATTTAAAACTTTTCTTAAAACATGTAAAATCATAAATGATTTATTATTATCCAGAAATAAAATAGGTTTTTCAAACTCAAATATAAAACAAAATACAATTCACATGCCCCCTAATCACATGTACCATACTCTGCAAGCAACGCCGGAAGAACTCCCTTACTGATGTTGATAGTTGTACTCGTATAATTCTTTTAACTTGCAATGATGAGTAATAGAGTGAGCTTCAGAAAGCTCAGTAATACAGAACTACCAGATGATGCTACATGACATGCAGATAAATGGGAAGCAATAATTTTCTTATTGAATCAAATGTATACCAGTTGCGGAATAATCTGGGGTTCCATTAGTAGTTCATCGAGTAGAATCCATGAATCTCAGTTTATAAGAAACATTTCATACAGTCACGTTTTCATGAGGTCGAATAGGATATCTAGTACGTTCTATCAGTACGATAAAATCATAATAGGTACACTAATCAAATGATAGTTCAGTAAATATCATAAACCATACTGTAGTGGAGCTTTTTAAACTCGTATTTTAAACCATCTTACAAAGAGTTAACCTAAGGGAACATCTTAGGGCCTAAGAGCCTACCCAAGATAGATTTTGGGGCCGTGGGGCCTACCTAAGAACACATCTTAGGACCGCAAGGCCTACCCGAGAATGATCTCAGGGCCGCAGAGCCTACCTAAGAGTCACATTAGGTTCATAAAAATTTTCCATCTTGATCAGAGTTGAACTATACAAATCCGTATATCAAAGATACAATTTATACCGTGATACAAATCCATAAGCCATCACCATTAAGTCGGTGCATCCATAAAATAGTAACCATAGATTTCAGTGTACCTCATTTTAAAACAAAAAAACAATTTATTAAAAAAATGAGGAACAAACTAGAGAAATCCCAGTACTTATCAGAGGCATTTGTAGTTATCAGCATAGATAACATGAAATTGATATCTTTTGATCAGATCCCAGGAATGAAGTCCTATTGATAATGAGTCAATTACTAGTCGTTCAAATCAGACATTTAAAACGATACTTTAGAATCCCACTATGATTCAGGTGTATCAGGAATAACCGGAGTGATTTGAGTCGAAAAAGAAGAAACAAATATTCAGGGCAATTACCATCCATGACAATTGATCGGATTATTGAATAATTTGAGCTGAACAACTCTCAGAACTGATGCTTGTTGACTGATCAATTCATTGCCTTTTCTGGTATTCACTCTATAATACCAACAATTCTTGTCCATAAGTCATCTTCAGAATCATCGCTAAATATACCTTAAAGAATAGAACAAGCATCCTTATAATCTTTATTTTCTTTCCATATTACTACAATATCAAGAATTGATGACGTATTTGATTCTTAGTTCATAACCATAGGGACTGTACATTATACAAGTTTATTGTATTTCCAGACTCATCCAATTACTTACTAAATTCTCCGTCATTAAGGTTCCATGGTTCATTTAACAATTAATGCTATCTCAGTTACTTCAGAGTTTTCCAGAGTAAATCAGACACTTCTGAGTTTCGGATACATGTTGTACTTCCGTTCAATTCACTTTGGTCATATACTAAAATCGTTTTGGTATTCGTGATTGATTTATCTCACGAATATCCACTGCTTAATATCGAATGCGCTCTAGTGTTGAGCTGAGCTGAGTACTTCCATAATTATTATCAATCCAAACTTGGGAAGACGAACTAACATTCAAGTGGTACATATGTCATTCAAGTACTGATATAGCACTAGCATTGTTTGACCGTCTTAAGTTGTGTTCCATAATATTTAAGAGCAGTACAACATCCATGTTTATTTGAATTTCTTAAATAATCCAAGACATTTACTTAGTCTAGGACATAAAGGGTATTTTGGTCCTTTTTATGCTCAATGATCTTCCATTCATTTCAAAGCTTGAGGATAACCATTCATTCCTGGCTTGGTGATATTCTTTAATCATTTCCATTACAGGGGTATTTTGGTCATCTTATAGATTTAGAATATTTCAATTGTTTCCTTCTTTCCGTCCGGTCTTATTATTTAATTCAAACTTATCATTTACGTCAGTCTCTTCGAACTATTCCTATAAAATATCACCATCGATAAATTATTATTCTTCATGTACTTACTCAAGTCGGAGATTTCCAGGTTAAATGCCTTCTCAGATGTTACTAACGGATTATCAGGAATTTTCCATACAAAAATAGGATCTCAACAATCAAATCAGTAATTTATCGGTTTAAAAACAAATTATCATGTTACTTCCTCATTCCGAGTCAACTTGGACTATTTTTACCTCTCAATGGCATTTTTGTAATTTTTAACCAGATAATTTCGGTATTAACTCTTAACGAAAATAATTATACTTTAAAGTTCCAATGGTTAATTGCTTTACCGAACATTCTTTGATCTCGAAATGATTCCTTAACACACTTCTAGTATCTTGTACAAACCCTTTTGGGGTTAAAACCAGTTATCCAAATTTTCTAAGCAAAACTAGCATTTTTTTGCACATATTTAATTTTATCGGATTAATATGTCTTTTCAAAGTTATTAACCAATTTCTAGGAACAATTATTGTCATCTTACAACATAAGGGTATTTTCGTAATTTTACCATACCAGAGTATTCTCATAATTTCTCATCCAAGTACCTTTAACATTTAACCTTTGATTATATGCTACAAATCCATGATAATACTTTTATCACTAATCACTGAACTCATAATTTAATTCTAACAATCCATCCATTTCTTATATCAGTCATCTGAGCCATATTCATTTACCGAATTTTTTTACTGCATTCGAATCGTGTGTAGAACTTCATTAATTACACAAATGAGACCAAATATTTCCATTCATGCATTTACCAATACCAACATGTTCCATAAATCATGAAAAGGCAGTAATGTATTACCTCGATTTTTCGTGCCATATTGGTCGACCATTTAAATTTCATTCGAACGTCCTTGATCATTGATTCAACTTCCAATATTTTCCTCTCGATCCAGACCATCAAAATTACTAACTCGTATCCAAATAATTTTCCTCGCGATAAAGATAGCTTATTAGAATTTAAATAATAATTTGGAAACCCAATTAGTATAATCGAATACTTGTGGGGTTACTTTAATAATTAATCATTAAAATTAGGAACTTAACCGAATTAATTTGCACTATTGAGCCATAAATTAAAACTAAAGGAAACTATGAGACAAGGCCAAGTTCTTACCAATCCTTGAGGACTCATGATGCGATTTCCACTTTATTTTTTTAAGTCACCATCCACGTGATTTCCCTGTTGGAATCATAACTCCATTTCCCCATATTTTAATCTCATTTATTTTATAGTAACAACCCACGTGATTTGCTGAAATGTTGCGGAAGCTGTGTACGAGGCTCTTTCTTGAGATTTAGAATTCATCATCTTCTTCTCCAAAATGGCTTCAAACTGTTCCCAGAAATATCCAAGGTGTTCGTCCCTTCATATCCCATGTTCCAAGTTTATAAAGACGATCGGTTCGAGAGACTCCGGGAAACTAAAATGGTGCCACCATGCGACGACTCTCAACTCATCGTTCGATCCAAGGACACACCGGTGTCTACCCTCACCTCGGCTCATATTTTTTTTATATGAAAGCTTGGAAGAACCTTGAAAACAGCAGCAGAACAAGGAGCACGAACAGTTAATAGGTGCATAAACTCTTAAGTTCTCCAACCTCGTAGATATTGACAGAGGTAGTGGTTCGGGTTGTCAAGAGCAAAGCAAAGAACTTACTTGCAGTGACCAAGACCAGTGACAACAAAAGAAATAAGCAAAACTGGTGGCTTATGATCCGAAGATTTCTTCTTATCCTGATATGTTCAACCAAAATTGAACTCACTTCAGTTTCCTTTTGAAAAACTTGAGCAAAGTCTTCCAGTCGGAGTATTTGCAGATGACATGTAAGTTGATAAAAGATGCAAACTAGGATGAAAATGGATGTTCGATAAAGCCATGACATCAGCTGCAATACACACGCAATGGTGTTGCTCACTATCATGTTACCAAAGTAGGGGATTTAGCTCGGTCCAGTCGCGTACCACGAAATTCTGTATGTACTCTCAAGAGCAAAACAAGGGAGGACAATTACGCAAAGGAGTTTCATTGATTTCTGAAGCTCCTCTGCTTATCCTCTTCGAACCATATCACTGACATCATAAAGTTTATCCTAGAACAGGAACTTCCTGGTTCCATATTTTCGAGCCCAAGAAGACAAACTAATAAAAGAAATAGCCGCGAAAGACGAAAGAGATAATTGTACCAACGCATCCTAGGGTCTTTGATGCTGCTTAACACAATCGGAGCACAAAAGCAGGAAGTGCAAAAAGATAGGAGATCCGACGGCAAGCACGAAGAAGAGAGACCATGAGAGACTAACTTTTAATAAACTCGATTGATCTAAGCAAAACCAGTGGAGACCCAGCTTGAAACTCTTCAGTTCGAGTCATTCTTGAGTTTCGTAGCCCTGGTTTGGCCTGTTTTGGGGTAACAAATCCTGGTCGTTTCATTTTCCATAGCTTTGGAAACTTTGATAAAGTCAGAGTGGGAGTGAGAGAGACGAACATATACAAAGATGATCGGTTTGGAAAAATGAATAAGAAAATCGAAACAGGTCTTTCGATTTCAATATACGTGTATTGTGTGGTTTTTTTAAGATGTTATCTCTACCTAATTTTAGGCATTATTGGTAGTTTGTCTTTCTTGATTATTAGTTTGACACCTTGATTAAAATAAAACACAAATGTCCACCAAAATATCTTTAAGTGGTGGTTCACCATCTTTCAAGATTATTTTAATAATAATAATAAAATCATATCAAATAAAACTTAAGTAAACCACGTAAATTTTAAAATCAACTAAACTAAAAGAAGGGTAAAATTATACTTAGTCCTTAATTTTTCTCAAAATTCCTTATTGACCCAATATTTTAGTCAGACTATTTTTATTAATATCATAAGAAATTTTTAACCCCTAGATTGAGGTGTTACAATTCTCCACTCCTTAAAAGAATTTCGTCCTCGAAATTCATTCATATCACATAATTGGAAACTTCCATCAGTTCTTCCATATCTTCACATAGCTTTTAAAGAAGTACGAGTACTCTACTAATCCTTAACCAGATTAGTATACTTTTCGTCATAACTCTACTTCATTCCAATAAAATAATCAGAATAGATTTATCCTTGTGGAATCAATTCAGCATTGGTTACGAGAATAGGATCATAGAGCGATAACATATCCCAATTTTATTTCTGGAGTTGGTTCAGAATTTCTCAAATGAGTAACTATCACATGGCTCACGAGGTACCTTACAGAATTTAAATACACATTATTGGTATTCCTTTATGAATATGTAGAGCCTTAACATATAAAAACTTAGGTTTGCTAATTACAGATAGGGACTCAACCTTGGAGTTCCGACTCAGAGAGGTACGATTATATTCTTGAGGCATGTACTGATTAGACATCTTTTGAAATTCGACCGGCCGGTCTAACTTGAAAAATTTAACTCAAACCATGGTTCTGATACCACTAAATGTAACCCCTTCAGACCAATACGGATAGCCCGATCCGATATGGAGTGTTACATTAGGGCCACCGGAGCGACCCATTGTAAAAATAGCAGAAAATTTAAAAATTTTCTTAAAACATGTAAAATCATAAATGATTTATTATTATCCAAAAATAAAATAGGTTTTTCAAACTCAAATATAAAACAAAATACAATTCACATGCCCCCTAATCACATGTACCATACTCTGCAAGCAACGCCGGAAGAACTCCCTTACTGATGTTGATAGATGTACTCGTACAATTCTTTTAACCTGCAATGATGAGTAATAGAGTGATCTTCGGAAAGCTCAGTAATACAGAACTACCAGATGATGCTACATGACATGCAGATAAATGGGAAGCAATAATTTCCTTATTGAATCAAACGTATACCAGTTGCGGAATAATCTGGGGTTCCATTAGTAGTTCATCGAGTAGAATTCATGAATCTCAGTTTATAAGAAACCTTTCATACAGTCACGTTTTCATGAGGTCGAATAGGATAACTAGTGTGTTCCATCAGTACGATAAAATCATAATAGGTACACTAATCAAATGATAGTTCAGTAAAATCCCATAAAGCATACTGTAGTGGAGCTTTTTAAACTCGTATTTTAAACCATCTTACAAAGAGTTAACCTAAAGGAATATATTAGGGCCTGAGAGCCTACCCAAGATAGATTTTGGGGCCGTGGGGCCTACCTAAGAACACATCTTAAGGCCGCAAGGCCTACCCGAGAATGATCTCAGGGCCGCAGAGCCTACCTAAGAGTCACATTAGGTTCATAAAAATTTTCCATCTTGATCAGAGCTGTACTATACAAATCTGTATCTCCAAGATACAATTTATACCGTGATACAAATCCATAAGCCATCACCATTAAGTCGGTGCATCCATAAAATAGTAACCATAGATTTCAGTGTACCTCATGTTAAAACAACAAAATAATTTATTAAAAAAATAAGGAACACACTAGAGAAATTCCAGTACTTATCAGAGGCATTTGCAGTTATCAGCATAGATAACATGAAATTGATGTCTTTTGATCAGATCCCAGGAACGAAGTCCTATTGAAAATGAGTCAATTACTAGTTGTTCAAATAAGACATTTAAAACGATACTTTAGAATCCCACTATGATTCAGGTGTATCAGGAATAACCAGAGTGATTTGAGTCGAAAAAGAAGAAACGAATATTCAGGGCAATTACCATCCATGACAATCGATCAGATTATTGAATAATTTGAGCTGAACAACTCTCAGAACTGATGCTTGTCGACTGATCAATTCATTGCCTTTTCTGGTATTTACTCTATAATACCAACAATTCTTGTCCATAAGTCATCTTCAGAATCATCGCTAAATATACCTTAAAGAATAGAACAAGCATCCTTATAATCTTTATTTTCTTTCCACATTACTACAATATCAAGAATTGATGACGTATTTGATTCTTAGTTCATAACCATAGGGATTGTACATCATACAAGTTTATTGTATTTCCAGACTTATCCAATTACTTACTAAATTCTCCGTCATTAAGGTTCCATGGTTCATTTAACAATTAATGTTATCCCGGTTACTTCAGAGTTTTCCAGAGTAAATCAGACACTTCTGAGTTTCGGATACATGTTGTACTTCCGTTCAATTCACTTTGGTCATATACTAAAATCGTTTTGGTATTCGTGATTGATTTATCTCACGAATATCCACTGCTTAATATCGAATGCGCTCTAGCGTTGAGCTGAGTTGAGTACTTCCATAATTATTATCAATACAAAATTGGAAAGACGAACTAACATTCAAGTGGTACATATGTCATTCAAGTACTGATATAGCACTAGCATTGTTTGACCGGCTTAAGTTGTGTTCCATAATATTTAAGAGCAGTACAACATCCATGTTTATTTGAATTTCTTAAATAATCCAAGACATTTACTTAGTCTAGGACATAAAGGGTATTTTGGTCCTTTTTATGCTCAATGATCTTCTATTCATTTCAATGCTTGAGGATAACCATTCATTCCTGGCTTGGTGATATTCTTTAATCATTTCCATTACAGGGGTATTTTGGTCATCTTATATATTTAGAATATTTCAATTGTTTCCTTCTTTCCGTCCGGTCTTATTATTTAATTCAAACTTATCATTTACGTCAGTCTCTTCGAACTATTCCTATAAAATATCACCATCGATAAATTATTATTCTTCATGTACTTACTCAAGTCGGAGATTTCCAGGTTAAATGCCTTCTCAGATGTTACTAACGGATTATCAGGAATTTTCCATACAAAAATAGGATCTCAACAATCAAATCAGTAATTTATCGGTTTAAAAATAAATTATCATGTTACTTCCTCATTCAGAGTCAACTTGGACTATTTTTACCTCTCAATGGCATTTTCATAATTTTTTAACCAGATAATTTCGGTATTAACTCTTAACGAAAATAATTATACTTTAAATATCCAATGGTTAATTGCTTTCCCGAACATTCTTTGATCTCGAAATGATTCCTCAACACACTTCTAGTATCTTGTACAAACCCTTTTGGGGTTAAAACCAGTTATCCAAAATTTCTAAGCAAAACTAGCATTTCTTTTGCACATCTTTAATTTTATCGGATCAATATGTCTTTTCAGAGTTATTAACCAATTTCTAGGAACAATTATTGTCATCTTACAACATAAGGGTATTTTCATAATTTTACCCTACCAGAGTATTCTTATAATTTCTCATCCAAGTACCTTTAACATTTAACCTTTGATTATATGCTACAAATCCATGATAATACCTTTATCACTAATCACAGAACTCATAATTTAATTCTAACAATCCATCCATTTCTTATATCAGTCATCTGAGCCATATTCATTTACCGAATTTTTTTTACTGTATTCTAATCGTGTGTAGAACTTCATTAATTACACATATGAGACCAAACATTTCCATTTATGCATTTACCAATACCAACATGTTCCATAAAGCATGAAAAGGTAGTAATGTATTACCTCGATTTTTCGTGCCATACTGGTCGACCATTTAAATTTCATTCGAACGTCCTTGATCTTTGATTCAACTTCCAATATTTTTCTCTCGATCCAGACCATCAAAATTATTAACTCGTATCCAAATAATTTTCCTCGCCATAAAGATAACTTATTAGAATTTAAATAATAATTTGGAAACCCAATTAGTATAATCAAATACATTTGGGGTTACTTTAATAATTAATCATTAAAATTAGGGGCTGAACCGAATTAATTTGCACTATTGAGCCATAAATTAAAACTAAAGGAAACTATGAGACAAGGCCAAGTTCTTACCAATCCTTGAGGACTCATGATGCGATTTTCACTTTATTTTTTTAAGTCACCATCCACGTGATTTCCCTGTTGGAATCATAACTCCATTTCCCCATATTTCAATCTCATTTATTTTATAGTAACAACCCACGTGATTTGCTGAAATGTTGTAGAAGCTGTGTACGAAGGCTCTTTCTTGAGATTTAGAATTCATCATCTTCTTCTCCAAAATGGCTTCAAATTGTTCCCAGAAATATCCAAGGTGTTCGTCCCTTCATATCCCATGTTCCAAGTTTATAAAGACGATCGGTTCGAGAGACTCCGGGAAACTGAAACGGTGCCACCATGCGACGACTCTCAACTTGTCGTTAGATCCAAGGACACACCGGTGTCTACCCTCACCTCGGCTCGTATTTTTTTATATGAAAGCTTGGAAGAACCTTGAAAACAGCAGCAGAACAAGGAGCACGAACAGTTGATAGGTGCATAAACTCGCAAGTTCTCCAACCTCGTAGATATTGACAGAGGTAGTGGTTCGGGCTGTCAAGAGCAAAGCAAAGAACTGACTTGCAGTGACCAAGACCAGTGACAACAAAAGAAATAAGCGAAACTGGTGGCTTATGATCCGAAGATTTCTTCTTATCCTGATATGTTCAACCAAGATTGAACTCACTTTAGTTTCCTTTTGAAAAACTTGAGCAAAGTCTTCCAGTCAGAGTATTTCCAGATGACATGTAAGTTGATAAAAGATGCAAACTAGGATGAAAATGGATGTTCGATAAAGCCATGACATCAGCTGTAATACACACGCAATGGTGTCGCTCACTATCATGTTACCAAAGTAGGGGATTTGGCTCGGTCCAGTCGCGTACCACCAAATTATGTATGCACTCTCAAGAGCAAAACAAAGGAGGACAAATACACAAAGGAGTTTCATTGATTTCTGAAGCTCCTCTGCTTATCCTCTTCGAACCATATCACTAACATCATACAGTTTATCCTAGAACAGGAACTTCCTGGTTCCATATTTCCGAGCCCAAGAAGACAAACTAACAAAAGAAATAGCCGCGAAAGACGAAAGAGATAACTGTAGCAACGCATTGTAGGGTCTTTGATGCTGCTTAACACAATCGGAGCACAAAAGTAGGAAGTGCGAAAAGATAGGAGATCCGACGGCAAGCACGAAGAAGAGAGACCATGAGAGACTAACTTTCAATAAACTCGATTGATCTAAGCAAAACCAGTGGAGACCCAGCTTGAAACTCTTCAGTTCGAGTCCTTCTTGAGTTCCGTAGCCCTGGTTTGGCCTGTTTTGGGGTAACAAATCCTGGTCGTTTCATTTTCGATAGCTTTGGAAACTTTGATGAAGTCAGAGTGGGAGTGAGAGAGACGAACATATACAAAGATGATCGGTTTGGAAAAATGAATAAGAAAATCGAAACAGGTCTTTCGATTTCAATATACGTGTATTGTGTGGTTTTTTTAAGATGTTATATCTACCTAATTTTATGCATTATTGCTAGTTTGTCTTTCTTGATTATTAGTCTGACACCTTGATTAAAATAAAACACAAGTGTCCACCAAAATATCTTTATGTGGTGGTTCACCATCTTTCAAGATTATTTTAATAATAATAATAAAATCATATCAAATAAAACTTAAGTAAACCACATAAATTTTAAAATCAACTAAACTCAAAGAAGGGTAAAATTATACTTAGTCCTTAATTTTTCTCAAAATTCCTTATTGACCCAATATTTTAGTCAGACTATTTTTATTAATATCATAAGAAATTTTTAACCCCTAGATTGGGGTATTACAATGGACCCCTCAACTCAGGTAGGATGCACATCCTCACATCATCATTAAAATATATAACCCATTCGAACTAAAACAAATATATATAATTCTTATCAAAATAATAATCTAATTATATAACTATAATACAAAATCAATTTTTAAACATTAAAATGCATACCTCTGTGACAGCCTTCTGATCGATTAGCAGCCTGATTATTTCTAATTCATCATGTAGATCTCGATGATATTTTCTGTCAATAGACCACCTATTCAAGAATTTTTTTATTATACACTGAATAAAATGATTAATATACGAAATTAGTTTTGTAATTACCTCAATAGTAGCGGAAATACGAACAGGTTCTTCACAATAAGATATAAAAAGGGCAAACGATACCATGCCCAAGACTGCAGCAGAAGGAGACATCTGCCAATAGCATTTTTTCTGCAGTCAGTCGCTCGACACATCTCCCTGTACAGGAATGCCAAAACTACTGAGCCTAACCTCAGTGATCCGACCAGATGAAAGTCGCCAAAATGTCGCAACCACATACAGTGAACTTGGTTGCACGATTTGTCTGGCATCAATAACCCTCCTATCACCTGCACTATGCATGCCCGTGCATACATTTTAACTTGATCCTCTGAGGCCTCCTCACTCAAATTCTGAAAAGTGGCATCTAACCAATTTAACGGTATCCGACCACCGTTAAAATTTTACGGAACACTTCCTAGATAATCCTGGCACAAAGTAGTCCAATTACCGTGCGCCATTCCTAAAATCACATTGCCATTCCTAAAATCACATCTCCATCCATCGGAATCCCCAAGTGCATAGAAACATCCTCAAGCGTAATCGTGCACTCTCCGCACGGAAGATGGAATGTGTGGGTCTCCGGCCTCCACCGCTCCACTAATGCATAAATCAGGTTTGGTTCTATCTTATAATGGCCTTCATATCTAGCTATGTGATCGAATCCAGCCTCGACTAAATACGGCCAGACACGGGTAGGTATCGCTAACTTAAGGTTCCTAATAAAAGGATCTAATATATGGTTGTTCTCCTAAAATATTAATAATTAAAAAATAATAATTTATAAACTAATAATCATACATTAAATAAATAAATTGTTATTTATAATTTAAATTAAATTAAAATGTAAAAATGTTACCGTATCAGCATTATGACTCGATATATGATTTCCATCCAAACGAAGCATATCACCTTCTATTTTATAACTGCAAAAAAATTAATTAAATAAAATATTAAAATAATTAAATAAAATACTAATAAAATATTAAATATAATAAAATATACCTTATGTTGAGAGGATTTGAGAGAAGTTGAGAGGATTTGGTGTGATGAAAATGATTGAGAATTGAGGTATTTATATGGGTGGAAAAGGGGTGTGAATGGTCTGAAATTAAAGCAAAGACACGACCCATGCACCGCGCCTTACCCAGTGTGTCACCATGTCAGCATAAGGCACGGAGCAGGGGCCGCACCTTACCACATGTGGCGCTACATCAGCCTAAGGCGCGGTGCAGGGGTCGCACCTTCCTACAAAGGGTGTTAGATCGGGAAATAAAGTCGAAATGGTGTCTGACAGGAAAATAATGATTAAATGGGTGATTTTTTTGGAAATTCGCCTTTATTTTAGTCATCAACCATTAAAAATTTAAAGGTAAACTATGCTAATAGTCCCCTATGTTTTCGGTTTGACCGACTTTGAACACCAATTTAAAAATTAAGGGGAAATAATCTCTAACGTTATCGATCCGTTCGATTTTAGTCTCTAACTTTATCGATCCGTTCGATTTTATTCCCTAATGTTATCAATTCGTTCGATTTTAGTCTATCAGTCATCAACTCCCGTTCAAATTTAGTCTCTCAAACATGTTAGGGACTTAAACAAAATGAGGTTAACGAAAATTAATAGGAGAGGGACTTAAACTGGACATACCGATAATGTGAGAGATCATTTACTCTTAATTTTTAATTTGATGACCAAATTCGGTTAGACCCTAAACAAAAGGAACTATTCGCATAATTTACCCAAAATTTAATGGTGATGTTGATGTGCATCTTAGGGATTCAAAAAGAGGCCGGATAGCGAAATAGTGAAGGTGTCTGAAATCACTATTGCGAAAAATAGCTGTGCGAAGCAGAATCACACCAATAATGATGTATCGTGACCATTATATACTCTTGTATGATTTTATCCATGTAGCTGGCATTGAATCACTAATAAAGCTTCCTGGATCAAGCAAGAGCAGGTAAATATAACCTTTGACTTCATCCTTCAATTCTCTTTGCATTTGTAAGAGCAAGTCAAGTTTCTACCCTTGTTAGTTTTGTCATGCGAAAAATTGAATGCTTGATTATATCATAATTTTCCGCATCACAACTAACCTTATTTTCTTCTCCCCCACCCCAAAGCAATCTTTGCACCTTTGTATCCTATGATAATCAATGTTCGTTGTTTCGCTATTGAATGACCTCATGCAATATTATTGCCGATGAGGAAGAGGAAGAAATTGATGAGACTCGGGTTGAGCCTAGGGACATTGAATTGGTCATGACACAGATCGGGGTGTCGAGGAATAAGGTCGTCAAGGCTCCACGATGGGGACATTGTTAGCGTTTGACAAGTTTCAGTCAATAGGGTTGCATTTCTTAGGCCACCAGATTATTATGCAGAGATGGTTGGGTTTGGGAGCTGATGAGTTGGGAGAGGCGGGGAGGGGAGGAATACGTAGTGGTGGTGGGTATTTAAAAAAACTGAAAATTAGAAATCTTTAGGATAAATTAGATATAAATTCATTGTTTAAGGACGTATATGAAGTTTTAGCAGTAGTTTAAGTGTTTTTTTTGTTAACATTGCCACATTATCAATTTAACGGGATAATGACAAAGTCACCATTTTATTACAAATCAGTAATGTTAGTGACCAATTTATTACTTTTGAAAGTTTATTAGGGAAAACGAATATTTACTCAAACTTTAGTGACCATTTGTATAGTTTACCATTATTTTTCTCATTGAATATATTCTCATTTTCTAGTGATAATATCAATCATTTATTTTTACATCTAATAATCCTATAACGGAGTAAAACTAAAATTTTTTTACATAATGTAAACGAATCTCATCTCTTTTTAAAAAATAAATATACAAGAAGGTGATTTGTAGGAATTCATAAAAATTATATATCACTTCACTTCTAATTTGTCAAATAAATTTATATAAATATACTTTTAAAATACTATTGGGCTAAGATCCCAAGTGAACATTTAAATGGGTAGCTGTGAAAAGGGTCCAATATTTAAAGTAAACTACACATGTATTATCTAAATTATTATTTTTAATTCATTTTAATATCTAAATTTTATTTTTTTAAATCACACCTAACATTTATTTTAGGTTTCAATTTGATACTGTGGTGTTAAAAACTTAACGATGACATTGACGTGTCACCATAAGATAATTTTTTGTCATCATAAAAAATTAAAAATATCATGTCAATGATTTATATTTTAACGGTCGGGTATCAAATTGAAACATAAATTAAATGTTGGGCATGAGTTAAAACAATAAAGTTTAGTTACCAAAACAAAATAAAAGTAATAGTTTAGGCATTAAATATGTAATTTATTCTAATATTTATTAACTAAAAGAGTGGCCGCCGCCATGACCGTCTCTAAAAGAAATTCCAAACAAAAGAAAATACAGCAAAAGCTGGGAATCCTAATTCCGAGTGAGAAAGTTAGAGAAGTTGAGACGATTTTTATTTTATTTTTCTGAAGGAAGAAGAGAAAAGATGAGGCCGATTTTGATGAAAGGTCATGAAAGGCCATTGACGTTTCTCAAGTACAACAGAGATGGGGATATTTTATTTTCATGTGCGAAGGATCACACTCCCACCGTTTGGTTCGCCGACAACGGCGAGCGTCTCGGCACTTACCGTGGCCATAACGGCGCTGTTTGGACTTGCGATGTCTCAAGTAATTCGCTTTTCTATTGTTTTATATATATATATAGAAGTTGAAACTTTTGAAATTGAAATTAAAATAGAAAATTCATTTTTTTTAATTTTTCAAATGTTTAGGGGATTCAATGAGGCTTTTAACCGGAAGCGCTGATCAAACGGCGAAGCTTTGGAATGTTCAGACGGGAACTCAATTATATACATTTAATTTTGGTTCACCTGCGAGGTCGGTGGAGTTTTCCGTAGGGGATAAACTGGCTGTCATTACTACGGATCCGTTCATGGAATTGACTTCCGCTATCCATCTTAAACGCATTGCTAAAGACCCAACCTAACGTAGGCTTAAAATTCTTCCCCTTTTCAATACGTCTGCTTTTCATAATTAAAAAGTTATTGTTCCTTTATTGTGTTATCGGTCCAATACAATTGGTTTGCTTTAAGTTTGAATACAATTAGGCGGTGGTAGAGTAGGCAGTAATGGATGAAATTACTTTGTTGATGTAGAATGTATTTGTAAATGTTTGGCATTGTAGTTTAATCTTGCTGGGTTTTTTTACAAAATCATGCTTCAAGTCCGTTGATGTGTTTGATGTATAAACTCTGATTCATTACATTGTCACATAATCATACAGAGTCTGAGGAATCGGTGCTTGTCATCAAGGGCCCTCAAGGAAGAATAAATAGAGCTGTTTGGGGTCCCCTCAATAGGACTATCATTAGTGCTGGAGAAGATGCTGTAATTCGTATATGGGATTCTGAGGTAAATTGCAATTTATGTGGAGATATATTTCCATATATTTTGTTGGGTTTCTTTGTTTGTGTGTGGGTTTTTTTTTTTTTGGGGGGGGGGTAATTGCTTTACAATATTTTCTCACTTAAATCTTTTTGGCTTCAACATTGGAAGACTTCTGATGTAATAACCGGTTTTGGCTCTCCTTTCTCAATAGGCTTAAAGTTACATGTCTTCCTATTATCTGAATTATCCTTAACTATCCTCAGCCATGTTTTCCCCTTGTTTGTAAGTTCCGTTGATTCAATGGGAAGTGTCCGATCTTTTGGGTTGATATTTCCGATCTATCCTGCAGACCGGAAAACTGCTTAGGGAGTCTGACAAGGAATCTGGCCACAAGAAGACGATAACATCACTCACAAAAGCTGCAGATGGTTCGCATTTCCTTACCGGTTCCCTGGATAAATCTGCCAAGGTGATGCATCTTATTAACCCCTTAAGTATTTGTGACTAGTTTATGGAAACCTCAGGGCTCAGATTGCTTACGGTTGACTTTCTCTTCATCAATCTTCATTTTTTTCTGTGAATGTTCAGCTATTGGACACAAGAACATTGACTCTTATCAAGACATATGGTACTGAACGTCCGGCCAACGCTGTTGCAATGTCTCCACTTCTTGACCATGTAAGTATTTAATAAAAGCTGCATAACTTTTATGCTAATTTTATTTGTCCTTAATTGGTCTGTTCTCCTTAATTTTCTGCATTAGGGAATAGAAATCTGGCTTTCCTTTTTCTAATTTCTGGAAGTTTGGTATCCCATTTATTTTGTAACTGGTAACTTCAGGGTCTTCAAACATTTTATGTAAAACTGCTGGTACTCGTAAGACAATGCTGAAGAAGTCTGATATTGTAATGCACCTCAAGCCTTGCAACATTGATGGTTTTGACGGTCAAATGCAAATGTTTGATAGACTGTTATTATATATCAAAGAGTGCATGCATTTGCATGATAGTAGGTTTATTTGGCAATGCTGTGAGGGTGGAGAATTGATTTCATAATCAGCATTCAGCACTCGGCAATCTTTCTTGTTGCTTTATGGGGTACATCTTTTTAATATTTCTTCTGATTGCCTGGTGTTCTTCAAGGTGGTGCTTGGTGGTGGCCACGATGCATCAGCTGTCACAACTACGGATCATCGTGCCGGGAAGTTTGAAGCTAAATTCTATGACAAGGTAATTTTGTTTGAATAAGGTTTCTACGGAAGGGGAAGATGTGTTATTTTGCAATTTCCCACTTTACCATAATGTTTGGCTGCCTTATAGATACTTAAAGAGGAAATTGGAGGTGTGAAAGGGCATTTTGGGCCTATAAATGCATTGGCTTTTAACCCAGATGGGAAGAGGTATGATGCAAATAATATTTTAAAAGTTTTCTTTGCATATTATTTGCATTTTATGAAGGGTATATCCTACTAGATCTATTGTATCATTAATATAGTATCTCACCATGTTGTCTAATGTCATTCCATGTATTTTGTGAGTTGTAGTTTCTCAAGCGGTGGCGAGGATGGATACGTGCGATTACATCATTCTGATCCAGATTACTTTAACATCAAAATTTAATTTTGGAGCAGTTTCCAGTTACTACTTTGCGGACTGATAAAATTATTTTTGCTATTTGACTTAGAAGTTTGTAGATCTTATTTTCTTGCACATAACCACCTATTTTGTTGTGTTCGTTTTATGAGACGCGTTAATACTGAGCTTTATGTTTGTTCCTGAAATGTAATCTTCTTTTTATTTAATTTATAGATTATTTGTGCAAGGTTTCGTTGTTAAATTATCATCTTTGCTTATCAACTTAAATTTGATAGGGTAAACTATACAAGTGGTCTCTTATGATTTTGGTTTGGTCTGTTTGATTTTGGTCATTAGTTTAAAAAAAATTGATTTTCATCCTTTACGTTATCGCGGTTCATTCAATTTTGATCATTTAGTTGTTAATTGCAGTTAACCAAGTAATGAAAATCTAACTTGACAATTAGAAAATAAAACAAAATACACCCAAGTGATCCAGCTATAAAACAAAAGAGCTGAAGAGTGACATACTTGTAATACAAAGAAGAAGAAGAAGAGTTAGGAGGAGCTTTACATTTAGTAATAAGAGTATTGATTATTATAAGGTTGTAATTGTCTTTCATGTTGAGTAATAATGAAAGGATGCTGCCAGTGTAGTGATAATTAACAATTGTGAGTTTTTTAAATAGATTGGTCATATTGAAGTGAACTCCGACGACAGGGAGTATGAAGGAATTCACTGCATAAGAGAGCATGTTATAGTTGTGTAGCAGCTGCTTTCCAGAATCACACACACTGATAAGAAGAGACGTGATAATAAAAATGTCACTGTTGGTGACAAATCTATTGTGCTGATTCCTTTTGTTGAAAAACAATGATAGATATTTGTTGAGAAAGACAACGGTCACCGTAACAAAAATGACAAGGATTGCACCACATGTAGAATACTATGAAGATCGTCAGTCGGCCTAAATCGGAGGTCTCAGACTTGGTTTCCGCAGGGGGGGGGGGAAGGGAAAAGGCACGCGGGTTTGGGGAAAATATTTAAAAGATGTTTTTTTTAATAAAAAAATGAAAAATAAAAGTTTTGAAAATTATAATTATGTCATTTAACAGTTATGATAGAGGTATTTAAAATAACATTCAAATTAACAGAAAAATTTTAATAATTAAATGAAAAAATAAATAAATATCTAAATGAGAAAAATATACAATTTGAGTATTTTTTATATATAAAAAGTCAGATATTACAGCTGGAATTCGAAACTGAATATATATTGATAGACTCCGTCATCTTCCAAACCCTAGCAATTCCTTACGACAGAACTCCAATTGAAAACCCTAAATTTTTTTTCTTTAATATTTTCATCAATGGCGAAAAAGCGAAAGCAACGATCATCTGAAACCCAACCCACCGAAACGACTCCGGATCCTCAATCAATTCAAGAACAAGAGCAGCAACAACAGCCCCAATATTTACCCAATGAAGATCCGAACCCGAAATTAGACGAGGAGCAGCAACTACAGGAAGTCGAAGAGGAACTAGAATTGGAAGTAGAAGTAGAAGAAGAAGTTGAAGAAGACGATGATGAAGAAGAGGATGAAGAAGACGAAGAAACTCCAAACCAAACCCTAATCGGTTCCTCTAACGCCGCCATTCAAAATGGGCCCAAGAAGGGAACGGATCAAGAAAAGGAATTGGACGACGAGCCGTTCGAGAAACTTCTAGAGCCATTCGGGAAAGATCAATTGATTACCCTTATCAAGAAAGCGGTTGATAAACACCCAGAATTTATCTCGTCAGTTCGGGAATTCGCGGATGCAGACCCGGCCCACAGGAAGATCTTCGTTCATGGGTTAAGTTGGGATACCACTGCTGAAACCCTCACCGCTGAGTTCTCTAAATATGGGGAAATTGAAGATTGCAAAGCTGTTACCGATAGGGTTTCTGGAAAATCAAAAGGTTATGCTTTTATTCTATTTAAGCATCGGAGCGGGGCACGCCGGGCTTTGAAACAGCCCCAGAAGAAGATTGGGAATAGAACGACTTCTTGCCAGTTGGCTTCGCAAGGGCCGGTTCCGGCACCACCTCCGACTGCTCCGTCTGCTTCCGAGTATACTCAAAGGAAGATTTTTGTTAGCAATGTGTCAGCTGATTTGGACCCAGGGAAGTTGCTTTATTTTTTTAAACAGTATGGGGAAATTGAGGAAGGTCCATTGGGGCTTGATAAGCAGACAGGGAAACCAAAGGGGTTTGCCTTTTTTGTATACAGGTCGGTTGAGAGTGCCATGAAAGCATTAGAGGAGCCTCATAAGAATTTTGAAGGTCATGTTTTGCATTGCCAAAAAGCCATTGATGGACCGAAATTGACTAAAGGTGGTAATGGAGGCACTTCTGGTGGGCATCATCAGCAGTTCCACCAGCATCAGAAAGGAGCACATCAGATTCAGTCTCATTACCATCATGCTAAGAAGGGAAAGTATTCATCTGCTGGATCTCAGACTGGTCATTTGATGGCTCCGTCTGGGCCTACTGCAGTGGGGTTCAGCCCTGGAGTTGCTGCTCATGGGTTTAACCCTGCTGCTGCTGTACCTGCTTTAAACCCAGCGCTTGGACAGGCTTTGAATGCATTGCTTTCTGGCCAGGGAGGCTTAGGGCTTGGTAATCTCCTTGGAGGGTTTGGTGGTGCCCCTGTCAACCAAGGGGCACCTGCTCCAGGGTATGGGAATCAGGTTGCTGGAGGCTATGGAGTGCAAGGTGGGTATCAAAACCCTCAGATGGGTCAGGGTGGTGCTGGTAGGAATCACCCCGGTGGTGGTGCACCCTACATGGGACATTAGGTGAGGCCTAAGGTATCTGGATATAATATTTTTCTTACTTCATCATTGTTTTATTTGCATGATCTTTCTGCATATTAGATCTATCAAATGTGAATTTGATTCTTATGAGTGAAATGTGCTATATGATGCTAATCATGATCTCACAGTGTGGATAGTGTTCAGGATCACCTTTGTTTCAAAGCTGAAAAAGAATTGCATATAAATGAGTGGTACAAATTTTATTTTAGTTACTTTTTAAGTCTCAACAAGACTGAAGTGTTGAGGAATAACTTGCTTCGTAGTATACTTTAACTTTAAGTTAATACTTCTCATTGTTAGTTTTACGAGGTTAATTTTTAACTCTTGAAGAAAGGGTGGACTTCTTAAGAGTTAGGATGTTACCGAGTCTGAGCTTTTCTTTTCTTTTCTATGCAAAGGCCTTGTAACAATTTTTTTAACTATCCATATATCTTTTAAGATTTATTTGAATTTTTTGTTTCCTTCTTTCTAAAATTATAATGGAACTTTCTTCTTGCTTTCATCCCACTTAATATTGTTTATTGAACTTCATTTTGTATTCTTGCATTGCTGTCCTTCAAATTTTAGTTGGTTAAACTTTATTAACACAAAATCTTATTTGTTTTTGCCAAAGGTATGAAACTTAAGTTCATATTTTTTCATAAATATCTCATTTTTTAAACTTGTCTTTTTTTTTTTGCTTTCTTATTCATTGTGCAGATACTCTCATAGATGAATCAATGATTTAATTTTCAACTATGGTGATTCTGAAGTTCCGGGCACTCATGCAAACGTGGTCTTTAAATTTGTACCCAAAAGTTGTTATTGTTTGTCTACTATAAAGATCAGAAATTTTAAACCTGTATTTTCACTTTCATTTTAGTTTTTGTACTCTCACCTTCACATGTTTTTAAAAAGGTGTACCGTTTCAGTTCAAATATCTGTTTCTTGAAAAGTGCTGAGGATTTCATGCAGATGCTACTATGCCTTTTTCATATTTTCAAGTGAATCAAACAATGCCTTTTTCCGTACTGCTTTCTTTTTTGAACTTAAACTGACTGATGGATAATGTTTTCCTATGTGAATAAGAAAGTTCTTAATTTAGTTTTATTGGCAACATTTTGGGGTCATTATTACATTTTCTTGAATTGTGGTTTTGTAGATTTAATGATGATGGTATTGTATAATTTGCATGGAATGTTGTTAGCTTGTTCGGTTTCTTTCCGGTGCAACCAGTTAGCTTATGAAGTCATTAACTACCCATATTGGGCAAGATGAGATTTTGGAATTGCAGGTACAAAGGCTACATGGTCCCTGACTGCTGCTTTCGTGCTTAACGTAACCCTTAACAGAAGCATTTCCAGCTATATGCTGACCCCTACTCCCTTACCCTCTGTATGAAACATCTGTATGTGTTTCATTGGTTAAGAACCTTTGCCTTACAATGGGAGTAAATGGTGTTGTGAAATGGTGCCTTTGTGTTCATCAACATATTCTTTTGTGATGGAATCAGTTGTGTTGGTGTTTTGAGATGTTGGTCCTGGATATTATTTATTTATTTTGCATAATAACCTGCTGTTTATCTGTCATAAAAACATATGAAATATATTGTTAGGATATCGCCACTGGACATTGAAACCTCCTCTCCTGTCTTAGTAGAAATTGGGAAATTTTTGTTGATGGTGGCAGGCAAGACATAAGCATCTTCCTCCAAAGTTTGATATGGTAGTCCGTGTTGGTGACTATCAGTTGTAAAATATGTAACTGAGTAGTAAAATATGCTCTTAAAGATTGTGATTCATCATTGCAAGTTTTGGAATTAACTTGCAACTGTTCAAACGATTTTGAAAAAATCAAATACAACGACAAAACACTCTTGGTGGTAAATAAAATCTGAACTTCATGAAATGATTCTCATAAGATTTTAAACCTGAACCCTACTAATTCTACAGCCTCAAGTTTCAATTTAATAATATGAACTCCAAATGCACTTATTTTCGTTAGGGTTCTCCGCTCAACTTTTCAACTATAACTTCATATTGAACAAGTGAAACAATCAGCCACATTCCATAGCATAGAAACAGCAAGTTACCGATAACCATTGAACAGGTGCTAGTCAAACATACATTCACAATCCTAGATGCAGTAGGGACACCCCCCCCCCCCCAAGTTTCATACACAAAACGGATGATGTTTCAAACAACAGTTGCAACATCATCACATTCAGGGATAAAACCCTACTTTTAACTTACAAACATGCATAAAACCGTTCGTTTGGTAAAAACCAAACATCTACACAAAACGTGGAGCTCATTGCTCCCTCAGCAGAAGAACATAGAGTTGCAGACGTTCTCCTTCAACCTAGGCAACTGAGAGACAGGAACAGCTCCGGGTGCGGTGACCCCACCATGGCTTGACGATGTCTATGAGGATCTTCGAACTTTATGAATGTCCCCACCTGTGAGGCTGCCAAATGTGAGTAGCAAATTGAAGCAACTGCAACAAAAATGGCATTGTCATATTTGCAATTCCGATAAAAGATCTGAAACACATCTGAAAAAAAGGATTATAATATCAAACAAGTAAATGAAAACCATCACAAACACTAGGAACCAAAAGCCAGAACAGAACTCTTATCTACAGATATGGCAGTGGTGCTCCTTTGATACCTGCAATCGACAGATTATAAGAAATTTGATATTGATTATGGATAAAAACATTGGAGAATCAATTACAATACATGATTATACACTCACACATATGACAGAGAATGAACAAGTTCCTGGAGATCATCGGCCGAAAACCCAATCTGATCTAACAGAACATGATAATGAGTAGGCTTTGTGGTTCCCTGGAAAGCAACACAAATCAGAAAAAAAGGAAAAGAACATTACAAAAATCTAAAACACGTCAAAAAAGATACTAGCAATGTAATCACGGCAAAAAGATATTTAACAGAAACATTTCAAGGTAAAATCAGCCAATTGAATAGATCAAGAAAAAAATGTAGATGTGAAATTCATAACAGATCAGAAATCATAGCCTTGATTCACATTTGAAAGTGGAAAAAGAACAATGAAGTTCTTTTTTTTTATAATAAGAAAGGTCTCATTAAAAACCCCCTTCATATCCGTCAAGCAACAAGGACTTAATGAAAATTAGAAGGAGGAAAAGAGTGCCTTAGAAATTTTATTGCATAAGAAACAAGTACAAAAGGATTACAAGAACGCCAAAATCATTGCCCCCTGCAACACTGCGCAAAGATGTACTACAATTAAGCATAAGAATTATCCTACACAAAACAACCTTCTAATAAGCTCAGCCTGTAACACACTTAAATATAAACCTAAGCCGTCAAAAATTCCCTAGAAACAAGACAGCAAAAAAAAATAAATCCCCTCCACTTAACCAATCCCTAGTTTAGCGAATTTATCCGCTTCCCAATTAACTGCTCTCACCACATGACGCACAATGACACCTTTATCTACTACAATCTCTGCAATATATTTTACTAAGGATAGGAACATCGGGGTGGAACTTAATGGATTTTTTATCCAATCGACTTCCACAAGACTATCTGTTTCCAAAATAAGTCTTTGGTTTGCCGATAACCCCAAATCCAAAAATAAATTCAAGCCTCTTTTTACCGCCATCAACTCTGCCATAATAGGAGGTCCGGATCCAATGCCTTCAGAGAACGAACCCAACATCACCCCTTTCTCATCTCTAATCATCCCACCAATGCCACCCTTCGACCACCACTTATCCATCGTGCCGTCAACATTCGCTTTAACAAATCCTGACGGAGGAGGAGACCAAGTAACTGGCTTTAACAATGAAGTTCTAAGCATATTAATAATTAATAATGGGGCAAAAAGACAAGTTATAACTATAGAATCATTAATCGACAAAACAAAGTTCCGCTGAACACTTATAATCATTCCTGCATGAGCACAAAGATAGAAGTCATTGTTCTTTGGATGACAGATTTTGTTGTCTATAATAGTGCCTGCATAACAGAGAAAAAGGGGGGGGTGTTAATTTGAACACCATAACAAAATATAATATGGCAGCATGCTGAATCATGACCGATCCTTACCGGGTGGGACATTGTCAGGAGATCCTTGCTGGAAAAACTTCGTATGATGGTTTTTCTGTGTAACGATGACCATAAACTTGGGGTTCCATTTCTCATCAAGAAATTTACAAGCCTATCAAATAGAAACATTTACACATGATGCTTTATCCCAATCACTATCATCTTAAGATGACATTTTACCATTAGCAATGCTATCTTAAAATCAAAAGATAAAAGAGTTATGACAGATTAAAGAAAATGGGTTTTTAAGTGAAATTTTGAATAAGAAAGTTTAAATGAATTTGAAGGATGAATTTGACTTGTCATTTATGAGAATAAGAAGTTAGAAGTGTTAGAATTAAGTTTGGATAACATGGAAAATTTGGTATGATTCTTAGCCTTAAGAATTTGGATGAAATATGGAAGATTATAAGGTGTTGAAATGATAGGAATTGGTTAAAGTTGTTATAGATGAATTTAGTAGCATAATAAGGATTTTATATATGAAAATTTGGGTGAAGTGTTGATAATTTTCGGATGAAATAGTCTATTCTGTGCAGGTGCATCGATGCACTATGAGTGTGTACCGATGCACTAAGATAAATTTTTGAAGGTGTATCGATGCATTAAGGGTTACATCGATGCATGGAAATTTCGAAGCTATTTTGGATACCGATACACCCATAGTGCATCGATACACCCTTAAAGGAAAAATGAAATTTTGGTTTATTAAATTAGCCTAAGTTATTAATATCAAGTTATAAGGTTTAGGCTTTTGATAATTGTCTCGGAAATTATGTTTATGTAGATATCGAGCCTAAACAAGTTCCGAAACAATCAAAGAATTAGGATCGAATCAAAGCAAGGCTAAGGTGAGTGCAATTTAAATTGAACTTATGTTATTGATCAAACATTGGCTTGCGATGAGCCAGTGACGGAGTTACTATGGTAAGAAGTAACTTCTAAAATGTTATGTGATTATTATGTGTGCAATAGTACATAGAAATGAATGTATGTTATTATATGTTACATGATTTACATGTTTACGTGAAAATGCAACATATGATATATGTTACATGATATGACATACGAGTTTTGTTGAGTTAATCGATCGACGGAATAGGTCAAGAGGGGGTGAATTGGCAATTAAAAATTTGGTGGAAGGTTTTGCAGAAAATTGAAAGTAATTGCACATCGATTTAGAGTGGTTCTACTTTCTCAACCAAAGTCTACATCCATTACCTTAGATATCCACACTAAGGATTTTCCAACAAATTCACTAATTTGTTCTTTCTTTTGAGGCCAAAGAGATAACCTTACAATTCCCTCAAGAATATACCCTAATTCTTGAGAACACTCTTTCTCAAAGAGAAGATTACAAATTCGCAAACTTAATGAAAATCCTCACAAGGAAAATGTGTTTGCACAATTCTAAAACAAAGAAAAAGCACTCAAGAATAATACAATTGAGCACAATAAGTGTTCTTGAAAGCAAAAATGAATATTGAATGAAATAGGTTTGAAAATGCTCAAACTTGAGGTTTGATGCTTTCTCTTTGATTCTCTCTTGATTCTTGTTGATTGTTATTTCTTGTTATTGATCAATGGCTTCTAAGCTTGTTTAAATACTTCTTTAATTGATTCTGGACGTTGGGGATGATTAGTGGAGTCAATGGAGCCGTTTAAGTGTGAAAACAATTAATAAAACAATTGGGAGCGTCTAGTGCATCGGTACACTATATATAAAATTCAAATATTTTGACCGTTGGACCCTTAGTGCATCGGTGCACTAAGAGTGCATCGATGCATGAAGTGCATTCGATGTTTCAAAATAGCCTGAGTGCATCGATGCATGTCTTGTGCATCGATGCATAAAATGCATTTGATGTTTTCATACAAACCTGAGTGCATCGATGCATGGTATGTGCATCGATGCATAAAATGCATTTGATGTTCAATTTATTCAATGGTGCATCGATGCATGGATTGGTGCATCGATACACTCTTTTGAAAAATTGATTTTAGGCTTGTTTTTTGTTCGAAATACTTTGTGAAAATTGTTTCAAAAATATTTTAAGATTAAAACACAATTTTACACTTTAGTAAGGATTGAATTTGATCTTTGAAAGACTTGGAGTAATATTTTGATATTCGAGTAATTAAATCGAATATACTTAGAAAATCATTTGTAAAATCTTAAAATTCATTTATACTTAATTTGTTATATCGAAACATCAAAATGTTTTCAACAATCTCTCCCTTTTTGATATAACAAAACATTTGAGTAATTTTAAGATTTTCTTTTAACATAATTTTTGTAAACAATTTTGAAAATTTAATTTACTCCCCCTTACTATATTCTCCCCCTTTTTGTTAAATCAAAAAGACTCTAAACATTTTTAAACAAGGTTTTGAAAAACTTAGCCAATTGATTTATTAATTGAAAGATTAAGCTGCTAAGATAACAATCAAAAGAGATATTAGCCATTAGTCCAATCAATATTCATAATAAAAATGTGAAATGGTAAAAATTGATCATAATGCAACAAATATGTAAATGATGAAAAAATTAATAATCATTAAGCTCAAAAAGAAAACCAAACCAAATATATATATATATATATATATATATATATATATATATATATATATATATATATATATATATATATATATATATATATATAAGTTCAAATATCCAAAGCAACCAAAATATAAATCCAAACAAATTCAAACATCCAACAAACAAAGTAAAACAATCCAAAAGCATTCAAAATGTTTTAACAAGTAAAGTTCTAAGTTGATCCAAAACAAAAACAAAGCAAGGTCTACTCGTCCATAGAAGTATCGGGAGGAGGAGGAAATCGTGCTTGCATCTCAAGAGTAAGAGCATCCATACGTGCAAGCATCTCCCTTTGAAACTCCATTTGTTGAGCTTCCAAAGTGTCTAAGCGATGATTCACCGCTTCGTTGTTTGCAGTTAAATGAGATTCGATGGAAGCAAACCGTATATCAAATGTCTCCAAAAACGAACGGAAATATGGAGACACTTGATCCTCTTGTTGTGTCGGCGCATTGTCGGGATCGTTAATATCTTGAAATAGCCCTTGAAGCTCGGGATCATCATCTGCAGCCGGTACCGGTGGAGGTTGAGTACGAGAGGAGTTAGGAGCAGGAGGTGCTCGTGAAGAACTCGATCCCGGAGTTTGCTTAGAGGGTCGATAAACCCATTGACCAGTTTCCTCATCCTGTTTCCAATCAACTTTCTTCAAGGAGGTGAGATTGATTTGGTTTTGAAGAGGAATGGGATTGTCAAGAGAGACGTTAAGACTGAGTTTGATAAAAAGATTACTAAGTAGACACCCATAAACTAAAGTTTCGACATGTTTAGAAGGGACATCATTTATAGTATCTACTAGTTCACTGAAAATGATTTGTGGCAAATTGATTTTTCTATTATGTTGGATACAATACATCCACCATAAATCCCTAATACGAAGAGTGGAGTACCTACCTCCGGATGGTCTAAACCACCAAGAGATCATCAAATGGAGAAATTGATCGTGATGAGATTGTAGAGTACTAACACTAGCGTAAGGAAGATAGGGATATGCCATAGTTTCTTTTCCACTGTATAGACTATTGTCATCTAGCCCAAATTGCCTAGCGATAGACTCGGAGACAATATGAATATATTGTCCTAAAAGGTAGGATCTAATTCCTATAGTCCAACATTGAGTCTGGTTTTGAATACATACCGCATTAGAGTAGAAAATGCGAACTAACTAATGATAGACAATTGGTTTAAGGTGAAATAGTTTATCAAATTTCCAGGACTTGAGAGTCTATAGGAATTGAAAGTTGATGTCTACCATGGCTTGAACAGAGGGAATACGTTCTTCTCGGATTTTGTAAGATTGGAAGGAGTTCATATACCTATGGTAGAGTTCATCCCTACGACGCTTAGGCATATTAAAACAGGAACTTATAATGGTCATGTTTTGGTCATTCGGGTTTGGATTTTGAGGTTGAGGAGGAATAGGATTAGGGGCTCGGTTAGAACGACTCGAAGATGACCTAGGGCGTTTTGGGTTTGACATGATTTAGGAAACAGAATTAGAAAAGTAACATGCAATTTTGAAATACATGTATGCAAAATAATCAATCCCAAAACTCAATTGAGTCCGCAATAATTCAAGATTCTCTAAACCGAATCCTAATGGGCATGATTTTGAAAACTATTTGAAAATAACATTAGAAATATCATAATACATATAGTTTTCATGAAAACAATACAATTAAATCAAAAACAATAATTTTTGAAAATATCATTTTTTTTATTTCGAAAATTCAAAGACAATGTTGAAAAATTATTTGTTTTTGACGAAATTGATTGTAAAATCTAGTTTAGAATCATAATATAATCAATGCCCGATATAATGTTCATCCTAGAACTAATCAAAACTAGTTCTAAGTTCAAAAATCAATAAAACGGAGGTTTTGAAATATTACCTTGAAAATTTCGGATTGAGAGGAATGTGATGTTGTTTTGCACGATTTGATAATAAAAGCAGGATTAGGAGATGAAGAATGATTGAAATCCATCAAAATTACGTTGATTTGAAGCAAAAGGAGAGATTAGAGAGAGAGAGAGAGGGTGAACGTCAGTTTTGAGAGTGTTTTAAGGGTTTGAGAAAATAAAGAGAAAAGTAGGGTTTTTATCCAAAAACCCGATGGATGCATCGATGCATGGCCTTGTGCATCGATGCACATTCAAGGAGTGAATCGGTGCACCTTCATGGTGTATCGATGCACATTCAAAAGGATGCATCGATGCACTGTTTAGTGTATCGATGTATTAAGCACAAAAATGTCAAAAATCCGTTTTAAACATTCAAAATGCTAAATTAATAAGCTCTAGTGGTATTTGTCAACTCATATATTGAAAATTAATCATGTTCAATCAATCAATTTAATCCTTAAACTACATTTGAACATAAAATTAATTTTCACTAAGAATCATAAACTCCCCCTAACTAATAGCAAAGAATGCAATAAAAAATTATTATTATTATAAGCATTTTTTATTTATTCTTAAAAGTGCTAAAATTAATTTAAACACTAAGTGAAGATAGGTCAGTTAAACCTAATTCTCTCCTAAGTGTTCAAAATCTTTCTTTGTCTAAAGGTTTTGTAAATATATCTCCTAATTGATGCAAAGTATCAACAAATTTTAGAACTACATCTTCCTTAACGACATGGTCTTTAATGAAGTGATGTCTAATTTCAATATGTTTAGTTCTAGAGTGTTGGATGGGATTTTTAGTGAGACAAATACCACTAGTATTGTCACACTTGATAGAATGGTACCTACTTCAACTCCATAATCAAAAAGTTGTTGTTTCATCCATAAAACTTGTGCACAATAACTATCAACTGAAATATATTCTGCTTCAGTGGTAGATAATGCAACACAATTTTGTTTCTTTGAAAACCAAGAAATCAACATATTTTCAAGGAATTGGCAAGTACCAGAGGTACTTTTCCTATCTAATTTGCATCCTCCATAATCCGCATCAGATAAGGCATGCAATCTAAAGCTAGAGTCTCTAGGATACCAAAGTCCTAAACTAGGAGTGTCCTTAAGGTATCTAAAGATTCTCTTAACAACTAGTAAATTTGATTCTTTAGGACATGATTGAAATATAACACATAAGCAAACACTAATGTCCGGTCTACTTGCAGTTAAATAAAGCAAAGAGTCAATCATTGACCTATATAATTTAACATCCACACATTTACCTCCTTCATCTATGTCAAGCTTTTTTGATGAGCTCATTGGAGTGTTATGAGGTTTCCCATTTTCCAGTCCAAACTTCTTGAGCATATTTTTGACGTACTTAGCTTGATTGATGAAGATGCCATTTTTTCTTTGCTTGATTTGGAGTCCCAAGAAAAATAAGAGCTCCACCATCATGCTCATCTCGAATTCACTTTGCATTAGCTTAGAAAATTCTTGGCAAAGAACATCATTAGTAGAACCAAAAATTATATCATCAACATAAATTTGAACTACTAATAAATCTTTACCTTTATGCTTTAAAAACAATGTAGTGTCAACCTTCCCTTTTGAAAAACCTTTTTCAATTAAAAAATTTGACAATCTTTCATACCAAGCTCTAGGAGTTTGTTTTAAACCATAAAGCGTTTTTGTCAATTTAAGAACATGATTTAGAAATTTTGAATCTTCAAAACCAGGAGGTTGTTCCACATACACTTCTTCTTTTATAAAACCATTTAAAAATACACTTTTAACATCCATTTGATATAATTTAAATTCAAGAAAACATTCAAATGCTAATAACATTCTAATTGCTTTCATCCTAGCTACGGGAGCGTATGTTTCATCATAGAATATACCTTCTTCTTGAGTATACCCTTGAGCAACAAGTCTAGCCTTGTTTCTCACTATATTACCACTTTCATCAAGCTTATTCCTAAATACCCATCTAGTACCTACAGTAGATTTATTACTAGGCCTTTCAATTAATGTCCATACTTTACTTCTCTCAAATTGATTTAACTCTTCTTGCATAGCCATAATCCAATGTTCATCTTTTAATGCTTATTTAATGTTCTTAGGCTCTATGCATGAAATAAATGCAACATAATTATAAATATTTCTAAGAGAAGATCGAGTAGTTACCCCTTTGGATGGATCACCTATAATTTCACCATCCTTAACATACTTGTACTCTCTTGGATAAGATACTTCCCTTTCTTCAATGGTTGGATTCTCGAGAGGATCATGAGTTTCCTCATCTTTTGTTTCTTCTTTTGATGATGATTCTCCAACGTCATGTCTAACGTCATTTGCTTGCATAATACCTATATCATCATCAACACAAGAATCCTTCCTCCGAAGGTGATTATCATCGAAAACAACATGTATAGACTCTTCTACAACTAAAGTTCTTTTATTAAATACTCGATAAGCTTTAGAATTTAAGGAATATCCAAGAAAAATTCTTTCATCACTTTTAGCATCAAATTTGCCAAGGTTTTCTTTACCATTGTTTAAAACAAAACATTTACATCCAAAAGGATGAAAATAGCTAATGTTAGGCTTTTTATTTTTAAAAATTTCATATGAAGTTTTCTTTAAAATTGGTCTAATCATTACTCGATTTACAACATAACAAGCGGTATTTGTGGCTTTCGCCCAAAAATATTTTTGGCAAATTATTTTCACAAAGCATGGTTCTAGCCATTTACTCTAAAGTTCGATTTTTCCTCTCAAAAACTCCATTTTGTTGAGGGGTTCTAGGTGCTGAAAAATTATGGCTAATACCATTAGAATTACAAAACTCAGTAAATCTAAGATTTTCAAATTCAGTGCCATGATCACTTCTAACACTAGTGATAGAGTAACCTTTTTCGTTTTGGATTATTTTTGAAAAAGTGATAAAATGTTCTAATGCTTCATCTTTAGTACTTAAAAATAGAACCCAAGTATATCTAGAATAGTCATCTACCAAGACAAATGCATATTGTTTTCCACCCAAGCTAGTAGTCCTAGTTGGCCCAAAAAGATCTATATGGATCAATTGTAATACTCTACTAGTTGATACATCATTAATGGATTTAAAAGAAACTCGCTTTTGGTTTCCTTTAGCACAAGCTTCACAGATTTTATCATTATCAAATTTCAGTTTAGGCAGCCCTCTTACTAGGTCTCCTTGAATTAACCGTTGCAAAACACTCATGCTAGCATGTCCTAGTCTCCTATGCCATAACCAACTATCATGTTCATCCTTAGCAACTAGGCATAGATTAGTCATATCAATAGAGTCTAAATGAACCATGTATATGTTTCCTATTCTATGACCAATAAGCATAATTCGATTAGATACAATATCAATGACTTTACAACCATTAGTTTCAAACATGACATTGAATCCCTTATCACATAATTGACTAATACTCAATAGATTATGCTTTAATCCATTCACATATAAAACATTTTTAATTTGTATGGAAGAGGTATTACCTATAGTACCTATACCTTCAATGTGACCTTTTGAATCATCACCAAAAGTCACTTCTCCTCCATTTTTAGCGTTAAGCTCAATGAACCGACTTTTATCTCCGGTCATGTGTCTTGAGCATCCACTATCAAGGTACCATGAGTTTGAATTTGTTTCCCGTGCCTTGTAGCAATGCTCATTTTCCTACAAACATAGATTAATTTTTTATTTTTGGTACCCAAATTCTTTTGGGTCCATATTCATTAGTTTCCAAAATTCTAGTCCCCTTAGGTATCCATTTGTGTAGGATATCCTTATCTTTAGTAGTAATGAGTTCTTTAGAAACCCATATACTTCTAACGATTTTTCCATTAGAGGTTATTCGGGGACTTCTATGATTGTAGTTTTTAAAACTTTTTCTAACAAAGTTGGATTTTGAATTTTCACCTTTTTCAAAACTTTTTGTTCCAACTTTATTAAAAGAAGCTTTAAGATCATCAATTTCTTTTTGATGATCATCATGAACTTTTGAAAGTAAGTTATGCAAATCAGTATTTTTCTTTTCAAAATCATTAATTTTGATTTGCAAATCTTTAATCTTACTTTCAATATCATTGCTGGTTTTTGACATAAGACTATTTTCATTTTTTAATTTTGAAACATCATTTTTGTATTTTGAAAATAGAGTCTTATAATCTGAAGCCAACCCATTATAATCCTCTAATAACTCATCATAAGATAATTCATCCGAATCAAATGAGTTAGAGGTTACCTTAGAGTTTTCCCCGATGGCCATTAAACACAAGTTGATTACTTCTTGTTCCTCTTCATCGGAACCTTCTTCATCACTCCATGTAGCCACGTGTGCCTTGTGCTTTTTCTTGGATTGACCATTTTTCTTCAATTGAGGGTAATCATATTTGACATGCCCCAGCTTTTTGCATTCGTAGCAAATAATCGGGTATTTCTCTTTCGATTCAGTTTTGAAGCCTTCATTGCATTTGAATTTTCTTCCTCGGTTGGGCCTCATCAATTTCCTGAATCTTTTGGCAAATAATGTCATTTCCTCATCATCTTCATCCGAACCACTCTCATCTTTTGTGGATTTGAGAGCAACTCAAATGTTTTTCTTCTTCTCCTTTGGTGTCTCGTCAATCTTATCGAGGTCCACCTCATCTTCAAGCATCATTTCATGAGTGAGGAGGGAACCAATTAGCTCTTCAAGAGTTAAGGACTTTAGGTTCTTAGCCTCGATAATTGTCGTCTTCTTTGATTGCCACGATTTTGGAAGTGAGTAAACTAACTTCCTCACAAGCTTTTCGTTTGGAATAATCTCTCCATATGATTTGAGACCATTGACAATCGTTGAAAATCTATCCGTCATAGCTTTTATATCTTCATTTGGTTTCATCCTGAAATTTTCATAGATATGCGTTAGAAGACTAATTTTAGATTCTTTTACCTCGTCCGTGCCTTCATGAGTGACTTGTAGTTTATCCCATATTTCTTTGGCAGTTGTACAAGTTGAAACTCTTATGTATTCATCTGGTCCAAGAGCACAAAATATGATATGGATGGCTTTGGAGTTGAGCTGGAACATTCTTGTCTCTCATTCACTCCACAATCGTGGATGAGTGAGAGGCTTGATATATCCGACTTCTACAACATTCCATGCTCCCATGTCACTTGCTTGAATGAAATACATCATCATATTCTTCCAATAGGCATAGTTAGCTCAATTGAAGAAAGGAGGCTTGTTGACGGGCATCGAATCGAGATCGGAGTCAAAGTTTGAAGTGGAGGTCATTGATGACTTGATTATCGATGTAACTCTTCCTGAATCAACTCAAGAGGCGATTAAACCTTCAAATGAGTGTGGCTCTGATACCAATTATTGAGTTAATCGATTGACGGAATAGGTCAAGAGGGGGTGAATTGGCAATTAAAAATTTGGTGGAAGCTTTTGTAAAAAATTAAAAGTAATTGATTTAGAGTAGTTCCACTTTCTCAACCAAAGTCTACGTCCACTACCTTAGATATCCACACTAAGGATTTTCCAACAAATTCACTAATTTGTTCTTTCTTTTGAGGCTAAAGAGATAAGCTTACAATTCCCTCAAGAATATACCCTAATTCTTGAGAACACTATTTCTCAAAGAGAATATTACAAATTCGCAAATTTAATGAAAAACCTCACAAGGCAAATGTGTTTGCACAATTCTAGAACAAAGAAAGAACACTCAAGAATAATACAATTGAGCACAATAAGTGTTCTTAAAAGCAAAAATGAATATTGAATGAAATAGGCTTGAAAATGCTCAAACTTGAGGTTTGATGTTTTCTCTTTGATTCTCTCTTGATTCTTGTTGATTGTTGTTTCTTGTTATTGATCAATGGCTTCTAAGCTTGTTTAAATACTCCTTCAATTGATTCTAAACGTTGGGGATGATTAGTGGAGTCAATGGAGCCGTTTAAGTATGAAAATATTTAATAAAACAGTTGGGAGCGTCTGGTGCATCGATGCATAAGGCTAGTGCATCGGTACACTATGTGTAAAATTCAAATATTTCGACCGTTGGACCCTTAGTGCATCGGTGCACTAAGAGTGCATCGATGCATGAAGTGCAATCGATGTTTCAAAATAGCATGAGTGCATCGATGCATGTCTTGTGCATCGATGCATAAAATGCATTCGATGTTTTCATACAAACCTGAGTGCATCGATGCATGGTATGTTCATCGATGCATAAACTGTATTCGATGTTCAATTTATTCAATGGTGCATCGATACATGGATTGGTGCATCGGTACACTCTTTTGAAAAATTGATTTTAGGCTTGTTTTTGGTTCGAAATACTTTGTGAAAATTGTTTCAAAAATATTTTAAGATTAAAACACAATTTTACACTTTAGTAAGAATTGAATTTGATCTTTGAAAGACTTGGAGTAATATTTTGATATTCGAGTAATTAAATCGAATATACTTAGAAAATCATTTGTAAAATCTTAAAATTCATTTATACTTAATTTGTTATATTGAAACATCAAAAAGTTTTCAACAAGTTTACATGAACAAATGAGAAATGATATAAGCCATATGAAACGATCTATGTGAATACATGCACTTGTGATACATGTGATATGATATGAGATATATGGTTACACATACATGTGGTATGTGACAGAAGAGAAAGAAAAAGTGATATGAAATGTATAAATAATAATGCCCATGTTATATGATATGAGAGCTAGTGGTATAGTTGGCATGCCAAGAGTCGAGGGTTCTACGTGGTCCTTCGGGACATATATGTATTCTTTGGAACATTTACAGGGTCTTGTGAGACACATATGTGATCCATTGGAATATGTATATGGTTCTTAAGGAGTGGTCATTCGGGACAAATACAGTATATAGGTCCTTCGGGACAAATTCATATTCCCCTATTAGGACCCCATACGAGCTGTGGTGACAGCATAGTGCACAACCTCAATGTACTCGAATACCTTGGTTCTCAGTAATGTACATGGGCCTATAACAGATATCAAAAGTGTTTGTATGAATATATGATATGTGTGTTCTTTTGTGAAATGATATATGATATACCGAAATGATAAGTACAAGATCATATGGTAAATGGGTTAATGATAATGATGATATGTATGCAAGTATGTATTCTGTTATATGAAATGTTTTATGGTTTTTATTATATGTTTTATATGCCTCACTAAGTCATAGACTTAGCATGTGATTGTTTCATGCGTAGGTTTCGAGAAGAGAAAGATTGATAAAAGTTATGCAAGATAGGTCAGTTCCTCATTTCCAAAGATCATATCAGAAAATAAATGTATAGTATGTATTTTGTAATAAGAAAAGTGGTTCGTATGTAAATAAAGGATTAAATCTGATATGTTCTAATCGGTTTTAAAAAGTCATACGATTGAGTTTGTAATGTTTTAAATGTATATATGTCATTGATAAATTTTATACGGATTAAAGCTTAGATTTTTACGAGTTTATACGTATTTTTACGAAAGTTACTGTAGCAGTGCATCGATGCACTGTAGCAGTGCATTGATACATAATTTATATTCGAAATTTTTCGCTGTTCACGGTTCTATTCATACTGTATAGCACTATTCATAAATATGTTTTTGCCTTAAATTTTTATAATGAAGTATAATTTAATAGTTCAAATGTTTTGTTATCTTGTAAGAACATTGTTTTTAAAAGTTAATGTGACATCTCGGACTCGTATCCGGGTCGGGTACGGGTTGGGGTGTTACATATTAGCAGTACATGATTTGTTTACAAAGAGAGAAATAGCTTATACCTCATCTTCCAGAAGCTAAAAATAAAGAATAAAAAACAACAAGAATAAATCTAATAGGAACATACCTTTACGTTGATTTTAGAAGCAGATTTGTAAGGTACTGATTATTGACCCAAGTAGTAGCCATACACTGCATAACTATGCCAAACTCCACAAGATTCTTCTTCTTCCATGGACCTTTGAAAAGTTAATAAACTTTACACGTAAGGAACGCCTATGAAAAGAAAAGCAGAGTCAGTGTACGACCAGATAAAATTCTGCACACCATAAAGATCAGAATTTTTCCTGTCAGGCAAAAGCCAGAGAAGGAACTGTGGAGCTCCAGGAAGTTTAGATTGGATATCCTCGAACATTTTCTCAACCCTCACAACAGGAGAGCATCGCCTGTTCTGATTTGACTCTTAAAACACATGAAATGGAGGGTCTATCCGCTAAAAAGGTACAATAAGTTGAATTCTATAACTCTGTATATGCTCAGTTACGAAACCCTTACAACCCCCCCCCCCAAAATCAAAAATTTTAGTTGGCTCCACTAGTTTCTATGAAATCATGTCAATGGTTGTTAAAGATACAATAAATGGAACATATATAACATAGGAGGATGCAAAAGAAAAGAGAGGAAAACCTTAATTGTTAAAATTCCATCGCTCATTCCGTGGAAAGAAATCTTCCCCATTACCAACTTTTAACTGTCATCAAAGATAAATTAGAATGTAGATCTAGATAAAAGATTATTATGATAACCCTGACCACCCAACATAAATGTTGTGATATTAGATCAGTGGAACAAACAAATTATTAAGCCAAATATAATTCTAACTTGGTGCAAGCAGAACACGACCTTCCACTTGAGTGAAACTAGTACTGATAGAAATACCAAATGAACGTAGCATTGGCTCAACACCATAATTGCTCCTCTGTAACGCCTGCACACAATCTACAACACTCATTGACACAAGTTGTAGCACATGTGAAATGAAGTTAGTCAAAAGCTTAGACAAAAGGCTTACACTAGACAAGACAATCATTCTTTCCTAAGGCTTCTGTCTTAATTTTTTGACCAAAGAAGCTAACATGGTTAGTGCTTTTGTGTAACGTTGTAAATATACCAGGGAACAATGCTATTGCAACATGTTCATAACCCATAGCAAGAATTAGTTATGAAACATATATTCTATAAATAAACAAAACCATAGTGCATGAAATCACCTCCAAAGGAATATACGTTGCCATTTTGGCTTTCCAACATTAATGCATGGAAGGTCTGCAGAATAACGCAACTGTATGTTGCGATGGTTGACAAAATAATCATAAACATTAATCTCCAGATTCTCAGCGTCACCATTATCGTTCTTCAGACTTTTCTGCTTCAAGGAAAACCTACAAGGCCAAATTTATACAACAAATAACAAAGTTCGTAAAAACTAAACCTTGAGACAAGGTGCCAACATACATAAATTAATAATAGCCAACATAAAATAAATCAAAGAAAAAAATTGTTATGAAATCAGGAAACATACAACTGATCTTTGCACATTTGCTCGCTCAATCCAGTAATTTTGTATGCCTGATTGGATGGACTGACTTTTATCCTCAGATTCTTAAGAGTTCGTTTAGCCTATACAGGGAACCAAATAATAGTGGTCTAATAATTGATGCGAGAGAACTTGCACTTAGCAAAAGTGAGGATTTATTGGTTACCTTGGTCCAGTCTAGGGAGTAAGGATCTATGTCATTCCAATTGGCAATTAAAAAATCCACAACTGGACCAGGTTGAATGATCATTGTATTGGATACATCTTGTAATATCCTCCATACTGGGTTACTGATTAAATTGTGAAATTTTAAAATTTAGTGACCAAAGTAGATAAATTGAATAGTTGGAAGATTTAATGGGAATGTTTTATGTAGGATGGATAAGAAAAGAAGGGAAATTAAGAGGGCAAATGAGTCTTTTAGCAAGAGAAATAATTAAATATTACTTAAGGTTATTTAATAAACCGCGTGGAAGTTAGAAGAGAAGGCAAAAGTTTCCAGATTTCTCTTCTTCTTCTTCTTCTTCTTCTTTCTTCTTCCCCGTGAGACCCAGCTAAAGGTGAGTTTTCTTGTTAATCAAATTCTTGATGAATTTAAGGTTGTTTATTGATCATTGGATGATAACTAAGCTTAAGGAAAGCTTAAATTATCTTAAAACAATAAGATGAAGAGTATATGAAGGATTAAAGAAAGGAAGTAGAAAAGTAAAATCTTGGAATAGAGTTCATAATAAGAATTAGAAGTGGGATTTGACTTGTCATCAAGCTAATTAAAGGATATGAAGTGTTAGAATTCGATTTAGAACATGTTGGAAATTGAGTGAAATTCTTAAATTTTATATGGAGAATTGAATTTCTAAGTTTTTAAGGTATCGAATGGATAATAATTAGTTTAAGTAAGTGTATGCAAATTAGGGATATAAAAGGAGGTGAAATATAAAGTGTAGAGAAGATTATAAAGAGATTTTCGTGTTTAAATGACATTTCTGGGCTATGTGCATCAATGCATATTCAATGTGCACCGATGCATCAAGGATAAATCCCAGAAATTGTTCAAGGTGTATCGATGCACAGGAAGTGCATCGATGCACTCTTTTAAAAAATACAAACATCGAATGCCATCAATGCATCGATGCATAAGGAGTGCATCGATGCATAAGGAGTGCATCGATGCACCACCCTTAAATATAAACATCGAATAGGATTTATGCATCGATGCATGGTGTTGTGCATCGATGCATACCTTCATTAAAAGATGAAAATAGCTTTTCTTTTAGCCCAAGAAATTATAGTTTAGAATACATTAATTAGCATACTGATTACAATCAATGAATTTCTCTGTAGATACCGAGCCTAAACAAGTTCCAGAACAATTACCTCGTAAGATCGATCGAGGAAAAAACAAGGAAATATAGGTGAGTGCATATGCATAGCATGAATATGTATTCTATTCAGTTATAGACTTGTGATAAGTCTAGATTCAATATTTTGATACATGATCGCATTTCATATTATGATACATGACATGAATTCATATTATATGCATTAAGTGACATGAATATGCAGGAAAAGTTATATAAGCTATGTGATAAAGTGATGGAACATGATATGCTTATGTAATAAAGATTTGGAAATTATATGTCTATACAATATAAATTATGGGAATGATGGAAGCCCATATGTAGATTAGAACTATAGGTATAGTTGGTATGCCAAGAGTAGAGGGACTATGCGGTCCTTCGGGACATATATGTATTCTTTGGAATAGGTGTGAGGTCTTTTAAGACACATACTTGATCCTTGGCATATGTATATGATTCGTAAGGAATTATCTATGTGGTCCTTAAGGACAATATTATATGGCACTACGGTGCAATTCTACATGGCACTTAAGTGCAATTCTACGTGGCACTTCGGTGTATTTATACGAGTTGTGGTGACAACATAGTGCACAACCTCACAGTACTCACATACCTTAGGTTCTCAGTATGGTATCATGGGCCAATAATCTTATTAATATGGATTCATGAATGTCAATATATTATACTGACAGGTAAAGAACATGGTGATATAAACTGCATGATTAAGCATTTGATTTTCATCTCATTCCATTTAATTATGGCATTTCCATTACATTTCTTTGTTATCATTATTATTATATATTACCTCACTAAGTCGATGACTTAGCGTGTGAGTGTTTCACACGTAGGATCCGAGATAGTAGACGATCAAGGTTAAGCAGCTGGACAACATTACTCCTGCAACTATCAGATCAGAGGGAATTTGAGCAGTAGGTCCTTTTGCTATGTAAATGAATGTTGGCATGTAATCAAAGTGTCAAGTAATGTATACTCTAATTATTTTGATAAATTTGTATTAACATATGTATATTATTATATATTTTAATAATATAAGTTCAAATGTTTTATCGGTTTTTTTAGAGTATTATTTTGTTTAGTTAATGTGACATCCTGGATTCGTATCCGGGTCGGGTATGGGTTGAGGGTGTTACATTTAATGGTATCAGAGCTATGGTTTAGCCGATTCTGGGCATAAACCAGAGTCTATAGGGTCTTTAAATAGAATACATACCAACAAATAGTGAGAACTTCTGATCTGGTATAGTATGAGTATGTTGTTTTGCTAATAGAACAATGTGTTTATTTTATTAGATGTCTGGACATAATAGCTCCCGAAGTGAAACGGGAGAAGATAGGTCTGCTGAAAGCAGTAATTCACCTGCCCTGGCCAGGCAAGGTGAAGAACATGCATCTCAAGGAGTGCCTGTGCAAGATCAGGATACGTTCTTCATAATGTTAGACGCTATTCTGACGCGTCTTCAACCTCCTGCTCCACCAACTCAAAGAATGAATGTAGCAAAAGAGTTGAGAGGTTTAGGAGCTCCCAAATTTAAGAGAGAAGCCGAGGAAGGGCTGGTAGCGGTGGATCTTTCGCTAGATGACTTGAAAATCATGTTGGATGGTCTCCACTGCTCTGAAGTGGAGAAGTTAGATGTAGTTGTCTCTTTACTGAGGGGTCAGGCGAGAATATGGTGGACGAACGTCACCATGAGGATGTCAAATGACCAATTGACTTGGTCTTTGTTCTTAGATGAATTTAAAAACAAGTACATTGGAGATAAATTTATTCGGCAGATGAAGCAAGAGTTTATGAACTTGAAACAGATGAACCGCTCTGTATATGAGTATGAATATGAGTTCAACAAGCTGAGTAGGTTTGCATCTGAATTTGTGCCTACTGAAAAAGAGGCTTGTGAATGGTTTGTCGAGGGCTTACACCCTAGATTGAAAGAGATGCTAATAGTATTGAATTTGTCCTCGTTCCAAGAGGTAATCAATCATGCCAAGGCTTTTGAAAGAGCTCAGAATGAGAGATTCGGGGATTTTAGAGTTCAGACATCAAAGAGGACGGATGCTTCTTCTAGCTCAGCACCACCAAAAAGAGGAAAAGATTCAGGATTTCGTTCACAAGCTAGATCAAAATCAGTTGCATCATTTGCTAGGGGAGTAAGTCAGGCAAGACCTAGACAGACACAGTCAGTGGGATCTGGTGTTGGGAGATGTAATCAGGGTCAAGCAAGACAGTGTCAGCACTGTGGGAAAAACCATTTTGGGCTTGTCGGATGGCTGCTGGGACTTGTTTCCGATGCGGGGATGTCATATATTTTATCCGAGATTATCCATTGATGGTTGGTGAGCCTGCTTCATCTGAGAGAGTTGGCTCTGCCTCACAGAGAGGACGAGGAAGGGGCAGAAGAAGAAACCAGTCTGAATCCTCTACATAACATGAAGTTCGCTCAACTGCTCGGGTATACAATTTAAAGACAAGTGAAGATCGGGATGATCCTGATATTATAGTAGGTACTTTTTAGTTGTATGATAAATTAATATTGATATTGATTGATCTGGGCTCTAATTATTCCTACATTACAAGTAAATTATTAAAGAAATTGAGGATTCCCTTAGTAGCCACGAGTAATGAAATTATAGTAACTAATCCTTTAGGCCATAGTGCTCGAGTAAACAAAGTCTGTAAGGGGTGTCCCATAAAGATTCAGGGAATTGAATTCCCTGCTAATGTGATAGAATTACCCTTTGACGAGTTTGAAGTGATTCTGGGAATGGACTGGTTGTTCCGTTACTATGGGGATGTTAATTGCATATCGAAAAAGGTAACCTTGAAAAGTCCAAGAGGAACAAAAATAAGTGTGATCAGTGAAAGATTTAATCCTTTAGAAAATGTAATATCAGTAATGTCTACTAAGAAGCTATTGCTACAAGGATGTCGGGGTTTTCTTGCAAATGTGATAGATACCAGAGCTAAAGAGAAAGGATTGAATGAGATTTTAATAGTTCAGGAATTCCCTGATATTTTTCTTGTTGAGTTACCAGGATTACCTCCAGATAGAGAGGTAGAATTTCAAATTGAAGTAATGCCGGGAACAGCTCCGATTGCAATGACACCTTATCGGATGGCTCCGAAAGAATTACAAGAGTTAAAGAATCAATTGCAAGAGTTGTTAGAAAAGGGATTTATTCGACCAAGTGTGTCACCTTGGGGAGCTCCGGTGTTATTCGTTAAGAAGAAAGATGGATCAATGCATCTCTGCATGGACTATCGACAGCTCAATAAGGTGACAATAAAAAATAAATATCCCCTCCCACGCAAGGAGCTTCGGTATTCTCGAAGATTGACTTACGTTCTGGTTATCACCAATTAAAGATTCAGGAGAAGGACATTCCAAAGACTACTTTTAGAATGAGATATGGTCATTATGAATTGTATCCGAAGAATGTATAATGGACCCTCAAAAGGTTAAAGTTATAATGGACTGGGAAGTTCCCAAGAATGTATCCAAAGTTCAGAGTTTCATTGGACTTGTCGGTTATTATCGAAGATTTGTTAAGAATTTTTCGATGATAGTGCTGCATTTAACGAAGCTGATGAGAAAGAATGCACCGTTTGTTTGTACTTTTGAATGTCAAGAAAGTTTTGAAGCTTTAAAGAGGATTCTGACAGAAACTCCTATATTGGTTCAACCGGAATCTGACAATAATTTTGTCGTATACAGTGACGCATCCCATAACGGGTTGGGGTGTGTATTAATGCAAGAAGGAAATGTGGTAGCGTATGCATCGAGGCAGTTGAAACCACATGAAAAGAATTACCCCACCCATGATTTAGAAATGGCTGCAGTGGTGTTCTCTCTTATGATTTGGCGTGATTATCTGTATGGAGAACGATGTTACTTGTATACAGATCATAAGAGTTTGAAATATCTGATGACTCAAAAAGAGCTTAATTTGAGACAAAGGAGATGGGTTGAGTTTTTAAGAGATTATGATATAATAATTGACTATCATCCCAGAAAGGCTAACGTGGTAGCAGATGTTGTGAGTAGGAAGACGTTTGTAGCTTTACGAGCTATGGATGCAAGGTTATCTTTGACTAGAGACGGTGATCTATGTGCAGAGTTAAAACTTAAAACAGAATGGTTAGACCGAATAGGAGAATTACAAAGTAAAGATGAAAGGTGTTTGAAAAGAATTGATCAAGTAAATAGCAAAGCGATTAAAGACTTTGAGGTTAAGTCAGATGGAAATTTGTATTATAAAGGAAGAATTGTGATACTCGAAAACTAGGATTTGAAGAAAGATTTATTGACAGAGGCTCATTGTAGTCCATTGACGATGCACCCGGGTGAAACTAAGATGTATATGGATTTAAAAGATCGGTATTGGTGGCCAGGGATAAAACGAAGCATCACCGAATTTGTGTCTAGGTGTTTGACATGTCAACAGGTCAAAGCCGAACATCAAGTTCTGTCTGGATTATTGCAACCACTTTCTATTCCACAGTGGAAGAGGGAAAATGTGATGATGGATTTTGTTTCGGGGTTACCCTTGACTCCGAACAAAAGAGATTCAATCTGGGTAATTGTTAATCGATTGACTAAGTCAGTGCATTTCCTTTCGGTTAGAACATATTTCTCTATGAAAAAGTACGCGGAGCTATATATTAGCGAAATTATTAGATTGCATGGGGTGTCTGTTTCTATAGTCTCTAATCAAGACCCTCGATTCACTTCGAGATTTTGGAAATCTTTGCATGGAGCATTGGGAACTCGTTTAAACTTTAGTACGGTTTTTCATCCTCAGACTGACGGGCAATCAGAGAGAACTATTCAGATATTGGAAGATATGTTGAGAGCATGCGTAATGGAATTCAAAGGATCATGGGAAAAGTATTTACCGCTGGCAGAGTTCGCTTACAACAATAGTTATCAGTCCAGTATAAAGATGGCCCTATACGAGGCATTATATGGGAGGAAATGTCGTACTCCCTTAAATTGGTATGAACTCAAAGATCAAAGTGTTCTTGGTCCGGATTTAATTCAAGATGTAGAAAAGAAAGTTCAAGAAATTCAGCATAACCTCAAGGTAGCCTCTGATCGACAAAAGTCCTATTCTGATCTTAAAAGAAAAGAGATTAAATTTGAGGTTGGAGATAAAGTTTTCCTTAAAGTATCCCCCTGGAAGAAAGTATTACGATTTGGTCGGAAAGGAAATTTAAGTCCGAGATTCATTGGGCCATATGAAGTTGTTAAGAGGATATGACCTGTGGCATATCAGTTATCTTTGCCACCAGAAATGGAGAAAATTCATAATGTTTTCCATGTGTCTATGTTGCAGAGGTATAGGTCTGATCCCTCTCACATCATTGCACCAGAACAAGTAGAAGTCCAATCGGATCTAACATATGAAGAAGAGCCAGTGAGAATATTGGATTATGAAGTAAAACGATTGAGGAATAAAACTGTTTCATTGGTTAAAATTCTCTGGAGGAATCATAAAGTAGAAGAAGCCACGTGGGAACGTGAAGAAGATATGCGATTTCAATATCCTCATTTGTTCTTGCAATGAAAATTCGAGGACGAATTTTTTTAAGGGAGGGAGATTTGTGACATCCTCCATACTGGGATAGTGATTAAATTATGAAATTTTAAAATTTAGTGACCAAAGTAGATAAATTGAATAGTTGGAAGATTTAATGGGAATGTTTTATGTAGGATGGATAAGCAAAGAAGGGAAATTAAGAGGGCAAATGAGTCTTTTAGCAAGAGAAATAATTAAATATTAATTAAGGTTATTTAATAAACCACGTGGAAGTTAGAAGAGAAGGCAAAAGTTTCCAGATTTCTCTTCTTCTTCTTTCTTCTTCCCCGTGAGACCAAGCTAAAGGTGAGTTTTCTTGTTAATCAAATTCTCGATGAATTTAAGGTTGCTTATTGATTAGTAGATGATAACTAAGCTTAATGAAAGCTTAGATTATCTTAAAACAACAAGATGAGGAGTATATGAAGGATTAAAGAAAGGAAGTAAAAAAGTAAAATCTTATAATAGAGTTCATAATAAGAATTAGAAGTGGGATTTGACTTGTCACCAAGCTAATTAAAGGATATGAAGTGTTAGAATTCAATTTAGAACATGTTGGAAATTGAGTGAAATTCTTAAATTTTATATGGAGAATTGGATTTCTAAGTTTTTAAGGTATCTAATAGATAATAATTAGTTTAAGTAAGTGTATGCAAATTAGGGATATAAAAGGAGGTGAAATATAAAGTGTAGAGAAGATTATAAAGATATTTTCGTGTTTAAATGGCATTTCTGGGCTATGTGCATCGATGCACATTCAATGTGCACCGATGCATCAAGGATAAATCCCAGAAATTGTTCAAGGTGTATCGATGCACAGGAAGTGCATTGATGCACTCTTTTAAAATATACAAACATCGAATGCCATCAATGCATCGATGCATAAGGAGTGCATCGATGTACCCCCTTAAATATAAACATCGAATAGGATTTATGCATCGATGCATGGTGTGGTGCATCGATGCATACCTTCATTAAAAGATGAAAATGGCTTTTCTTTTAGCCCAAGAAATGATAGTTTAGAATACAGTAATTAGTATACTGATTAGTATCAATGAATTACTCTGTAGATACCAAGCCTAAACAAGTTCCAGAACAATTGCCTCGTAAGATCGATCGAGGAAAAAACAAGAAAATATAGGTGAGTGCATATGCATAGCATGAATATGTATTTTATTCAGTTCTAGACTTGTGATAAGTCTAGATTCAATATTTTGATACATGATCGCATTTCATATTATGATACATGACATGAATTCATATTATACGCATTAAGTGACATGAATATGCAGGAAAAGTTATATAAGCTATGTGATAAAGTGATGGAACATGATATGTTTATGTGATAAAGTGATGGAACATGATATGTTTATGTAATAAAGATATGGAAATTATATGTCTATACAATATAAATTATGGGAATGGTGGAAGCCCATGTAATGTAGATGAGAACTATAGGTATAGTTGGTATGCCAAGAGTAGAGGGTCTACGCGGTCCTTCGGGACATATATGTATTCTTTGGAACATGTGTGAGGTCTTTTAAGACACATACTTGATCCTTGGCATATGTTTATGATTCTTAAGGAATTATCTACGTGGTCCTTAGGGATAATCTTATATGGAACTATGGTGTAATTCTACGTGGCACTTCGGTGCAATTCTACGTGGCATTTCGGTGCATTTATACGAGCTGTGGTGACAACGTAGTGCACAACCTCACAGTACTCACATACCTTAGGTTATCAGTATGGTATCATGGGCCAATAATCTTATTAATATGGATTCATAAATGTCAATATATTATACTGACATGTAAAGAACATGGTGATATAAACTGCATGGTTAAGCATTTGATTTTCATCTCATTCCATTTAATTATGGCATTTCCATTACATTTCTTTGTTATCATTATTATTATATTGCCTCACTAAGTCGATGACTTAGCGTGTGAGTGTTTCATACGTAGGATCCGAGATAGTAGACGATCAAGGTTAAGCAGCTGGACAACATTACTCCTGCAACTATCAGATCAGAGGGAACTTGAGCAGTAGGTCCTTTTGCTATGTAAATGAATGTTGTCATGTAATCAAAGTGTCAAGTGGTGTATGCTCTGATTATTTTGATAAATTTGTATTAACATATGTATATTATTGTATTTTAATAATATAAGTTCAAATATTTTATCGGTTTTTTTTAGAGTATTGTTTTGTTTAGTTAATGTGACATCCTGGACTCGTATCCGGGTCGGGTATGGGTTGAGGGTGTTACACATCTAAAATAGAAAAAAAATTGAGTAATTAAAAAAATACAAAGAAGACAAATGCACAAGAGCTGAGACATTCTTAACCAATTTTCAGGGAAAGCCCCCTTGAGATGCTCTGAAACTGGAATGGATCCCCTGCAGCCTAAGACACCTTCTCCAATATACTGAGACATAAGATAATTCCACATCATCATTAAAAAATCACTTCAATAGTTTTTTTAAATTTTTAACGATAGGTGATTAAAATAAAAGTAAAATATAACGTTTTGTATGATTTTGAAAAAAATAATTATTAAATAATTAAAACATAACAAAAATTATAATTAAGATACTAAATATGTAATTTACCCTGATTAAAATGACATATTTTTTACTCAACGGTCAAGTATAACAACAACAACAACAACAACAAAACCCTATTCCCATATGCAATGGGGTAAGGGAAGGTAGGGTAGTAGGCTGCCCCCAACACCAGGTTGAGAGCAGCTTCCGTGGAAGACCTCCAGCAATAAGAAAATTTAAAATAAAGATAAAATACAATTCATATATAAATAAATAAATACATAGTTGAGCAGTCTTTATATGCGCGTCTGTACTGGGAAGTAATCCCTGCAAATAAATTCCTGCGTAAAAATCTCTGCATATAGACAGAAACATAAGTCCCGACTAAATTTAAAAAGAGGAAATATAAAGAGAAGGATAACCAGAAGTCAGCGATAGCAAGCTACTAGAAGGAATAAAGTCAAATGGGTTAAAAACCTAAACTAAGGCAACACTACTCCGCTACCCTAGTTCTAAGCCTTCATAAATTCCAATGACAGAAACGTATAAAAATTAGAAGTCATGGAAATTACTACAAAGGCATTAAAAAGAAGACAGAGATGATGCACCCTATGGCTGTGACCCACACTACTCGGCTACCCTGGTCTTAAGTCTCCATACTTTCCTATCAGAGGTCATGTCCTCGGTAAGGGCTAAATCCTTCAAATCAGATCTCAAGCAGTCTACCCACTTCCTCCTTGGTCGTCCTCTCCTTCTGGCACCGTCGACTGTAATCGACTCTACCCTCCTGACCGCATCTGACGGTTGTCATCTAAGGATATGCCCAAACCACCGTAGTCTTCCCTCCCTCAATTTTTCGGATATATACACCACCCCCAAGGACATCCTAATTGTAGAATTTGGTGTCATATCCCACATAGTCCTACCACATGTCCATCGAAGCATTCTCATTTCTGCGGCCTCCATCCTCCTTACGTGATCCTTCTTGATTGCCCAACATTCTGATCCATACAACAGCGCTGGTCTTATTGCCATTCTATAAAATTTTCCCTTAAGCTTTAGAGGCACCTTCTTGTCACAAAAAACTCCAGTTGCAGCCCTCCACTTTAGCCATCCCGCCTTTATACGGTGTGTAGCGTCATCATCTACACCCCCCATCTTTATGTATCATAGACCCCAGGTACTTGAAACAATCCTTTGAGGGGAGAACGTGTCCTTCGATGCATATTTCTACATTTTCATCATTTTGTTTCCCACTGAAGTTTGAACATAAATACTCTGTCTTTTCAATATTGATCCTTAGACCTTTTTCTTCCAAAGCAGTCTTCCAGGTAGCCAGTCAACTATTCAACTCTGTTTTTGTTTCAGCAACTAGGACAATGTCGTCAGCAAAAAGCATACACCATGGAATACCGTTTGGGGTCGCACAATAGATGTCGTCCATAATCAAGGTGAAGATGTAAGGGCTAAGAGTCGACCTCTGGTGGAGTCTGATTTCCACCGAGAAAGCCTCGGTGTCGCCAACTGTAGTCCTGACGTATGTAGTAGATCTACAATACATATCACGAATCTCCCGGATATAAGCAGTTGAGATTCGTCTCGTTTCCAAGGTCTTCCATATCATATCGCGGGGAACACTATCATACGCATTCTCAAGGTCAATGAACGCCATGTGAAGATCTCTATTTTTTCCCTATATTTCTTTATAAGTCGTCGAAGAAGATGAATCGCCTCCATAGTAGACCTGGCATAAAGCCAAATCGGTTTTCCGAAACCCTAGTAATCTGTCTCAACCTAGCCTCTATTACCCTTTTCCATAGCTTCATGGTATGACTGAGTAGTTTAATACCTCTGTAGTTACCACAACATTGGAGATCTCTTTTATTCTTATAGATTGGTATCACCGTAGACTCTCTCAACTCCTCTGGCATCTTGGCAGTCTCTAAAATAATATTAAAGATATTGGTCAACCACTTAACTCCATCTTCTCCTAGGGCCAACCACACAGTGATAGGAATTTGATATAGACCGACAGCTTTGTCCCTCCCCATCTTTCTAAGAGCCATTTTGACTTCCTCAATCTCAATCTTACTGGTAGGGCAATCATCGTCCGTAGTATGATGGTTGACTGACCCATCAACGGTACTATCTCTGCAGGTAGAGGCACCGTCAGTAAATAAGCCGGAGAAATAACTACCCCAAACCCTCTTAATATCATGATCTTTCACTAAAAGAACACCATTGTTATCCATAATAAACCTAATGATACCTAAATCCTCGTATGCTTATCCTTTGCTATAGCCACTGTTTTCTTGGCTTCCCTCTTTGTTTCCTTGTATCTTTGTTTAGCTCTCGATCTTTCATCATCGTCATTGCATTGTAGAAACTCCTTGAAGCAAGTTTGCTTTGTCTTCACCTTAGTTTGGACTTCGTCGTTCCACCACCACGATTCTTTATGTTCCTTGACCTTCCCTGTCGACAACCCAAGGGTGTTTTTGCCCACCTCTCTGATGGAATTTGCCATATTTTTCCATAACATATCTGCATTATTTGAGTTTGTAGTTTCAAAACCTGTATGAGACAAAACCTTACTCCTAAAGTCATCAGTTGTCGCTCCATGTAAGTTCTTCTAAAAGATCCTAGGTTTACCTAGTTTAGCCTTCCTATGAGTGCTCCACCCGTGACGTACGCAAAACACCAAAACCAACAATCTATATTGTGATGTACATGCCTCTTCAGGGAACACCTTACAGTCAATGCAAGCTCATCGTTCCCAATTTCGAACCAGGATGTAGTCGATTTGGGTACAATGTCCCCCGCTATGGAACGTAATCAAGTTCACATCTCTCTTGTTAAAGAAGGAGTTAGTGACACCATATCCTGTGCAATAGCAAAATCAAGCAACGTGCTCCCCTCCTCGTTCCTACTACCAAAATCGAAACCCCCATGAACACTGTCATACCCGTCGATTGTACTACCTATATGGCCATTGAAGTCTCCCCTTATGAAAAACTTTGGTCCTCTAGAATGCTCCTAAGTACATCATCAAACGAATCCCCGAAGCAATGTTTCTCCCCCTCCCCTAGGCCAACGTGTGGGGCATACACTGAGAGGACATTCACCACTTCCGCTTCTATAATAACCTTAATCATCATGATCCTATCACTGTATCTACAAACTTCAACTACATTTTCCTTGTGCTTAGAGGATACCAAGATCTACGCTTGAATACCACAACTTGTACCCGTTATACTCTCTGGCGTGAGCCTCTTTCCACCTAGTCTCTTGAATACATGCAAAATCTATTTTCCTATTACTTAGTACGTCGGTCAGCTCCAGCAACCTAGCATTTAATGTGCCTACATTCAATGTACAAACTCTAAGTCTAGTCTCCTTGACACCACTCTGTCGAGCCCGCCCCCTATACACCCTATGGGATCTAAAAGAAAGACATGACCTCAAGTAATCATCTATAGCCGAAGCTATGAGGAATTATAAAAAAAGAATCCAAAGAAGACAGAAGGTAATCAAAATCCCGAATTCGCAAATCTTAAACAAGATAAAGTAGCCAAATTTCTGGAAATTAGCCGGTTTAAAACAAGATTATCCTAGGAGAAGGAACCCAAACTGAAACAGCAATGCGTTACTACAAAAGGCAATTCAGTAAATATAAAGGGAAGAATAAGAACTGACAGTGCTTCTCCTTTGCTCAGCAGCAACAGCAAGTGCAAAAGCAACCAGATCAATCACAAAAACAATAGTACTTATAGATTATGTTCTTCCTTTAGCCAAAATAAAAGAAATCTACAAACAAAACTTCAATAGAAAAATATATCTATAGTATATTTAAAAAAATACTCTATATGACAATTAACGACATTCCTTAAAAATGAAAAGGAAAGAAATTTTTGGGAGAATTGAAATGAGGAACGGAAGGCAAAGATCTGCTTCTGATGTATCAATAAGATTATTTGATTATTTATGATATGAGGGGAAAATGAGACGAAACAGCTATAGGGAGATGTAAATCTGGGAAAATCTGACGGATCAGATGCAGATGTAGATGAGTTTTTACTCTTTGAAGAAGCTCGTAACTCTTTTCCCCGGAGCCAAATGTTCCTCCTTTCGTAAAGCTAAAGCCTTTCTATTGTAGATCTGGCTTTGGGGAAGTTAATAGATACACAGAAATGGAATCTAAACAAACAGAAAAAGCAAATGAAACGTGAACTTCGTCAAGTATAACAAATGTTCCTTGTTAACTGCATTATATATATATATATATATATATATATATATATATATATATATATATATATATATATATATAAGACGCCATTGGTGAAATATTTATTGCCTAGACTTCTTTTAAAAATATGTCTAGGATTATTTTTCTTTGAAAAGGTTTTAGGATTAATTTTATTTCTACAATGGCCTCAAATTAGTGACATTATCTATTTTTAATTGTATTAATTTACTTTTTAATTTTATAAATTATATTAATATTAGTTTCATGAACGAAAATTATCGTTGATTATTATTATGCATATATAATAATTAAATGTATCAACATGATCATCCACAATAATAACGAAATATTTTAGAGAAAAAAACTTGAGTGACCCAAAATATCTTATAATATACGATTTTAACTATTTTTTTTGTATTTGCAAAAATAACCAACGAATTCGCAACTCAATTTTGAATTCGCAACACGAAAGCCAATTTCGCAACACAGTTTCCGAATTCGCAGCTCGAATTTGGAATTCGCAACACAGAAGTCGAATTCGCAAATCGAATTTGACATTTTCACAACACGAATTTTTTTGAGTAACTCGATTTTTAAATTCGCAACACGAGTTACGTTTTCGCAACTCGATTTTCTAATTCGCAACGCAAGTTTCAATTTTGCAACACGAATTTCGTTTTTGCAACTCGATTTTCGAATTCGCAACGCGAATTTAAATTTTGCAACTCAACTTTTAATTTCGCAACACAAATGTTTTGAGTATATAAACTACCCTAAATCGCAACTCATAACCTAAACCCCTAAATCGCAACTCAATCCATCTTCATCTCTCACTCTCTCCGACGACATCCGTCCCCATCTCCAGTGAGCCCCCTCCATCTCCATCTCTCACAACCACCCTCGACCCTCTTGGAAACTGCAACCCCCATCAACCGTAACCACCACCAACCACCCTATCCACGACTGCAAACACAACCCTCTTACTTTATACAAAGTTACCATTGTCACGTTCTTGTTTACTCTATTAGTACTAATATAATAAGTGTTATACAATCATGAATATATAATACAACGTTTGCATCTAAAAATCACCTAAGTTAATAGTCCCAAAAGGTGAAGACGATTGTGATTGGGATTTTGATTTTGATTGCGATTTTGATTTCCCTTTACTTGGCACCATATGAGCTTTGGATTTTGATGAAGATCCATATTTTGGTGGAGGAAAAGATGATTGTGATGACACTGGTGCTCCACAGGTCAACCTTGTATAACCATTTTCCTTGCAACGACTACATGTCGATATCTTCTTCTCTTCACCCTTAGACAGTATACGATCGTGATTTTTTGGTCGGTCAGGTAGCCTTCTGTCAATGACTGGTGGCAAAACTGTTTGTAAGTCATCTGGTATATCCCACTCAGAAGGATGTGGAATAGGGTAGACAATCTCGGCATAAGTCTGTCGATATACTTTTGTAGTGTAGCAATTCATAGCGTATGCGTTTGAATCATCTTGGTTTAGATGAAGAGCAACTTTTATAACATGGTCACATGGATAACCATATGTTTGTCATTTCATACAACTACATGTCTTTGTGTTTAGATCGACAAGTCCATTTAAGTTATTATCCAAGACTTCAAACAAAGTGTTTGAACATGGTTCAACTCTCCATGACGTTGACTTCACAACACGTTTCGTTATCTTTTTTTCAGTCCATGGTGTAACACGACGTTCCAATGTTTCTGTGATTTTAAATAAATGATACTTAGTAAAATCTATTAAATATGATAAGTTACGAATTTAAAGAAATAATATTTGCATGGTATTGTGAAGTCCATGGTATTGTGGTACTATAAATTACATTAATATTAGTTTTATGAACGAAAATTATCGTTGATTATTATTATGCACATATAATAATTAAATGTAACAACATGATGATCCACAATAATAACGAAATAATTTATATGTGAATTAAGATGTGATAATGAGATTTAATTACTTTTTGTCGAGTTTGATTACTTAACTAACTTTTATTAAAAAAATGAAATTTATTTAATAATTAAGTAAAAAAATATTAATACTTGAAGGTTAATCTTTTTTATACAACGTGACAAACAAGATTTCAAATTTGTTTCGATAATTAGTGACTTCTTAAATTCAGTCGTAGTTAAATGTGTGTCTAAATAAAAACGTTTAACCTTAAAAGCATATTTCACATCGTCAAATTATAGAGTGAGCAAAAATACCTCTATTTGCAATTGGACACTCGTACTCCAAAATAAGAATAAGATAAAATCTTGAACGAAAAGAAAACTTCTCAAAAATACTTTTTGTTATTTTACTTATTCGAATGAAATTATATCTACTGTAGATTCAAGCTCGACATGCTACAGGTAGGGGTGCACAAAAAATCCGAATATCCGAATATCCGAAAAAAATATCCGAAACCGGTTTTGGGAAAAACCGGTTTTTTTTAACCGGATCGGATTTTTTTAAACCGGTTATTTTAACCGGTTTGGAGAAAAAAAACCTAGACCGGTTTTTTTACCAGATAAAAAACCGGTTTGAAAAAAAACCGGTTAAAAAACCGGTTTTTATCCGAAAAAAAAACCGGTCTGGGTTTAAAAAACTAGCCGTTAATATAGCCGTTTGTGACCGTTTTTGACCGTTTTTTTCTTTAAAAAATTACCATTTTACCACCCTAAACATGTATAAATAGGTTGGGGATGTATTTGGTTGATTACAACTTTCTCAAATCTTATTACACAACACTTAAACATCTCTCAAATCTTAGTTTTGTAATTTTTTATTCATCATGAGTAACACTGCTGAATCTTCCGTCGGGGGAAACCTTGAAGTCGTGAGAGTGATCGAACACACTCGAAACAAAGATATTTGGGATCACTACGATTTATGTGAGATGTCAAATGGCTCGAGGAGGGCGCGTTGTAAACTTTGTCTAAAGTTTCTTGCATCGGAAGGAAACACAACGTTGAAGAACCATTTGACAAAATCATGCAAGACACTTCGCTCAAGATCGGATCCTAGTCAATCGAATCTTACACCGCAAGGTGGTGTTTTTGTTTACGACAACGAAAAATTACGAGAAGCGTTTACAAAGTTCGTGATTACAAAAGCATTGTCGTTCGACCACTTTGATGATGAAGATTTCACGACAACAATTCAACAACTAATGCAACCACGTTATACTCAAGTAAGTCGTACTACCCTTAGAAGAGATGCTATAAAAATGTGGCGTACGGCGAGGGAAAAAATGATTTTAGGATTCCAAGAACACCGTTATGGTGTGTCGCTTACATGTGACGTTTGGAGTTCCCCTCATAATACCGGAAATTCTTTTTTAGCCGTTACGTCACATTGGTTAGATCAAGATAATTGGCAAATGATGAAAAGAACAATCGCGTTTGAATTATTCGGTGAGCCGCATACCGGTGCTAATTTATTTACACTTTTAAAACGGGTAATTTGTCTTTATAAATTAGAAAATAAAGTTTTTTCTATATCTTTTGATAATGCATCGAATAATACAAACGCGATTCCAAGATTGAAAATATTACTTTCACCGATTTTAGACGGTGCGTTTTTTCATACCCGTTGCGTTGCACACATAATTAATTTATCCGTGCAAGCCGGTTTGGAGGTTATTGAGCCAATTAGATTAGAATTTAAAACAATGATAAAATCGATTCTTTGTAACAACAACAAAAGACTAAATGATTATAAACGATTTTGTAAGTCTGTTAATAAAAAAGCTTTGGGTCCTAATTTGGATTGTCCAACTCGTTGGAACTCAACTTGGATGATGATGCATACTGCCTTAAGGCAAAGGGAAACATTGCAAACATTTCACGATCGGCTTTTCGAGAGGGGTCATGTCCCAGACATTTATCCGGATTCGAGTTGGGAAACTATAGCCAAAATAACCGATTTGCTTGAGGTTTTTAAAAATGCAACAACTTTTTTATCCGGTGTTTATTACCCTACTAGCCCGTTGGTTCTTAATCAAATATTTTTGTTGGCTACCCGACTAAATGACTTTGAATTTGAAACCGAAGTTTTTCAAGAAATTGGCTTTGCAATGAAGGAAAAACTTTTAAAATATTTTAAGGAGATTCCCCCCATTTTTACTTGTGCCGCCGCTTTAAACCCAACGTTAAATGTTGGTGGGGTTGAAACACTAATTGAACAAATTGCGTTTGCTTTTAATCTAACCGATGATGAACCCAACTTTGTCCAAAACCAAATAAATTATTTTAACAAATGTTTTCGAGACATGTTTGCAATTTATTTAAATAAATACGGATCAAGTAGTGTAATACACGATCAAATGAGAATGAATGCGGAATCATCTAGTAGACGTCCAAGTAACATAAATTTGAATCTTTTTAACACTCTTGTAAATTCCCAATCCAAACGATCACGTACTACCACCCCAAGTAGCGAGTTGGGAAATTATATGTCATGCGATTTTCTATCAAAAATGACATTTGAAGAGTTTGAAAGTTTGGATATTTTGGCTTGGTGGAAAGAAAAGGAAGCACAATTTCCGATTCTAGCCGCCATGGCCCGTGATTTACTAACCGTCCAAGCTTCTACGGTAGCTTCGGAATCCGCTTTTTCTGTTAGTGGCAGGGTTATATCGCAACGGAGATCAAGACTAAGTCCCGAGTCGGTGGAAGTATGCATTTGTTTAAAGGATTATTTGGATGGAGCGGCTCGTAAGCAACATATCACCACCCTAGAAGATGCAATTGATGCCGATTTGGAAGCAAACTTACACATTGAAGAAGTCGAACTTGGAATATCTCCTCCAAACGAAGAAGGCGAAGATGATGAAGAAGAGATGGCAATGTAGTTTATTTTATAACTTTATTTCAATTATCGTAAACTTTGTTTCAATTATCGAACTTGAAGTTTTTAAGTATTTGAATTTATCGAACTTGGAAGTTTTTAAGTATTTGAATTTATCAAACTTGGAAGTATTTAAGTATTTCAATTATGTTGAGTTAATTAAGTATTTCAATTAAGTATTTGAATTTATCGAACTTGAGGTTTGATGCTTTCTCTTTGATTATCTCTTGATTCTAGTTGCTTGATGTGTCTTGTCTTTGATCAATGACTTCTACGCTTGCTTAAATACACCTTGAATCACTTCTGAACGTTAGTGATAATTAATGAAGATAATATAGCGAATCGGTTCCCTAAGTGTAAAATTCAAATATTTCGACCGTTGAATAGGGGGGAATCGGTACCCCTATGGGGGAATCGGTTCCCTCCGAGCATTCTGGAAATCTCGGAGCCAAACCATTCAGTGAGGATTCGGTACCCCCTTGGGGGGAATCGGTTCCCTATGAGCAATCTGGAATATTAAAATCGGTTTTTTTATAACCGGTTTTTTAAAAAAACCGGTTTTTTTAAAACCGAAACCGGTTACACCGGTTAGGATATCCGGCCCTCCAAACCGGTTAGAAACCGAACCGGTTATTTTATAAACCGGTTTTTTTTCTATGGGAAAAAACCGAATCGGATAAAAACCGATCCGGATCGGATTGAAATCCGAATTATGTGCAACCCTAGCTACAGGTGAAGATTTTTTTTAAAAAAAAAATATTTAATATATTAATTTTATAATATTTTTAATTTATTATTTTATAATTTTAGATGTTTAAAATTTTTATTGATTTTTTTAATATTCAGTAATATTCTTTTAATATTTCTTAAAATTATAATTTTCTTAATTTTTATCTTTACTTAAAGATCATGTTAATCGAGTGGTCAATGATACTTATATTACTCACCTTGTGCAGATTCAAACCCGAAATCCACTTTATAAACGTAAATATCTTCAAACCTATTAAATAACTTCAATGATAAAGAGAAATATTATTCTTTCTAAATATCTTGAATTCGAACACCAACATCTATAAGATATATGTACGATTGTATGTTACCGATTGATTAAAAAAAACTCTGAATAAATATTATCTTGTGATCATCCAAACTAATAAAAATATATACCTAGTAAAAAAGATTATTTTTATAACATGAATAAACTTTTATAATTTTTTTTTTTTGAAAAGCTTGACCCCTTGCGTACTAGTTAATCTTGGAAAAGAGATGGTATAAAACTAGTAAAGGAATCAATAAAAGCATCTAATAAAGGACGAAATTATCCATCAAAAGAAGCGTTACGCTCACAAACGAGATAATCAACAAGAACGCTTGCCAATAAAACAATAACCAAAACAAAAACGCTTTCGAATGCAAAATAATCATTTGAGTTATTACAAATTATTAATTAAGGGCACAATAAAATAAAATAAAATAGAAAAAAGGGGAGAAGTTGAGGCATTCCCTGGGTTCACAAGGGCTCTGCAGTGTAATCAACCACATCTGATCTCCATACAAGATAACGCATTCCATGGGTTCATGAATTTGTATACAAGAAACGGCAGCAACAGCCATCACCGATCACAACATTTCTTGTGATCGCCGGACGCAGCGGCCAACCTTTCTCTTGAATTCATCTTTCCTATCTCTCCATTCCTTCTGCCAGTATCAACGACAAGTATTGATGAAAAGAACACACAGGAAAACATATTCCTTGGTTTTACAATCTCAACAGTATACCAATGTTGAAAAACTTCAGATTCATTAGTATTCACATGATTCTATGATAGAACAATATACTGATCACCATAGTGGTTTGACAAGATCACATAGTAATGAAATGACATAGGATTTAACTAGGCAAAGAAAACCATGTTAATGTACTAAAAATCCAAGTGCCATTTTTATTAATGGTAAACTGAGCTTGATAAAATAAGCATTTTGAAGGGAGTTTCATAACACTAGAGTCCTTAGTAGAAGGGTGGACACCATGTTAGGGCATCAAACATTCGGAAGTAACATCACATGCAACCACAGAAATCAATCACACTGAAGGGAAAAATGCAACTAGGAAGTTGAATAAACATCAACCAAACCAAAATAAAAAAAGGAATAAATTAATCAAGAAATGCAACAATCACTTACAGCAGCTTCAACATTTGCAGGAGATTCGTCGTTTGGGCTGGAAAGCATTGATATAATACTCAATACAATACTTTCAACCTGCCACATTGTTAGGATATACATTTGTTAATGCACTAACATAGCGTCAAGATAAAAGGGGGAAAGGACAACAGTAAGGAGCAGGGTGTCCATATATTAAAGTAATTGAAGTTTGAGCAATTTGAACTCTATGGCACTATGAATGTTATTGACACTTGAACAGGAAAAAAATAATACATAAACAAGTAAAAAAATAAAAAGACAAGTCAAGCATGACAGACACTTCACAAACATACCGTATGAACCGGCATCCAGCGCTCACTTGCAAGCTCATAGCCATTCGGATCATCACCAGGAGGATGAAGGATAGAAATGCAAACACGCCCATCAGGATAAACTGCAAAAACATTAAAGATCATATTAATTCTTGCATCAGATGAAGGCACAAGATTATGAACAGACAAAGGTATACCATTAGGATGCCAAATCTCTGTTGTAAATTTCATTGTTGGGGGACTGTTTGGATAATTAGGTGGAAAGCTCATGATGGCATTGAAAAATCCCCCTTCACTGAAATTAGAATATTTGTGTTCAAGCACATTAGTAAACAAAAATCATAAAGTTACATGATATGCCATAAAGAACTCAATTCATATCAAGATTACTTGAGGACAAAGTAGTAAAAAGAAAATATGCAGTGGGAAAATAAGACACATTAGAAAGGAACGTAAGCTACAAAACAAGGTAGCTTATTCTAGCGGTAAACATATACCATTGTGGAGAAGCATTTGCAATTAAACAAACTCCAAACGCACAAAGACGACAATTTTTGCCCCTCATAATCAACAACCTCCATATAGAAGCTAAGAACCTACCATTTTTCATTCTCAATTGAACCAAATCTACAAGAACCAGGTCTTAATGATGAATATACAGAAGCTTTCAGCAACTCTTACACATAGTTATTCCATATAAAAAGTGAAAACGAACAATTAGTTTTGTTGCTATTGCTGTGTGCAATCAATTCAAAAAACCTAACTGAATGGCGATTGGCAACACAATCACTAGGTAAACTCAGAACCATATATTCCAAACCTTACGACCACATAAAGCTCAAGCAAGATGATCCAATTTAGAACCCATAATTCTACTCAGGTTCGATGGAAGACCCGTAAATCAACTATTGCATCAATTAAAATCTAGCCAAGCCAATCTAATTTCAAAACCCTAATTCCTATCAAGCATTAATCTCCTTACCAAACGTTACACAAAAATCCACATCAAAGAATCCATAAGAAACAACTAATTTCAATCAAAGAAAAATAAACATCACCAGCAAAGAAGAAATGAAGAAGAACAAACTTACTAAAGAGTATCAGGTGGTCCGATAATTGTAACACTCCATTCAAAGATATTGTTGTCATCAACCAATCCGGCAGAGAACCCATCAACCGGATTCTTACAAAGATCTAGACAAAACACATAAATCAGAACCCATTTCAAAATCGACCCAAGCCCTCAAAAAGCAAATGATATTAAGAATCATTAAATTTGAAATCGATCAAAGAAAAGGAGTACCTTTGAGCTGTTTTTGAAGGAGGAGGCTGGCTTGAGATGCCATATAAACGATAGAGGATTCTAGAGAGAGCTGAGAAAGCCCTGCGATTTGAAGAACAAGAAAAAAAAAAGGAGGAAATTAAAAGTCGACACTTCGTTGCTATTTATAGATGTGTTAAATATCGATTTTGTTTGTTCAGATATATATATCGATTTTGTATTCTGCCGCTCCTTTTATGTCAATTATCAAATATATATTTAGAAAATACAAACTAAATTTAATTTTATCGAGATTAAAATTTAAGAATCATTTTTTTTAGTTCTAAGAATTGATATTTAGAAAATAAATATTTATAAAATAAAATCTAAATTTACTTGATTACTTATGTGGCTATAACTAGCTTCATATTATATCACTTGATTGTTTAATTAAATTGGATGATATTATTATGTTCCTATGAGATTATTAATGATTATTGATTATTAACGATTCTTGTACGATGCTATGTGAAAATAGATAGTCTTAATTTACCGTTGTTAGTGTAATTTCATGACTAAATCCTAAGAATAAAGACTAGGGAATTTGATGATGAAATATATTTTTACCAGCTGCTCATTATTTATATTGTTAGTATGTTTATATTTATGAATATTATGATATATATTAGATTAATAGTGTACTATTAAATATGTAAAGTTTGATGTTTGAATGTTTTCGTTTGTACGTTAGCATAATCAATTTAATGTGTTAATTTATATATGTGCGGACTAAATAGAATATATACTTAAAAGTCATTACATATTTCATAAAAACTTTGAAAAAGACAAAAAAAATCGTTATAATCACAAAAAATGAAAAATATTGATCATTAAACTTAGTTATATGTTAGAAAGAGCGTGAGAGTTTAAATAATGAGAAATATTGAGATTTTTATTTAAATTTATGATTTGTAATTGAGAAAATAATTTCAGTCACCGAAAATGCATTATAATATATGATTTTAACTAATTTTTTTTAGATTTACGAAAATGACCAACAAATTCGTAATGCGATCTCGAACTCCAATTTCGCAACTCAGTTTCCAAATTCACAACGCAAATATGTAAATCGCAACACAGAAATCAAATTCGCAACGCGATTTCCAAATTCGCAACGTGATTTACAAATTCGCAACAATGAATTTCAAATTCGCAACTCGATTTCTGAATTCGCAACTCGATTTTCGAATTCGTAACACGAATTTTAATTTCGCAACAGGTTTTATTTTCACAACACAAATGTTTTGGGTATATAACTACGCAGCAACAACAACTCATAACCTAAATCCCTAAATCGCAACTCATTACATCTCCATCTATTACTCTCTCCGGCGACATCCGTTCCTATATCCAACGACATCCTTCTCCATCTCTATTTTTTTACATAATTTTATTTCTATATAATTTTTTAATGATTTCTCTCCCAAATTATCAACTATCAACTTAATAAAGGTATGTTCTTCTCTAAGTTAGTGATGATATGTAGTTTATAGCTCGTTTGTTTAGTAAATTAATTTACAATTTGTAGAATGAAATCATCTAATATTGATCGTGTTTGGATAGATTTGTGTTTTGGAGGGTCATGGGAGAATGTTCATGGTGTTTTACGATATATGCCTTTATCCATGAATCTTCAACTAAAACTGTCATTAAAAAAGTTAACTTATGAAACTCTAATGTTATGTGTTGCAAAGAAATTGAATTTAGAGCCTCTAAGTGGATTTAGGTTATCTTATCAGAGAAAAGGTAAAGTTTATTTGTTAACCGACAATGAAGATGTTGAACGATTCATTGTTTACATTAGTGTTTCGCAAGAAGATGATGTTACATTGTATGTTGTTAAACCTAGAAGTAGTGAAGTTGGGTCAGTAGCGGGTAGTAATCAACTAAGTTCTTCAACCCCAGTTTATGCTGCTCACAATGTACAACGTTATTATCAACCTCCAAATTTAATTGTTCCACCACAATTTTATCACCAAGAAAATTTTGTTTAACCACATTTCCAATACCAAACACAATATCAAATACAATCTCAAAACTCACAACCTTTTCCTAATCCAAATCTCAATCAACTTTCAGCACCAAATTTTGGTTTTCGTATTGACCAGTTGGATGTTGATGAGCTAACAGAAAAAATTGTGAGTACTAGTCAGTATTCGAAATTTGATCTTGGTCAATACCCGGACTTTGATCTTGGTCAATACTCGGATTTTGATGATGTTTCAGAAGAAGAAACAGACCATGCGTGTAATGATTTTGATATTGGTCAATACTCGAATTTTGATGATGAAACAACCACTGCCGAGGAAGATATTGTTGATGATAATGAGGAGGAAGTTACGACTATGAATGAACATATTGAACATCTATTTTGTAATTCATATAACCCTGAAGAAGAAAAATAAGAAGAAAAAGTCCCCGAAGAAAAGAAAAAGAAGAAAATGCCACGGGAGTATAACTGGATATGCCAGAATTACTTCAGATACCGGAAGAAGAGTTGGTAAAGATAACAGTTGATTGTTACACAAAAGTTATTCGTATCAAGAAAGATGATTGTTTTGATACAAAGGAAGACTTGAAGATAGCTTTGTATACGAAATGTGTGGAATATGACTATCAACTAAAAGTTAACAAATCAAGCAAAGATCGTTTCAAAACAAGGTGTATGATTGACAAAAACTATACGTGACGTATGATTGCAAAGAGGATAAAAGATTGCGAAATGTTTCAAGTTAGGACTTTTATTGATAAACATACATGTTCAAGAACTCAAGTTTTTCCTCACCATAGATAGGCAAACAAAAAGGTGTTGGGTGGTTTTCTGGCTGAGTTAATGTTTTTGAATGGCAGGGTATATCGGGGACATGAAATTATGACTGACATGAATGCTCGGTTCAAGATCAGTATCTCATATTCTCAAGCTTGGAGAGCCAAATGTTATGCCTTGGAATTGTTAGGGGGCCGCCAGAAGCATCGTTTGCCCAACTGTCGGCTTATTGTCACAATTTAAAGCTGAAAAATCCTGGGTCGGTAACTCATATCAAAACAGATAGAGATGGACGCTTTGAGTTGCTGTTTATCGCCATTGGTGTTGCGGTTAGTAAATTAATATAATTTTGTTTACTCATTTTTGTTAGTTACATGCATTTCACATTTAAATGATTATATTTCTTGTGTATATTATTTTGTAGATTCGTTCGTTTATTACTTGCATGCGCCTAGTTATTATAGTTGACGGAGCATATTTGAAAGGTTGATACCTTAGAGTAAACTTATTAGCAGTAGCCATGAATGCTAACAATGGGATACTGCCAATAGCTTACGGGGTTGGCAAATCTGAAATCTCTGTTTCATGGATATGGTTTATGGGACATCTTAGGGATTGTATAGGTGATATTAGCAACCTGATAATCATATCTGATAGGGCAAACTCAATTGACAACGATGTTATAAGGTGTTTCCCAGATGCTTTTCATGGACTTTGTGGTGTTCATTTGTACAGAAATCTAAAATCAAGGTCTGCTGGTATAAAAAATCACAAATGGACATACTAGAAGGCTGTAAAAGCTTATCGGGAAGTAGATTTTAATAAGCATATAAATTGTTTAAGACGTGTTTTGCCTCAATGTGCTCAAACACTAGAAGACGTCGGGTTTGAAAGATGGTCAAGAGTATATCAACTTGGAGCAAGATATGGTTTCATGACGTATAATAGTGCAGAATCAATCAACGCTCTAAGTCGACTTCCCGAAAATTACCCATTACTATGTTAATGGAGTTTTTTCGAGCCTCTATTCAACAGTGGTACTACAAGAAAAGAAACCATGCAGGTATTATTTCTTTAAATTTGTAACTTATCATATTTAATATATATTTTACTAAGTATTATTTATTTAAATTTACAGGAACATTGGAACGTCGTGTTACACCATGGACTGAAAAAAAGATAATGAAACGTGTTGTGAAGTCAACGTCATGGAGAGTTGAACCATGTTCAAACACTTTTTTTGAAGTATTGGATAATAACTTAAATGAGCTTGTCGATCTAAATGCAAAGACGTGTAGTTGTATGAAATGGTAAACATCTGGTTATCTGTGTGGCCATGTTATAAAAGTTGTTCTTCATCTAAACCAAGATGATTCAAGCGCATACGCTATGGATTGCTACACTATAGAAGTATATCGACAGACTTATGTCGAGATTGTCTACCCTATTCCACATCCTTCTGAGTGGGACATACCATATGACTTACAAATAGTTTTGCCACCAGTCATGGACAGCAGGCTACCTGGCCGACCAAAAAATCACGATCGTATACCGTCTAAGGGTGAAGAGAAGAGGATATCAACATGTAGTCGGTGCAAGGAAAGTGGTCATACAAGGTTGACCTATGGATCACCAGTGCCATCACAATCATCTTTTCCTCTACCAAAATATGGATCATCATCAAAATCCAAAGCTCATATAGTGCCAAGAAAAAGGAAATCAAAATCTCAATCACAGACGGCTTCACCTTTTGGGACTTATTAACTTAGGTGATTTTTAAATGCAAACGTTGTATTATGTGTATTTTATGTGTGAATGAATACATTTTTAGTTAGACATGCATTAGTAACTTGAGTTTCAACATTGCTATGATCTGTTCAGTTGTTATCACTTATCAGATTGTTGTCTTTTATCTTTTTCAATTGTATTTTATGTAGTCAAATATGCAACGTGAAAATCAAATTCGCAACGCAAAAATCGCAATGCGAATTTGACTTTCGCGTTGCGAAAGTGTACCTTCAACAGGTCTTTTTACCTTCAACATAATGCAGATTGAAAATTAAACAACAAATCAATTAAACATTGTTGTAGGTACATTATTTGGAAAATAATGTTACGGACTTCGTTAGAAATAACTCTTTTTCATCGGATTAATTTCATTGTGGGTACATTATTTGAACATTGTTATATATAAATTTGTTGTGTATGTATGTTTTGGTTTGATTATATTGTATGTATATTTTCATTCAGATGGGATGGGATGGGATGTGCATAACAAAACAATATATCTCTTCTAAGTGAGTACTTTATTCCCACCATGTGACAAGAGTGACAACCCCATCAACTCACAACTCAACTTTGAACTCAATCAATATTGTCTTTTAGCTTGATGGTTCATAAAGCATGTTACTTGAACAGTATGAATCAATTATGCAATTTTCATGTTCAATTTAACACTGCATTTCAAATTCATTTCATATGTAATTGGAGTTTGAATTTAAATTTCAATTTGAGTTTGAATTTCAATATAAATTTCGGATCCACTATAAATATTAGCCTGAGCCTTTGTTCTATCCAAAAAACAACTTACTCAATGGAATAACTTAGCCAATATGCATGTTATCATTGATTATTCTTAATTTCCATTGTTTTTTTTTCAACTTTAAACGCGAGGGAAATCCCGACCATCGTAATTTTTGGTTAACAAGCAGGAAGATTGGATATCCGAAGAATGTCTTTCGGATACTATCCATTTCAGTAAGCTCACTGAGATAGGTTAACCCTAAACTGAAACTATCTTAGCTAAACATACTTGATGTAGAAGCAGCTATAGATTTAAAATCTCAATGGTGATGCATTTGGTTCTCAAACAGTTAAAGCGTCAGAAACGTTTCATACGTATGATCTAGGTGGTATACGGGAAATGCAACAAATGGCAACTAAAAATCCCGATAATTGAGGGCTACAACTTGTAATAATAACAAAAATAATTAAAGGGTACACGTGTATAAACTATCGATACTTTGCTAAATTAACAATGTAAACGGTAAAATTCTATCGGTGCAATGGTAATAGGCGTACATGACAAGCGTCTCAACTTGTCATTTACGACTATTTTCATTATACCGGAGAACTTTTATCCGTTTACATTGTTAATTGTACCGGTACTTATGCTTTACGTGTGTATTTTCCATTACTTTAACATTATTATTAAAAGATCTAGCATTTAATTCTCGAGAATTTTTTGATGCATTTTGTTGCATTACTCGTGTACCACCCAAATCATAAGTTCGAAATGCTTCCGATGCTTTAAATGTTTGAGAACCAAATGGATCCCCTTCGAGATTTTAAATATGCAGCTGCTTCTACATCAGTTATGTTTCTCTCAGACTGTTTCGGTTAACGGTTATCCTATCTTCATGAGCTGGATGAAATGGATAATATTCGGAAGACATTTTTTTTACATAATTTTATTTCTATATAATTTTTCAAAGATTTCTCTCCCAAATTATCAACTATCAACTTAATAAAGGTATGTTCTTCTCTAAGTTAGTGATGATATATAGTTTATATCTCGTTTGTTTAGTAAATTAATTTACAATTTGTAGAATGAAATCATCTAATGTTGATCATGTTTGGATAGATTTGTGTTTTGGAGGGTCATGGGAGAATGTTTATATGGTGCCAATCAAAAGAAATCAAAATCGCAATCAAAATCAAAATCTCAATCACAACCGGCTTCACCTTTTGGGACTTATTAACTTAGGTATTTTTAAATGCAAACGTTGTATTATGTGTGAATGCATACATTTCAGTTAGACATTCATTAGTAACTTGAGTTTGAACATTGATATGATCTATTCAGTTGTTACCACTTATCAGATTTTTTGTTGTGATTGTTGCGAAAGTCAAATTCGCATTGCGATTGTTGCGAAAGTCAAATTCGAAACGCAAAATCGCAATGCGAATTTGACTTTCGCGTTGCGAAAGTGTACCTTCAAGAGGTCTTTTTTGCCTTCAACATAATCAAGATTGAAATTTAAAACAACAAATCAAATTTTACAAATCAATTAAACAAACAAAAAATAAGAATTATTTACACATCAATTAAACAAATCAACTTTTACAAATCAGTTAAACATGCAAAAAATAATTCTTATTTCCTCATCAATTAAACAAATCAACTTTTACAAATACATCAATTTCACGCAGACAGTTGTTTATGCACAAATACATCAATTTCACGCAGCTCACTTCAGGATTAACCTGCAGAAACCAAACATTTGCTCAAACAACACTTTCTACACATCTAAAACCAACAAACAACAAATTATTGAATTCTAGGTACTTAACCAAACATTTTCAAACCAACAAAGAGTATATATTTTAACAACACTTGCTCAAACTTACCAACTGTTTATGCACACTTTTAGCACGCGGATGCATGTAGACAACGTCTCGCATATATCGCTCTAGCCATAAAATGCCAAAACCACAAGTCTACTACACCTCTATCTCTATCTGTGGGAGGTAGAAACTGTTTACTTCTTGTTGTAAAACGTTCCAAGCACATGCATACGAGATGACCACAATCCCCTCTGGCTCCCTGCGTTTGTTGTGGCGCGGTCTCGTCTCTAATCATTGTAACTTTGAACTTCTTTGGCTTCTTGTTTCCAGAATTAGTCCAATAATCAATCGCATCCAAGTATTTAGCCAAATGAGCGCTCTATCCCTTACAAATAATATCTCTCAAATCAGACAATGGTATGTAATTCAACATGCTGTCATATACCCTCGGTGGTTGATTTTCTATTTCTGACCGTGAATGGTTGTAAGGGTGGCTCTGAGAGATGGAGATAGACGGATTTCGTCGGAGATTGAGACGGTTTTCACCGGATATGGGGACGGATTTCGTTAGAGATGGGGACGGATGTCGCCGTAGAGAGTGAGAGATGGAGATGAGACTGAGTTGTGATTTAGGGTTTTAGGTTATGATTTGCGATTATACTGTTTACATTTGTTTTGCGAAATTACTATTGTGTTTCGAATTCGAAAATAAAATTCGAGTTGCGAAAATAAACGCGCTTTGCGAATTTGACTTCTGTGTTACGAATTTGACTTATGTGTTGCGAATTACAGATTCACATTGCGATTTACATATTCGCGTTGCGAATTTAGAAACTGAGTTGCGAAATTGGAGTTCGTATTGCGAATTTGTTGGTCATTTTCGCAAATCCAAAAAAAGTTGGTTAAAATCGTATAATATAAGGCATTTTCGATCACTGAAATTATTTTATCTTTGTAATTTTTTCTCAAAATTATAATTTTAAAAAATATCTTATAATTTTAAGATAACTTATATTTTTTTTTTATATTTTTTAATTTTTTCTTTAAATTTTTAGCATTATTGATTAAAAATATTAAAATAACGTTTTAGTTATTGTTAAAGAGACAAATATAAAAAGAGCAACTACGAATGGTTCACCGAAGAATTAACACGTGTAAGACATTAACTGCTCATGGGAAACTTTGCGTGAAGAAGAAGTACTGAAATACCCCCAGAAGAAATTTCCAGAATCCCACCCATATTACTATATAAAGCAGAAAAGGCCGCGTCGACGTGAAAAAACAACAACGGTATTTGGGTTGGGTTCGCAGGAAAGAAGATGATAGAAGTGGTGTTGAACGACAGGCTAGGGAAGAAGGTGCGTGTGAAGTGCAACGAGGACGACACCATTGGCGATCTCAAGAAGCTCGTTGCCTCTCAGACCGGAACCCGACCCGACAAGATCCGAATCCAAAAGTGGTACATCATCAACAAGGATCACATCACCCTCAAAGACTACGAGATTCATGATGGGATGGGCCTCGAGCTCTACTACAACTAATCCCTCATTTTGTTTCTGGTAATTTTTGTTCTATTCGCTTATTTCAATGTTTGATTATATAACATTCACTTCAATTATTAAGTATTCGTCTGTAAAACTAGCACGAGAGATCCACGGTTTTAATTTGCTTTCTCTCTGTGTTAAATTAACTTTGAGCCTATGGAATCAAACGTCTAGAATTACATTCAAATAGTGCATTCAGTGTAAGCGCACTAAACTAATGCCAACATACTTATTTTAATGAACAAATGACGCTTTAATTTCTGATTTTCGAGCTTCTTATTTCTTGACATTTTTATTATTAGCTGCATCGACGATTTTGCCTGTGTTATAGTTCATTCTTATGTAATTCTATTTGGCCAAACTAGGATAAGTTTAAGGTGGGTTCAGTAGTAGGATAAATTGCAACTTATTTGGTGCGTGTTTGTGTATATATATTATATTACTCATAATAATCCCATGTTGTAGATAGAGACAGATGCATGATTTTATGCTAGAAGGGAGAACTTTTGAAGTTTTAGGAAGAGATGAACTTATAAAATTTTAAAAATAACAACAAATTATTAATAGAAAATACACATAAAAATATAAAATATATGATAATATGAAATTTTAAGGGGTTACTAACTTTTGTCATTCCCTTAGTTCATCCCTGGTTGCAGATTTTAGAGGAAGATGCGTCAAACAGGATAATTGACTTGCATTTTTCAACTAAGTGTGCTTGTAGGTGTAAGTCATTAAGCCATTGTTTCCATGGGCTAAAAAATTGGCCATATAGATGTTTCACAAACCTATTATCTTTGCCTTCCTCTGTTTTTTTTTGTTTGTTTGTGAATGTGTGTGTGTGTGAGTCTTTGGGGGGAGGGGGAGGAATGGGAAAGTGTAATGGCTAAGATCCCTTCTAAACAAGGGATAAGAAAAGTTCTCCAGTCTCTTGGATCTTGTCTTTCTTTGTGTTGAAACATTTTGTTTGTTGATTGACCCAAGACTATATTCACTGAACTTATAAAGCAGTCTTTGCAATGTTACTTCAGAACTGAAAATCCCACTCTGGTGTTCAGGGATCGTATGTTATTTCTATTGTTTTTACTTTTACAGGTATGATGTTCATATAAGCCGAAGAAGATGCAGTAGAGATTAAAGATATCTTTCAACTATAAGGTGATGATTGGCATGCCCTTCAGGAAAGTGTTGATAATTTGTTCATTAACTTGATTTACCTATCAAGATTCTTGTTAATTTGGTTAATACCAAAAAAATTGTGTTGAAGTTTGTGGAAGTGTGCAATTCTAATCTAGCACTTTTTTGTCATGGTTATTTGTTGTGCGTCCCTGTCTGAACTCATCTTATCTTGAGTGATGAATCACTAAGACTGTGTTTGATTTCACTGTTCTATCTCTTTAAACCTCTTATATCTGCGTCGCGCAGACATTAGGTTTCGTAGACCGTTTGTTTTTTAGAAGCTCTTCTAACGTCTGTGCGAGCTCTTCTTGGTGCAGACATGGTTTTATATCTTCAAAGGTCTTCAAACCAGGAATTTAAATAGCGTTCGTTGCCGCGTTTTCGGTCGCGTCGCGTTTATCGCGGTTGCGGACATAACAGATGTCATTGCGATAACTGTAGGTGTCACGGTCGTGAATTATTTTAAATTTCGCACAACTTATCATAAAACATAATAATTATAATTATAATTATAAGTATAAGGAGTCATTTTTAATATTTTTAGTATGTTTTCTAAACTAAAATGACATATATAATATAGTTTAATCATATAAAAAACTTTAAAATTCTGATAATAGGATAAGATAATTAATTCATAATAACATTGTGAAAACATTATTATTTAAATTATTGAAATTATGATTAAATTAAACAAAAATTAAAGTTTACATTCTAAACTATATATTAAATTATAAATTTTAAAAATTAAAAGGATGAAAAATTAATATATTCTTTAGAGATATATTTTATAACTTATTTTAAAAAAATGGGCCTAAAATATTTTGTTTTAGACCTAATAACTCTAATCCTAAACTATATCCCTCCTCCCCATCACCACCCGCACGTTTCGAGTCTCTCCTTTCTTCCTTATTTCTTCCTGATGTCTTCTTGTTCTCTTCTCTCAACACTCAATATAAAAAACAAGCAAAAACACTCCAAAATCATAACATGTTTTAGCCTAAATCCAGAGCGTGAATGATTTTCTTTTTTTCTTCAATAATCTTAAGCTCCAACGAAGATTCTTTTTTTCGATTATAGTGAACTCCACTCCGGCGAGACCCACAAAACAGGTTCGTTCTTCCTTTTTATTTTTCCAATTTTTTTACTTTTGAATCTCAATATGTATGTATAAAAAACGTGAATTTGAAAAGAAAGAAAGAAAAAAATACAGCTTTGGTGACGTTGAACACAAAAAATATCTTTCCTTAAGTTTTTTTTTCAGTAACGGTTTGAATAACGATGATTGAATCCCGTTATCGGCGCAATCGACCGCAATCGGTGTGAATCCATGACCCACTACAAAAACCATAAATAGCGGTTTCGGACGGTGACACAACCGCAATATCACGGCCACTATAGTATTTTCGGAACGCTATTTGATACTCTGCTTCAAACCTCTTCAAGAATAATTATAAAATATGTTTATTTATTAAAATAATTTTAAATAATTTAATAAGGTTATTTATTTTAAAATAATTTATTTTAAAATAATTTATTATAAAATAATTTATTTTAAAATAATTTATTTTAAAATAATTTATTATAAAATAATTTATTTTAAAATAATTTATTATAAAATATAGATTGATTTATTTTAAAATAATTTATTAGTATAGATTGATTTATTTTAAAATATGAATTGATTTATTTTAAATAATTTATTAGTATGATTTGATTTATTTTAAAATATGGATCGATTTATTTTAAAATATGGATTGATTTATTTTAAAATATGAATTGATTTATTATTGTAGTTGTATAGATTGATTTATTTTAAATAATTTATTAGTATAGATTGATTTTATGGATTGATTTATTTTAAAATATGGATTGATTTATTATTGTAGTTGTATAGATTGATTTATTTTAAATAATTTATTAGTATTGATTGATTTATTTAAAATATGAATTGATTTATTTTAAATAATTTATTAGTATATATTGATTTATTTTAAAATATGGATTGATTTATTATTGTAGTTGTATGGATTTTATTTTAAATAATTTATTAGTATGGATTGATTTGTTTTAAAATATGGATTGATTTATTTTAAATAATTTATTAGTATAGATTGATTTATTTTAAAATATAGATTAATTTATTATTGTAGTTGTATGAATTTATTTATTTTAAATAATTTATTAGTATAGATTGATTTGTTTTAAAATATGGATTGATTTATTTTAAATAATTTATTAGTATAGATTGATTTCTTTTAAAATATAGATTAATTTATTATTGTAGTTGTATGGATTTATTTATTTTAAATAATTTATTATTATAGATTGATTTATTTTAAATAATTTATTATTGTAGTTGTATGGATTATTTAAATTTCAGTATTGTAAAACTAAAATTATTTAAATCTCAGTATTGCAAAACTCTTTTAAGTTTAAAAAATCAGTTTATTTATATTTCAGTTCATTTTAGCAGTCCGCAGACGATAAAAAACAAACAGTCTTCTTCTTACAGACTGCAGACTTTTGGTTCACCTCTTCTGCTGCAGATATGGTCTGCAGACTGCAGATTTTTTACCTCTGTAAAAACAAACACCACCTAAATAATCTTTGGTTACCCATTTTGTTGTCATAATAAACTGGTTCCATGAAAATGTAGTAACATGAGCTGTGAATAACATCCTCTCTCTTGAACTTATCAAAACCCATTAAGTGATTTTAATGATAAATGATAAAAGTGAATGTTATTTTTCTTAAAAATTCTAGATTCGAGTTATTATATATGTAGGGTATGTATACATTATCAATAAATTAAAAAAAATAAACAGGTATTACTTTTTAATTACTTGATACTATTAAAAAAAACTTCTCTGGTCCACCTAAGTGGAGTCTTTCTATTACTATGGCACATTTTGGTGAGATCATATGGCAATTACATAGTGGTTCTGGTTCTGATTGTTAATGTCACAGAAATTGGTCATGAATACTAGCATCGGAAGTTAGGTTCGTCCCAAAATATATTTAAATTTTATGTTATTTTTTAAAATGAGATTTAAAAAAAATATATAATAATAATTAATTTGTTAAATTTGAAATTATAAGGGATTTATGAGATATTTTTTTATCAAAATTTATTATGAAAAATGATCAAAGATATTGTCAAGATCTTTGTTAGTAATTTTTTTGTCATTTTTCAGATAATTAAACGAAAAGTTTGTTTTCTCCGTCGAATGAAAATGTCGTTAGGGTATAAAAGTTATATCTAAATGTCATTCACATATGGGATTTTAAAATTGTGATATATTACAAATCACACTTGTACATAGATAGACATGTCACAAGCAAGTATGATAAATGCCAACGAGACCACAATCACAACCACAATTTGCCTTGTGGATAAAAATCCACGATTGACTGTCAAGATATAGGTTCTGGTACCCAAATGACTGACCTAAACTGCTCTAATTTTTCATTTGTATATGTTGAGGTTGCAGGATGACTGCAAACCCAACGACGTTGTTGGTAGTTTCGGACAGCTCTGGATTTAGTGCTAACAATGCTTTCTATAGACATGCAATTCAAAGAGTCTGTTCATAATAATTTTCATGTCATCCTTTTTCCTCCTTGGGTCGGTGTTTTCTCAGCTCTCCCTGCCTTTTCGCTTCTTTTTAGTTTTATTGTCAGGGCAAGTTAAATACCTATACACATCACTCAATTAAAATATTTTTATAAATATATTATTATTTTTAAAATTTAAACAACATATAATGTAATTATAATTTCAATTCTAAAAGTTATTTGTCTATCCATTATATCTTAATTTAAAATAATTCAATAAATTTAATATTTTGATTTAAAATTTTATAAATTTAATTTTTATGATATTATCAACTCAAATGAATTTATTAAATCAATACAATAATTGAATACTTGTATTTTTATCATATTGAATTCATGATAAATTATTATTATATAAAAAAGTAATATAATGGTTGATTGGTGTCAGAATACTAAGTTGAAGGATAAAATATATATGTTTAAAAATTGAGGGTAATATATAATTATCTTATAGAATTTTTAGCTTCATCTGTGTAGATTATATTGATGAATAAATGAATTTGGTAAGGATTATGGAAGCCTTAAGACAACAAAATCCAATTTAAATATACAAAGCTTTGTTTCCAGGTAACTCTAATCATGTAATTAATTTGCATTCCCTACTTTCTAAATCCGACGCGATCATCAAGCCCGTTTCATAAAATCTGATGATCTATGCCAACTTAAGAATTACGTATATATAATAAGTATCGAAAAAATTGAATTTTAAGAATATGTAGAGATAAATTATTTTATTTATAAATTATAATTTTTTATTTTACTTGTAAGCTATCTAAAAATATATCAAATTTTAAATTAAAAACATTGAATTATTTTTAGAGAAAATCGCCTCAGTGACCAAAAATACCTTATAATATACGATTTTAACCAACTTTTTTTGGATTTGCCAAAATGACCAACAAAATCGCAACGCGAAATAAAAATCGCAACGCGATCCCCAGAATCGCAAATCAGTTTCCAAAATCGCAACGCGATTCTTGAAAATCGCAATGCGATAGTACAAATTCGCATTGCGATTTTCCAAAATCGCAACGCGAACACATAAATCGCAACGCGTATCCGTAAATCGCAACGTGTATCCGTAAATCGCAACGCGTATGGGTAAATCGCAATGCGTATCTGTATATCGCAACGCGTATCCGTAAATCGCAACGATAATACATAAAATCGCAACGCGTATCCGTAAATCGCAACGCGATATTTAAAGCGTCATTATAATTGCTACGCGTATTTTATTTTCAAATTACAAAAACGAATATTAAGACAAAATCCCGTAATCGCAACTCATAACCTAAAACCTAAAATCACAACTCAGTCCCATCTCCATCTCTCACTCTCTACGGCGAAGAAATCCGTCCCCATCTCCGAAGATTTCCGTCCCCATCTCCGGCGAAATCCCTCACAACCATTCACGGTCAGAAATCCCTCACAATATTCAGAAATGGAAAATCAACCTCCGAGGGTTAGTTTTTTTAATTATTTTTATTTTGAAATGTTTGCATTATTGTAGGTTTTTCATATTGAAACTGATGATAAGTTTACTGGTCATTTCAATAATAGATTAACCATTTCACTTAGATTTCATTTCGCGTTACGATTCTGTCGTTGCGATTTTCATTTCACGTTGCTATTCTCTCGTTGCGATTTTCAAGTTAGTATTTGTCTTTGTCTTTGTTCTGTCTTTTGGTTGAAGTAATGCAATCCATTCAAGTTTCAATTTGCAGAAGAGTCGCAACGAGATAAATGAAAATCGCAACGAGAGAATGACTGTCGCAACGAGAGAAATGAAAATCGCAACGAGAGAATTGCAACGCGAAATGAAAATCGCAACGAGAGAATCGCAACGCGAAACCAAAATCGCATTGCGATTTTCATTTCGCGTTGCGATTCTCTCGTTGCGATTTTCATTTCGCGTTGCGATTCTCTCGTTGCGATTTTCATTTCTCTCGTTGCGACAGTCATTCTCTCGTTGCGATTTTCATTTCAACCAAAAGACAAAACAGTGTTGCAAATTTTAGTTTCAAGAATAAACTACTACTTTTATGTTTATTGTTTTTGGTATATCTTCACAGTGTAGTTTTTGGTATATCTAACTTGGTATGTTTATTGTTTTTGTAGAAATTTTTTTCGGCTTCATTGACATTAAGGAATAAAGTTAGCCTAGCCACTACAATTGTTTCGAAGCTTTCACCTGCTCAAAGACAATTGTTTGAGGAAACCTGCTTCGGGCCATGGCTGAGAGTACAGCATCCGGGTGGAGATGCTAATTTGACCCATTTGTGGCTTCAGACCATGACATCAAATCTACCCGACAGTATACAACGTGGTGAGGAAGAGATATGGTTTCATTTTCCACCAGCGTATACTTGTTTTGGGCGGAAGGAGTTCTGCTTAATCACTGGTCTACGATTCGGACACGATGATGTAGGCCGATACACTCGTCATATCGCCCGCCCATCATGGTTATCCCGGGTTTTTCCGGATGAGTCAATGGAGAAGCCGAACCTACACGTCGACGACCTGAAGAAATTGTTTAATAAGAAAGCTGGTTTCACTCGGATGGATGACGTCGATGTTGTCCGAGTATGCCTTCTACTACTTGTGTATGCCGGCTTTTTAGGCAGAGAGGCCAGACAACCTATTCCTCGGGAGCTAATAATATTGGTAGAGGACCTGAATGCATGGAATCTGTTTCCGTGGGGTTCGTATATATGGAAAGCTACCTGGACTAAGTTGTCTACTGCCTTTGATGACCGCAAAAGTTTGCGTGGCGATGGGTCGAAATACACTTTGTCAGGCTTTGTTTGGGCCTTTAAGGTAAGAATTTCTATATAATGTTTCTAAAATTATAATTAATTATTTAACAATTACTAATTTTGTTATTATATTGTTTGTAGATTTGGATATTCGAGGCTTTCCCCAGCATGCGTACATATGCAATAAAAACGTCAAATGATATTCCCAGGGCTATTTCCTGGAAGAGGAAAACTCTGTTGGATTGGGAAGACTTAATACCATATGCGACAATAAATAATGTAAGTTAACACAAATACTTTCATATAATATATAAACAAGTTATTAATAGTAGACGTTTAACTTTGTTTGAGTTTTTATATTTTAGGAGGCCAACATTCCATTACAAAGACTGACACCCACGGAGGAAGAGCTTGCCACTGATTGGTGGCAAGCTAGTCAGAGTTTTTTTGATGGCACGGATGATGAGCAGCATCCACTTCCTCCAATTCGAGAGCCATCACCTCACCTAGAGCCATCACCCGATCGACCCGACTATACACCTCTAGAACGAGAGCCATCACCTATCCCATCACATCATCGAGCCTCTTCTCCACCATCACCTCATGATAGGCGACCGGCAAAGATGCCACGACTCCTATCTCCCTGTTCTCCACCTCCACCTCCACGGGATGAGTCAAGGGAGTTACGTGATGAGGTCAATGCCTTGCGTGAGGAGATCGATACTCTACGCGATAACGATGGTGCATGGCGTGTGGAGGTGTCAACTTTACGTGGTGAGGTTGCCGCTCTACGTGAGATGATAGTATCGTTGCAGAATGAGGTTCATACTCTACGCAACGAGGTAAGTTTAAGATTTTCCATATTTAACTTAATGATAAATTTACTCGTAATTTCACTTAGATTAGCCATTTCACTTAGATTGCTTAGTAAATTTATTCGGTTGCTGCCAATTCTGCTAAACTGTGTATTCTTTAACACTGTGAAATAGTATTTGTCTTTGTTTTGTCTTTTGGTTGAAAGTAAATTTGTTCGGTTGCTGCCAATTCTGCTAAACTGTGTATTCTTTAACACTGTGAAATAGTATTTGTCTTTGTTTTGTCTTTTGGTTGAAAGTAAATTTGTTCGGTTGCTGCCAATTCTGCTAAACTGTGTATTCTTTAACACTGTGAAATAGTATTTGTCTTTGTTTTGTCTTTTGGTTGAAAGTAAATTTGTTCGGTTGCTGCCAATTCTGCTAAACTGTGTATTCTTTAACACTGTGAAATAGTATTTGTCTTTGTTTTGTCTTTTGGTTGAAAGTAAATTTGTTCGGTTGCTGCCAATTCTGCTAAACTGTGTATTCTTTAACACTGTGAAATAGTATTTGTCTTTGTTTTGTCTTTTGGTTGAAAGTAAATTTGTTCGGTTGCTGCCAATTCTGCTAAACTGTGTATTCTTTAACACTGTGAAATAGTATTTGTCTTTGTTTTGTCTTTTGGTTGAAGTAATGCAATCCATTCAAGTTTCAATTTGCAGAAGAAGAAATAGTTTACTTTCGCAACACGAACTTAAAATCGCAACGCGAAACCAAAATCGCAACGCGAAATGAAAATCGCAACGACAGAATCGCAACGCGAAACCAAAATCGCAACGACAAGATCGCAACGCGAAACCAAAATCGCAATGCGATTTTGGTTTCGCGTTGCGATCTTGTCGTTGCGATTTTGGTTTCGCGTTGCGATTCTGTCGTTGCGATTTTCATTTCGCGTTGCGATTTTGGTTTCGCGTTGCGATTTTGGTTTCTCGTTGCGATTATCATTTCGCGTTGCGATTTTAAGTTTCGTGTTGCGAAAGTAAACTATTTCTTCTTCTGCAAATTGAAACTTGAATGGATTGCATTACTTCAACCAATAGACAAAACAAAGACAAATACTAACTTCAGGGTATTAGTTTGAAACATATTTTTCTTTGTTATCTGATGCATTTTGTGAACTATGATAGAATAATGACTTGGGTGAATACAATGCAAGTTTGAAACATATTTGTCTTTGTTTTCACTGTTTAAATATCATTTCTGTTTATTTACTGATTTTTGTATTTAATTATTTAGCGGCCCGATAGAGTGGATGCTTTACGTCGGGTTATGCTTGCACGACGGAGTTCACGCATCAGACAGCGTGCACGTGCTATTAAGTCTCCGTACACCCCAATAGTGCGAAGACACCGCAAGAAGAAGCCCGACTCGCCTGTCATCCCTCAAGAGTCCACTCCTATCGTTGAAGAGGCCCCCCCTATCATTCCTCGAGAGTCCCCTCCCACCGTTCAAGAGGCCACTGTCATCATTGAAGAGGTCCCTCCCACCATTCAAGAGCCCGATTCACATGGCGTCATATGTAGGCTTCTTGAGAAACCCTCTGACGTGCCGGACATGATGGATTCAAGTTGGCTCTCGTATGAGTTACCGACCAGTACCATACCGGTATCTGAAGAGGAGAGGGAACAACTACCGGACACAATTCTGGATAACACCCTTTGGGCTAAGACCGCTGTTGATTTTTATCTACATGAGCGGAGCCAGGGGTGTTTCACTGACATATGCAAGCTCACCGATGATATCTATTTGTTGCTTGATCGGTCTTGGTGGGGCGTATTATTAGGGGTCGAAGACAATGGCTATTTCGATGGGGGGTAAGTCTTATATTTTTCTTATATTTCAATTTGATTAATTTTTTTTTTAAATTTATGTAAGTCACTAATATATGTCTTTTTTTGTAAAACAGCATATCGATGCGTGGGTGACACGTCTTCTAATAATAAGAAAACTTAAGAAAAATAAAAATATACGATATACAATTATGCCGACGTCTTTTAACGCCGTTCACTTGAAGAATGCACGAGATGAATCATTTGATTTGGGCAATGGACAAGCTAAACTTTATCCTGCATGGTGGGAGGTCGATAAGGTTAGTATTTATTTTAGATTGAGTTTAAAGGTTTTATGAAATAAGTGCGCAAATGAATGAATTATTACTTATGATTGCAGGTGTTTATCCCTGTTTTGGAACGTAAACATTGGATTCTCGTCGAGCTTCAGCTCCCATCCCTTAAGACAATAGTGTATGACAGCATGATAAATTACATATCATTGGCTGATTTAAGAGATGTTATTAAGGGATGGAGCTCTCATTTGGCTAAATTCTTGGATGCGATCAATTATTGGACTCGTTCTGGAAACAAGAAGCCAAAGAAGCTCAATATTACAGTTATTAGAGACGAGACCGCGCCACAACAAACGAGCGGAGCCAGAGGAGATTGTGGTCCTCTCGTATGCTTGGCGTTGGAGCGTTTGACGACGGGAAGCATCAAGTATCTACCTCCCACCGATAGAGATAGAGCTGCAGTAGGCTTGTGGTTTCGGCATTATATGGCTAAATCGATATATACGAGACGCTGCCTACCTGCATCCGCGTTATAAAATGTCCATAAACAATTGGTAAGTTTATATACTTTTGGTTTGAAAATGTTTGGTTAAGTACCTAGAATTCAATAATTTGTTGTTTGTAGGTTTTAGATGTGTAGAAAGTGTTGTTTGAGCAAATGTTTGGTTTCTGCAGGTTAATCTCAGAAGTGAACTGCATGAAAATGATGTATGGCTGCAAAAGTTGATTCAATAGTTTAATTGATTGTTTTTTGATTGTTTAATTGATTTGTAAAAGTTGATTCAATAGTAGATGATCGGAAATAAGAATTATTGCTTATTTTTTGATTGTTTAATTGATTTGTAAAAGATGATTTGTAAAAGTTGATTTGTGTAATTGATGCGAACATAATTCTTATTTGTGCTTGTTTAATTGATTGAAATGTAATGGTTGATTTTGTTGATTTCAATCTGCATTATGTTGAAGGCAAAAATGACTATCGCAATGCGAAATGAAAATCGCAACGAGAGAATCGCAATGCGAAATGAAAATCGCAATGCGGAAATGAAAATCGCAACGAGAGAATCGCAATGCGATTTTAATTTCGCATTGCGATTCTCTCATTGCGATTTTCATTTCGCATTGCGATTTTCATTTCGCATTGCGATTCTCTCGTTGCGATTTTCATTTCGCATTGCGATTTTCATTTCGCATTGCGATTCTCTCGTTGCGATTTTCATTTCCGCATTGCGATTTTCATGTTGGGATTTTCATTTCGCATTGCGATTCTCTCGTTGCGATTGTAATTTCCGTGTTGCGATAGTCAAATGCATGCCTAATAGTGATAACAACTGAATAACAAGAGTTGGTTAAGTCAAAATGGTTGGCCTGAGTCATTAATTCAACTGAAAATGTTAAAAGTTCACACATAAAATCCACATAATACAACGTTTGCATTTAAAAATCACCTAAGTTAACAGTCCCAAAAGGTGAAGCCAATTGTGATTGGGATTTTAAAGATGATTGCCTTTTGCTTGACACCATATGAGCTTTGGATTTTGATGAGGATCCATATTTTGGTAGAGGAAAAGATGATTTTGATGGCACTGGTGATCCACATGTCAACCTTGTATGACCACTTTCCTTGCACCGACTACATGTCGATCTCTTCTTCTCTTCACCCTTAGACGGTATACGATCGTGACTTTTTGGTCGGCCAGGTAGCCTTCTGTCCATGGCTGGTGGCAAAACTGTTTGTAAGTCATCTGGTATGTCCCACTCAGAAGGATGTGGAATAGGGTAGACAATCTCGGCATAAGTCTGTCGATAAACTTCTGTAGTGTAGCAATCCATAGCGTATGCGCTTGAATCATCTTGGTTTAAATGAAGAGAAACTTTTATAACATGGCCACACGGATAACCAGATGTTTGTCATTTCATACAACTACACGTCTTTGCATTTAGATCGACTAGCCCATTTAAGTTATTATCCAGTACTTGAAACAAAGTGTTTGAACATGGTTCAACTCTCCATGACGTTGACTTCACAACACGTTTCGTTATCTTTTTTCAGTCCATGGTGTAACACGATGTTCCAATGTTCCTGTAAATTTAAATAAACAATACTTAGTAAAATATATAAATATGATAAGTTACGAATTCAAAGAAATAATACCTGCATGGTTTCTTTTCTTGTAGTACCACTGTTGAATAGAGGCTCGAAAAAACTCCATTAACATAGTAATGGGTAATTTCCGGGAATGACGACTTAGAGCGTTGATTGATTCTGCACTATTAGACGTCATGAAACCATATCTTGCTCCAAGTTGATGTACTCTTGACCATCTTTCAAACCCGACATCTTCTACTGTTTGAGCACACTGAGGCAAAACACGTCTTAAACAATTTATATGCTTATTGAAATCCACTTCCCGATAAGCTTTTACAGCCTTCCAGTATGTCCATTTGTGCTTTTTATACCAGCAGACCTTGATTTTAGATTTCTATACAAATGAACACCACAAAGTCCATGAAAAGCATCTGGGAAACACCTTCTAACAGCGTTGTCAATTGAGTTTGCCCTATCGGATATGATTGTCAGATTGCTAATAGGACCTATGCAATCCCTAAGATGCCCCATAAACCATGTCCATGAATCAGAGGTTTCAGATTTGCCAACCCCGTAAGCTATTGGCAATATCCCATTGTTAGCATCCATGGCTACTGCTAATAAGTTTACTCCAAGGTATCGACCTTTCAAATGTGCTCCGTCAACTATAATAACTGGGCGCATGCAAGTAATAAACGAACGAATCTACAAAATAATATACACAAGAAATATAATCATTTAAATGTGAAATGCATGTAACTAACAAAAATGAGTCAACAAAATTATATTGATTTACTAACCGTAGCACCAATGGCGATAAACAGCAACTCAAAGCGTCCATCTCTATCTGTTTTGATATGAGTTACCGACCCAGGATTTTTCAGCTTTAAATTGTGACAATAAGCCGGCAGTTGGGCAAACGATGCTTCTGGCGACCCCCTCAACAATTCCAAGGCATAACATTTGGCTCTCCAAGCTTGAGAATATGATATACTAATCTTGAACCGAGCATTCATGTCAGTCATAATTTCATGTCCCCGATATACCCTGCCATTCAAAACATTAACTCAGCCAGAAAACCACCCAACACCTTTTTGTTTGCCTGTCTATGGTGAGGAAAAACTTGGGTTCTTGAACATGTATGTTTATCAATAAAAGTCCTAACTTGAAACATTTTGCAATCTTTTATTCTCTTTGCAATCATACGCCACGTACAGTTTTTGTCAATCATACACCTTGTTTCGAAACGATCTTTGCTTGATTTGTTAACTTTTAGTTGATAGCCATCTTCCACACATTTCGTATACAAAGCTATCTTCAAGTCTTCCTTTGTATCAAAACAATCATCTTTCGTGATACGAATAACTTTTGTGTAACAATCAACTGCTTTCTTTATCAACTCTTCTTCCGGTATCTGAAGTAATTCTGGCATATTCCAGTTATACGCCCGTGGCATTTTCTTTTCTTCGGGGACTTTTTCTTCTTCTTTTCTTCTTCAGGATTATATGAATTACAGAATGGATGTTCAACATGTTCATTCACAGTCGTAACTTCCTCCTCATTATCATCAACAATACATTCTTCGGCAATGGCTGTTTCATCATCAAAATTCGGGTATTGACCAATATCAAAATCATTACACGCAGGGTCTGTTTCTTCTTCTGAAATATCATCAAAATCCGTGTATTGACCAATATCAAAGTCCGGATATTGACCAAGACCAAATTTCGAATACTGACTAGTACTCACAATTTTTTCTGTTGGCTCATCATCGTCTAACTGGTCAATACGAAAACCGGAATTTGGTGCTGAAAGTTGATTGGGATTTGGATTAGAGAAAGGTTGTGGGTTTTGAGAAAAACTTAGTTGATTACTACCCGCTACTGACCCAACAATACTACTTCTAGGTTCAACAACATACAATGTAACATCATCTTGTGAAACACTAATGTAAGCAATGAATCGTTCAACATCTTCATTGTCGGTTAACAAATAAACTTTACCATTTCTCTGATAAGATAGCCTAAATCCACTTAGGGGCTCTAAATTCAATTTATTTGAAACACGTAGCATTAGAGTTTCATAAGTTAACTTTTGTAAAGACAATTTTAGTTGAAGATTCATGGGTAAAGGCATATATTGTAAAACACCATGAACATTATCCCATGACCCTCCAAAACACAAATCTATCCAAACATGATCAACATTAGATGATTTCATGGTTGTAAATTAATTTACTAAACAGACGAGCTGCGAAACTAAAACCTGTTGCCGGATTGGGAAGGATGTCGTTGGATATAGGAACGGATGTCGCCGGAGAGAGTGATAGATGGAGATGGAATGAGTTGCGATTTAGGGATTTAGTTTATGATTTCAGTGTTATATACCCAAAATTTCAGTGTTTTGATTTACAGATTCTCGTTGCGATTTACGGATTATCGTTGCGATTTACAGATTCTCGTTGCGATTTACGGATTATCGTTGCGATTTACGGATACGCGTTGCGATATACGGATACGCATTGCGATATACGGATACGCATTGCGATTTACCCATACGCGTTGCGATTTACGGATACACGTTGCGATTTACGGATACGCGTTGCGATTTATGTGTTCGCGTTGCGATTTTCATATTCGCGTTGCGATTTTGGAAAATCGCAATGCGAATTTGTACTATCGCATTGCGATTTTTAAGAATCGCGTTGCGATTTTGGAAACTGATTTGCGATTCTGGGGATCGCGTTGCGATTTTTATTTCGCGTTGCGATTTTGTTGGTCATTTTGGCAAATCCAAAAAAAGTTGGTTAAAATCGTATATTATAAGGCATTTTTGGTCACTGAAGCGATTTTCTCTTATTTTTATTACACGCTCAACTACTTTCAATCCATTGTCATTTAAAGATTCCTTTACTCATTTTAAAAAAATATTATATAAAACCTCCTTTTGTAATTCTACTATTTCTTGTATTAGTTTTCTTCTTCTTCTTTTTTACTGCCGAAAACATGTTTTTCCGAAAATATTATACTATAAAATTATGAAGCAGAAAATATAGAACGGTAGCATCTAGTTATTTGGCTGTGAAGTTTTACCTCACATTTAAATAAAATTTTCAATTCACTTTGATCACATTCTTCTAAAAATCCAATAATTATAACTCTTTGAAAGTAAAATTTAAATTTCATAACCGCATAATTAAAAATCCCGGTTCACTTTTAAATTTAAATCTATAATCCTATCCTCAATAAAAAAAATGTCTTCTCTGTTTATTAGAGTTTCACGTTTTCTGTTCTGAATTTTTCTTTACTAGTCTGATGAATTTCGTTTTAATTTAATATTGACTTTTGAAAATTTAATTCAAATAAAATAAGGATTAGACTACTAAGCAAGTTATATCCAAACAAGACAAGGATCTTATCTATCTTCTTTAATAACGTTTGGGCAAGATTTTTTTTTTTTTGATTGTGGGTCCAGGTGCCCCTCATGCTTAGGATCAGTTGCGGTGACTGCACACTTTGAAAATTGTATATCTTTACATAATTTAAATACTTTCTTATTTTTATTTATCATTCAGTTTTCCGTTTTTTTAAATTTTAATATAAATTCTTAAGTTCATACGTTTAACATAAATTCACGTATCTGTTTTTGTATACAACTAAATAATTCACCATTAACACAGGCGTGCCTTCGTATAGTTCAAATAAACAACCAACCGCACCCAATCTTTAGTTAATAGGTAATTGTCAGAGGTGCAATTATTTTAAAAAAATGAGTTCATCTACAACAACTACTTCCACTTAGTTTCATAAAGCTAGGGTGGGTAATGTTCATACGGAAGAGTACTAAATGTAAATCAACCCTCTAACGACATATCTTATTTCGTTATTTGTGGATTCATGAAATAGTTTCAATGATAAAAAAAATATTATTCTTCTTAAATAATTCAGCTTCAAACAATTTACATTTGTAACGTGTGTGACATCAGTAGATTAAAAAAATTCTAGACATATATTATCATTGTTTTTTCTTTGAAGATTTCTACATTTTGAACCATATATCTAAATTTTACCATTACTCTGAAACTAGGTAATCTTTTTTCCTTGATTTTGGTTTCAGTGTCCAACTCGAAATAAAATAATCATGAATAGAAGTAAAATTTTATGTTAAGGGCGTAAACTTATAAAATTTTAAGGTGAAACATATTTGTAAAATTTTAAGATGAGACGTAATTATAAAATTTCAAGAGGATAAAAATAGATTTCAACAAAAAATACAAATAAAATATCTAAAATATATATGAATTAAAATTTTAAAAGGACGCCTGCTCATATCCTCTCTTTTGGTCCATCCTAATGATAAGCAATATTTTTTCACTCTACTTTTTATATTCCTCTGAGATGCCATTTATTTGAAGGGTCATAAATTCTGGAGGGCTATTGAATATGTTTTGGCACGAAGCTTAAATATGCATAGACAAATCGTGAAACTAACAACACTTGTAGTGAATTACTCCCAAAGTTAATGCATCTTAATAAATGCCCACATTTCCATACATCAATTGTTTAAAATTTCATATTTATTTGATGCATTGTCCACGACCTACAATATTAATGAACAAACTAAAAAAAATATTAGAAGAACTATAAATAGTTATTATTTTCAAAAAATATAATACAGGTTTCATATTCTAACAGCATCTAGAAGGTTTAGTGGTTTACATGACTATTTGAAAAGCGGTACATTTAATGTATATACTCGTTAATCATACCTTCCCTCAAAATTTAAATTAACATATATTTTAAATATATTTTTTTATATTTTCAATTGATAATTTATTTTAATCCCTTTTAAAATTTTAATTCATCATCTCTAACATAAATCTTACGTCCTTTCCTACTCATCAAGAAAATTTTGATTCAAGTAAATGTTTTCATAATTAGATATTATTAACTATTATCTTAAGGATTATTATATATAATAAATTTTCATCTTATACTATATTATAAGAGATTTGTATACAACAACGATGATGATCGAAAGGAAATAAGATAATGCAATGCGGTTAAACAAAGTAAGGTGGCGTTTGGTTCGCTGGAATGTTTCTGAGGGAATTGAAATATGTGAAGGAATTGTAATCTGTCAGGAATTGGAATCCAATTCCATATCCTGTTTGGTTGGCAGGAAATTGAATTAGAATTCAATTCCATATTTGTTTGGTTCGCAAACATGTCAGATGAAATTGATTTCAGTAATGTAAAATGACAGGAGTACCCTTGTTGTTTTTTGCTTAATTTTAGTTTGTTTTATAAATTACATGTAGTAATATATTATAAAAATTTTTAAAAAAATTAAATTTTAATTTTATTGATTGATTATTCATTTCAATAAATTATAAAAAGCATGCTAATAAACATCATAAGTTAAAATCATCCCAATTAGGGATGATAATGGGTCGGGTTTTTGGTCCACCCGACCCGACCCGAGAACAAGGGAACCTCCATCCGAGACCCGACCCGACCAAAATAAAGTTTCACCCGACCCAACCCGAATATATGAATTAGAAACCCGACTCGACCGGAAATAATAAAAAAATTATTTTTATTCAATAAAAATAGTGACTTAATTGAAAATATATATATATATAGGGGTATTATTGTAATTATTCCTAAATATATAAGGTAAAATTATATATTTTTTGGGTTGGGTCGGGTCGGGTATTTTTCACCCTAAACCCGAACCAAATATCACACTTAAAAAAACTGACCCGACCCGACCAAAATAAAGTTTCACCCGACCCGACCCGAATATATGAATTAGAAATCCGACCAGACCTGACCCGAAATAATAAAAAAATTATTTTTATTCAATAAAAATAGTGACTTAATTGAAAAAAAATATATATAGAGGGGTATTATTATAATTATTCCTAAATATATAAGGTAAAATTATATATATTTCTGGGTCAGGTATTTTTCACCCTAAACCCGAACTCGACCCGACCCGACCTGACCAAAAAAAAGTTTCACCCGACCCGAATATATGAATTAGAAACCTGACCCGACCCGAAATAATAAAAAAATATTTTTATTCAATATATGAATAAGTTACCAAAAGATTGATGAGGGTAGTATGGTCAAATTTCAATTCTGTCCAACAAGGGAATTGAATTCCATCATAGAATAGAGGGAATTCACTTTCCCTCATTTGATGGAAATTTGAAACCATGAGGGATTCCAATTCCCTTGGAAAACTTGAACCAAACATGGGAAAGTGGTGGAATTAGATTTCAATTCCCCCTAATTTCAAGGGATTCATGCGAACCAAACGTCACCTAATAGTATGAACGAATTAATGTTTCTTGCAAGGCGGTGCATGTATAGAGCGTAGAGATTGGAAAGATGGAAGAGAAATGATGAATTTTGAGGAGTTAAATACAGAGAATGAACAGAAAGACTGATCAAAATAGATGTCTTGCTGTCAAACGATGTTAGGCCCACGATTAATCGGCCACATCAATTTTTTGTCATCTACAATAACAGCTGTTAACGTTGAGTGATCGATTTGTTATAAATCGAAAATATTAATGATAGAAACGTTAGTTTTGAAACAGCAATAAGAGGAAAAAAACTTACTCAAATATAAATGACAATGTATGTAGTTTACACTTAAATATTACTACCACGTATCAAACATTTGGGTTCGAAGTGTCGGCTTCTCTTACAAAATTTAATGTAATCGATTGCTTATGGGAACCACAGGGTTGGTGAATTCTCTGACAAACAACATTACAAGGATTGGTATATTAATGGGTACTGTAATAAACAAAACCAACAAAAGCATTTGCTGATTTGCCTATTTTCTTTAATATTTATTACTGTTTCTTAAATAGAAGAGCTGTTTAAAACTGGATTAAATGCTCCTAGGTCCCTCCCATTTATTATTTCTGTTGATAGACTATAGATCATAAAGAGACAATTCAGTCCCTAAACTATTAGGAATTAAGCAAATGAAGACGACTGAAGATGGTTATAGTTGCACGAATCAAGTAACCTCAATGGTTAAAGGGATGATTGATGTTTTCAGAAGTCAAGAGTTCGAGCACGACGTCAGCAAGGGTGTTTGAGCATTTATTGTCAAATGATTAAGAGTCTTTCGAACAGATATTACCTTGTAGTAACACAAATAGTTTTCCGGAACAATTCAGTACCATAAGATAATACTGGTCCAAGAAAGTAGTCCCTATTGTAGGGTGGTGGGAAAGTAAAGAAAGAAGCGGAATAATTTGGGGCATTTGAATCAACACATATTCGGTTTGATTGGTGTAATAAAAGAAGCTCACGGGCATTTTCACCTACTCACGGGCCTATTCAAGACCCTCTTCACCACTTAGCCGCTCTCTTTAAAAACCCTTTCAAAAACCTCCTTAATGCACAACCAAATAATTCCTAAAAACAACAACAATGTCTTCCACTATATTTTGCACCATTTTCATCTGTCTCCTCTTGATGTTTTCTTGTTCTATGAATGTCACAACGGCCGCTCGCAACATCCCGTCGAGTGTTCCGAGCACGATGATGCCTATGTCGATCGATTACGTGAAGACGAACCCTCAAGTACTGATCCATAACAAGCACGAGGTTTTCAATAAGAAGGAACTATTCAAGGGTTGCATGCCCAAAGGGGCTAATCATTCATCAGCTCCAAGCCGATATGTTAACTATCAAACACTTGGTTCTTCATGTGCTACTAATAAACCACACACTGAAAAACCTTGAGGATATGCCTTCTCTTTTTCTTCTTTTCTTTGTGTGATTTGAGGTGAATGTGATGTTCATGTTTGTATAATCATAGTTGAACCATATATGTTAATTCTTTTTCTATCTTGACAAGGATCCTTCACCTTCAATGTTATATTATATGATGTTAATTTTTTTAACTTATACTTTGAATTAGAACCTATTGAGTGATCAAGTGGTAAAAAAAATATTATTTTTCTTAAAATATCCAGGTTCGAGCAGTTACGTTTTAAGGTATATATGTATTGTTATATATCAATTTTTTTAAATAAACACTATGATGTAATCCCCTCAAATATTAATAAATGTATGTTTTGGATTGAAAACTTAAGATTCTGTATGTAGGTCAGCAAAATAGAATTGACACTCATTTGAATGTTCTTTAACCATAAATATATTCATAAAATAATATTGATACCTTTAAACATAAATTGACACTAATTTAAAATATTATTCATTTTTATCCACTTTTTTTAAAAAAATCTTTATATAATTTCTAAATTTGACACCTTAAAATATATATACATTTTAAATTTGACACCTAAAATAAATTTCTAGCTCCACCCTTGCATTTAAGTACTTTATTTGATCAATTTTTAAAATCAAATATATTATTCTCTCTAGAGGACTCGAGTTCGAGTAATTACGTTTATGAGCATTCTCAAGTGACTAAAATATTTATAAACTTATACTATTTTATAGTGTTGGTACAAGTGGTTGAGATTTAGAAATTTGAGCTTGTAAGACCAAGTTTGAATCCTATCACCATCATTCTTGATGGACAATCTATAAATCCCAATAGAATTTTAGGTATACGCTGGACCTAGCCACCCCTCACCTAATTTTTTTCTTATATATATATATATATATAACATTACACATACCAAGCCCGAAGCATATATGAATAAACAAAATAAAAATTCAACCCAACTCATTTTCAATCTATTTGTAGTATTTAAAAACGAAACAAACCCTCATAAAATTACAATTAATTAACCGAACATAATTTTTAAATATGTTGATATATATTATTTTAAAATATGGGGTCATATTCAATATTGACTCATATATCATGTGATCCGTGCTATCATTAAAATATGAGTCATAAATCATGTGTCTTTTACGTAAATCTTTTAAATTCAGTGTTATTGTGTATAAATAATGTTTTAATTATCAATATTTAATGCTAATGTGTACATTATATTTTAACCTCATGCTTAAAACCATTAACAATAATATTATTATGAATACTAAATAAAATATATTTAAAAGTAATTATAATCATGTTTATAGCATGTATATTTTAGATTGTATAAACAGGAGACAGGTTCTTTCATGGTGCCATATTTATTGGATTCTGTTCAGGTAACTATGTTTTAAATAATCATAAATGGAATTGATTTTTCCTTTTGCAATTCTCATGTTTTATATCCCAAGTGTTATGTTTTTTTAATCTTCATTTTTGTGGAAGTAATAAGGTCCCAAACATTGTTGTGGAGATCTGACCTCTAAGGATCCTTCAAATACTTGTAAAGACTTTAAAAAAACTAATCATGTCATGTCAGTGCAGGATAAGGGTATATATTCGACACGGATATGGTTAGACTTTTCCTGAAAATTTTCATATATTTGGAGGTCATATCCTCATTCATGTGTTGGACATGAGCGTTGTTATGGACACATTAAGAAAAATAAAGAATTGGAGCAATACACGCCTGAAGAGCCATTGTTCCAGATTTTTCTTGGCTCATATTGTTAACTCTTTTTTTTCTGTCAAAATCAACAATGCAACTGGTCCTGCTTGTGAATATGAAGTATCCCAGTGGGAACTAAAAAAATATTGATAATGCAGTGCCTTCTAATGAGGAACCCGAAATGGATGATAAAACTGTTCCCGATGAATTGATTCCAAAAGGTGGGACGATTACACTTAATTCCGGGAGGAGAGCAGTAAGCCTCAGAGTCACTAACAGTGGAGATAAGCCGGTTCAGGTGTTGCAAACTCTCTTCTTTTATTCATATTTTTTTTCTTGTTTAGAGTTTGATCAATTCCACACCAGTTTCAGTTCAGTCTATATTATTAGGATTTGAGTGCAAGTGTCAGATAGGGATAATGGTTAGGTTTTTCTATATTAATAGGATGTAAGCGTGTGTTAGGTCTTGATATGATTAGATTTTTCTAAGTTTTTCTGGAGAATCCCTGGAGGTCATATTCCGTATCCATATGTTGAAAATGAGCATTTCAAGAAGAATGTTGGGTGCCAACAGCATAGCTTTCGGTACCACTATATCTATGTGTACGTAGCTATGTAACTTGGACACGTGTGTGAGTGTTGGATACGAGTATGTGCATGTTCATATTTTTTTCCAAGAGTTTTCCATTTATTTGGAGGATCTTATCTTCATATCCTTATCCGAAAATGTGTCTGACATGTGTTGGACACGGTCTTAGTAACATAGGGACAGAGAATTGACCTACAATATAACTAACCAATAAACTTCGGTTAATTTTTTCCAAGGAAGAATTGAAAGATCTCTGTGCTAACCCTTTAACATTTTTTTTTCAGGTAGGAAGCCATTATCACTTTATCGAGGTAAACCCTGACTTGGATTTCGATCGAAGTAAAGCATTAGGCATGCGGCTAAATATACCAGCGGGAACAGCTTAAAGATTTGAGGTCGAGCGAGCATTTTAACCTTCATCTGTTGATAAGCTTGTTGTTTGATCATTGATTAAGTCAATTAACTGTTATTCATTGATCATGTTGTGGGTGTTGGTTATGTATATGTGTCGACACAGGTACGTTCAGTATTTACTATGTTTTTCCATATATTTAGAGCTAGTGACCATTGAATATATATATTCACACTGAAGTTGATTTAATCTATGAATGTATATGTTCGAATGCTAGTTGCTAAGTCAATCCGATTACTTGATTACTTCTTTTCTTGCATAATATAATCATTAGCTGCTTGTTATTGCATTTGACAATCCTAGGCTGAGAGTATTTCACTGAACACACACATGAATATTTTCTCTTGTTAGATTCATTCAATCATTTCCCTCAAAATGTAGAGAAGTGAATTTAACTAAACTTGCCCAGGAACGCATTTTTCCATCTTGAATAAAAGCAATAAATATTCATACTGATAAGGCTAGACCATCCAATTGTGTGGCTGTTCTTCCTTTAATATCGCCCTTTGATAATTTGCTTGAAGTCTAGGTTTGGTTAATATTCGATTTTTCTATTTAAACACTCTTGAAAGATGAATAAGGTTGGTCATTTGATTGTTTCTATCAGGATGGTATGATTTTTGATAAATTGGAGGGTGCAGATCCTTCCAGTCTCGCCAAAAAAGTTGCCAAGGTTACTGGGTTTATTAACCCTGGAGAAGCTGCTGCTCCTGCTAGTCTTGGGATGGCTGCCGGCCCCACCATCCTTGAGACGGTCCAAGATTTGGCAAAGGTAAATGGTTCATCCCTGACAGGAAATCAAGTGCAAACTGGTCTCGACGACAAACTTAAAAAATGCTTACATCCTTTTCTTTTCCTTGATTTCTTTTTTTTTTTCTCGAGTGATGATTGCAGAGTTGAAGAAGTCGTTGCACGCTGTGTTCTCACAATTCGGAAAGATACTGGATGTGTTAGCATTGAAGACACGGAAACACAAAGGTCAAGATTGGGTTATTTTCGAGGATGTTAGCTCCGCTACCAATGCTCTTAGGCGAATGCAGGGCTTTCCCTTTTATGACAAGGAGATGGTATATGTATTTTTGCATTTGGTTCCATGTTTCTGTCATTGATGGAGACTGCAACAAGTTTCCAAGCTCCGCTTTTAATTTGTCAAAATTGTTTTTCCTTGTTTCTGTCTATGAATTATTATTAAATTCTATATGTTTTAACATTTGTTGCGGATACTAATCAGATTACGTAAGTATGAATCAAATGACTAAATTTAATATATAAAGAGATAGTATTAATTGTACTTTTTTCAGTTACACAAGCATCAAATATAATGCAATTGTCACTACCAAACAATAACACAACTGGTTGTGAAGCTAGACCCTAGGTTGGATCAATCTCAAAGGAACTATAATCCAAGAGATTAGCATATCATTAATGCTTAATTCTACTCGACTATACTCTCTCCAATTCAGTATTATGTTTAACCAGTTGGTCACTCAAATCCTTTCTCCATCCTTGGATCAGACTCTCCTGATTCTTGATGATCTCGGACTTCATTTTCAATTCTTCCACTGTTGCTATCTCCTGTTAGAACAAGAAACAAGTTAAATTGAGCTGCTTTGGAGTGGCTTAATCATACACCGCAATCATCTACAATAAAAGTTGTTGGGTTTACTTTTCTGAGCATTTCAGCTTTGGTTGGTTGATCCTCACGTTGCAAGCCAAGGAAGTATAACTGAAACTTCTTAGCAGCCTCCATGAAATCTCTAGCATGCCTGTCCACATCAACTATGGCAATTGCAAATAAAAACACCATTTTAGAACACAAGGATTTGATCCAAAAAGCTTATATTAACTAAATTTATCTGAACTTTTTTGGGTACTACGTTAGTAAGTTAATGCATTCATTTAAGTACATCTATCTGATTCTGAACAATGATAAAATATGGAACCAAGCATCAGAATAAGAACAAATATCAAAAGACTACCACAGAAGGAACATGGCATATCATCTTTATATATATATATATATATGAAGAAAAAGAAATGGAAATGCTTTGGAAATTAAGGAGAGGGTGAGAACTACTAACTCTGATGAGAAGGGTGGGGAGAACGGTCAATAGCTTGAAGCTTCCTTGAGGGCAAACATGGCAACAAAGTCGTCTCAAACTCAACCACAATGTAAACATTAATATATTTTTAATATATTTTTATCATAAATTATATAAAATTTAATATTAATTAAAATAAAAATAATACATGATATATTTAAATACTCAAGTAATATATTATCAACATATATAATTTTTATATAAATAATTTTTATTTAAATATTTAAAATTTTACTTGTTAAAAATATAAAAAAAAGACAATTTGGTAAAATATACATTCTAGTAATCTTTTATTCCTTCAACCAAATACGGTAATCTTACATTCCTACCAAACTAACCAAACACAGTAATGTAATATTCTCAGTAATTCTATTCCCTGATAATCTTTTATTCCCGATGCTAATCTTACATTCCGTAAACCAAACACACCCTTAATGATATATCTTAAATAAATAAAAATAAAAATAATTAAATATTATATTTTTAAAATTTAAAATAAAATAATGTATAAAATTTAAACGAAAACGATCAATCACTTAGTTTACCCAAAACTAAATGTAAAAGATGATCGGAAGCGCAACTTATTGTACAGTTTTGGTTTTGGAAGACATCTTAAAGATTCGGATGGTGAAAATCTTTTTATCATTGAAGAATCATATATTAAAAAGTAACCCTATTTAATGGTTAAACACAGACATGTGATATGTGATCATTATGATCGGGAAATGAACGTCGGCGACAGTATAAAATAAAAGCTACGATCGTTTTTTTCCCTTTACTTGCAGGTACACTGTCTTCATTATTTGGGTAAACAATACTGTGGTCCCTTTCATCATCATTTGGCTGTGAATTTTATATTTTTCTCTAACATCTAATGGTTGCGTTTCTTCCACTCTAAGTTGATCGTAATTTAGCGTTTTTATTTTAGATTTTTTGGTAATTTTCAGCACCAACCCTCTTCCATCAGCATCTGGTCAAAACTCTACTCAGAAAACTCAGACAAATCTTAGAACTGAACAGAAGAGAAGCATAATCAGATCAAGAATCAATGAAGACAACTTAGATTCCTTGTTCCACCCAGATTCAAAGCTTTTCAGTTCTAAGTTCCAACACTAAAAGTACCTACTTTCAGACATCCTCGCCTCGCCTCTCCTGTCTTGTCTTTCACAATGAACAAAGGCAGCTACACCACCACTAACAATAGCATCAAAAAGCTAAAGCTAGCCACAAATTCCAGAAACCCCATTTCAGTACACTTTTTACCAATCTTAATAATCCTGGTTTTCACCATCCTTCCCCGTTCTGCCCTCAAAATAGCACCCCCTTTGCCCATTTTACCCATCCCTTCAGCACCTCAGCTCGAATGGCAACTCTCTTCGATGGCACTCTTTCTGCACTTTGGACCCAACACCTTCACTGACTCAGAGTGGGGAACGGGTCATGTCAACCCGTCTGTATTCAACCCTACCCAACTTAACGCTTCTCAGTGGGTACATGTGGCCAAGGAAGCTGGGTTTTCAAGGGTGATTCTCACTGCAAAGCACCATGATGGCTTCTGCTTGTGGCCAACTGAATACACGGATTACTCTGTGAAGGCCAGTCCTTGGAGAAATGGGTATGGCGATGTTGTTGGTGAGTTGGCCTCGGCCGCTAAGGAAGCTACTGTTGCTTTGGGGCTTTATTTGTCTCCATGGGATAGGCATGAGTATTGCTATGGGAAGACTCTGGAATACAATGAATTCTATATCGGGCAGATGACTGAGTTGTTGACTAGGTAACTCATTGAATCTTCTCTTGTTTGCTTATCTTAATCGTGAATTCTATATGGGATGACTTTACCATTATCTTTGCCTTCTTTGGTTCTTCTTTTAAGGTAATTGTTCTCTCTGATTATGTTCATATGAAGTATGTTTGCTTGTGCAACTGATTGGTTTTGTAACTGTTGTACTGCCTTATCTTTCAGCTTTTTTACTTGAACTGAATTCTACTTTTCCTACCAAATATATGCTACATTAGCTGATGGTGTAGATTAAATTTCAATTTAGTTGGACCTTGCTTTTTCTTTCACATTTCAAGATTTCTTGTTGAATTTTGTCATTCTAGTAACTATGGCAGTGCGTGAATCCTTTTTTTCATACTTCTGTTCTGCTATCTTAGGTTTTCTGAATTGAGAAGGGAGTAATATTATATTTCCGGTTTCGAATTTAAGCAGGTATGGAGATATCAAGGAAGTATGGTTGGATGGTGCCAAAGGAGAGGGGGAAAAGGATATGGAATATTACTTCGATACATGGTTTAGTCTCATTCATCAGCTCCAACCAGGGGCTGTCATCTTCTCTGATGCAGGTCCTGACACCAGGTGGATTGGCGATGAGGCTGGTGTTGCCGGTTCTACTTGTTGGTCTATTTTCAATCGAAGCAATGCTGCTATTGGTGGAACTGATCCTCAGTAAGCATATATTTTCGTTTTATAGTTTAGGCCTTTTGTCCCGAAAATGCCTCGTGATTGTGTCATTGCCAACAACAAATTCTCCATGAAATCTATGAAGTCAGGGCCTGCTTGCTTTGGATCATCACAAGCAATTTTCTTTTGGAACCAGACTAGTACCTCTAGACTCTATTGTTATAACATTATATTTTATTTTCTAACAGATACTCCCAAGGAGGAGACCCTCATGGTCACGACTGGGTACCTGCTGAGTGTGATGTCTCAATCAGGCCGGGTTGGTTTTGGCATGCATCTCAAGTGCCAAAGTCGGCATTGAAGCTTCTTGACATATACTACAAATCAGCTGGTCGAAATTGTCTTTTGTTGCTAAATGTGCCCCCAAATTCTTCCGGTCTTATTTCTGATGAAGATATACAAGTACTCCAAGAATTCAAGGAACTTCGGAGGTCTATATTCTCCAATAATCTGGCCGATAATGGTCTCCTAAATGCCAGCAGTATACGAGGGGGCAATGGTAACTCTCAGTTCAGTCCGTATAATGTCCTTGAAGAAGGTATTGGCACTTATTGGGCTCCTGAGGAGGATCAATGTGATTGGGTCTTATATTTGGACCTTCGAGAAACAGTATCTTTTAATGTTTTACAAGTTCAAGAGCCGATTCACATGGGACAACGTATCATAAAGTTCCACCTTGAGATCCTGAGTAGAGGTAGATGGAAGAATGTGATTAATGGCACAACAGTGGGATATAAAAGGTTGCTGCAATTCCCTACAGTTCAATCTCGGTACTTGAAGTTTGTCATTGACAAGTCTCGAGCTAATCCTCTTATTTCTTTTCTGGGGATCCATGTGGATCAATTTTCGATTCTGAGCCATGCATCTAATACAACCTCACAAACATATATCGATGGCAGTCAAGTCCTTCAGCAATATCCATACAACCATTCCCAAACGGTCCCAGTACAGTACATGTAATTTCAAGCTGCAATTGTCGTACGGGTGAGTGTTCAAAACACATTAAAATTTATTGCTGCATAGCTTGGGGCATCTTCAAAATGCCAAATATACAATAAGTTGGTAGTACTGCATTTGTGTATGATTGTTAATATTATTATCTTTATTCATATGGAACATAGTTTCTCCTGCGTTGAGTCTTAACATTTATGCTGAACTGAAACATAGGTGTTGCTGCAAGGGTCTGGTACTATATTTCACAACCTTAATGTCCATCTTTACTTGTTTTTGCTTTTATTCATCCGTCTTATTTCTGTTCAACGAGCCACAATCGAATATTGGGATTTAGAGTTCATTAAGGAGTAATTGCATGATATAGGGCGGAATGAAAAAGAATTGGATCCATTTTATTACACTGTAGTCTTTGGTTTCTTGGATGATTGTATAAGCCACAAAGGGGTGTACTATTGAAACAATGATGAACTTAGAAAATCACAATATATGTTTAGAATGTGCAAAGAGCAAATTGTGGGTTCATTACTTGGGAGCGACTTTATCCGCTGCCTTGGACGAGGTTAGTTTCCCCTGCATCCAGTTCTGCAGCATCTGTAATGAAGCTTTTGGTTGATCCATTGGAACCATGTGACCAGCATTATGTACCTGCATCATTTGTTTGGTTGAAGGTAAAAAACTAAATGACATGAGAACAGTTTATAAGCATTAAAAATGGCAGAAAGAAGCATGCAGATGCAGCCTGGTTGAACCTTGAGGAAACTGAGAGGACCATGGCTTTTCAGTTGTCCAGCTTGAACACCATCAACTACAAATGGAACTGTGGGAGTTGCCCCAAACTCTTTCTGCCCCGACCATGCCATAGCATGAACCCAGTTTGAATTGCCTGCCCCAAGTGAGTTATAGCAGACTGAATATTGTACTATATTTCTTCAAATTTTAGATGAAGAGTCTCACCAATCCAGTTGCATATAAGGTCATACTCTCCTGCATATACAAGCACCATGATACCATCCTCAAGAAGAGCAGGTATGCCAACTTCAAAATTCCTCATCCAGTCCGTAATCATGGCGTCGTATACTGTAGTGCTGCATGACACGAAATCTATGTTTCCGACCCCTAAGGCATCCCGAACCGATTTCAGATTGAGGAACGTCTCTACTGCTGAGAAATCATAGCACAAATCTCCTTCGCACTGCTTTCTAATGTCATAGAACTGTACACCATCATAAATTCCACAACTCAGAATTGTGTTTGAATTACTTCTGCAATCATATAACAAGGGTAGATATGTTATCTTACATTTAAATTACCAACGATACTCATGATCTGATTAAATAAACCAGTGCAAACTTCATAAGAATCCACACAAGCATCTCCACCTTTAGAATCTGCAATGGCAGTTAACACCAATGATATCAAATCACAAAAAGAAGTGCATAGATGTTGATTTCAATCTTTTAGTGGTGAGAGCAAGAAATACCACAGGTTCTGGTTGCCTGCACGCATGAAGGGACCAACTTTTTGATACTGACATAATCAGAATGTGTAATTATGCTTGTGTTCAAAGCATATTCTGGGTATGCTTGATACTGGATTTCAGGATTTGTTAGCCCATTTCCAATGGCAAAACCCTGTTCAAACATTCAAAAATTAATTCTCAATCAAATGGAATGGATGAAGTTAAAGAGATAAGTACCTTCAGATTGACATGAATTCCCTCTTTTGCTTTGTTTCCCTGGTGAACTCGGACAGCGAATGCCGGAACATAGTGCCCAGCATACGATTCTCCGGTTATGTAAAAGTCATTCTCAACATACTCAGGATGCTGCTTGAAAAATTCCTGAAAGTACATACAAGACAGTTTAGCTTCTCTTTGTATGGAAAGGAATGTCAGATGATAAGTAAGAAACAGACCTGCAAGAAGTCATATAAATCGTTGCTGACACCGGTTTCGTTGTGGCGAATGTCGTTTTCGTCTGTCGTATAACTGAAACCAGTTCCGGTGGGCTGATCAACAAACAAAATGTTTGATGCCTTGTCCCAACCATAGTCATTCCATACAAGTGACAAGTTTTTGGAAAGATGGAAAGGACCATTTTCATAGAATAATGCCAATTCACTGCTGCATCCTGGACCTCCGGTCAACCAAATCACCACAGGGTCCTTTTTGCTGTTCCGTGATTCGAAGAAAAAGTAAAACATCCTGTCATAAGGCATTTTTAAAGCAAAGTATGTCAATAAATTCCATGTGTAGGTGCAAGTCATTTTAATAGTTTCACATGCCAAAACATCATTTGAAACCAACATTAGTGCATTCGTCGGCATTAAATATAATGCATGATTGGAACTAGGTTTATGAAGTCAACTGAATCTGGAACTTTAGATCTAAACTTTTTTATAATTGCTTCTTCTTCATTTATCAGAGAAACGTTCACATTTAGGAATATATTGAATATTCACTGCATATACAACCTGTCTCTGAATTTAAATAATATGAAAGAAGTAATCAGATAAAGTTGATATCCTTAGTGTAGATTGAAAATAAAATACCAGAGACGTGGTTTTACACATGACAGACACAATATTTTATGTTAGAGGGAATGGACTTTCAGGGGACGAGTGCCCTCAAGTGAAAGTCCAACTGCCCCTCAGTCATCCCTGGTTTTACATAGCAGATCCAAAACATAGAACCCAGTACTTGTATATATGATTTAGAAGACGTGGGGTTACCTTGCAGCAATAGCATGTGGAAGTTTATAGTAGCCAGTATGGTGACCAAGCTCCTGAACTGAAGGACCAGGATCTCCAACCACAGGGAATCTGAATTGCTTTTCAACAATCCTGGAAGACTCTGCTGTAAGGTCATTGCTGCCACCATTAACAGCCTCTTTTGGGGACAAGTTAAGTCCTTTTATGAGCTTTTCAGCCTGTAACTTTGCCAGGCTTGAACTTGAAGGTTTAGCATAGAATGGTGAAAAGAGCATAAAAAGAGAAAGTAGGAGGAGTTTTTGAGATGAAGTTGATGCCATTTTTTTTGTGGGGGCAGATGAATTCAAGGTGTTGTTTGGTTTAACTTTATATAGAGCTTGGAATGGAAACAAAATCCAAATACGAAAGGAAAAAAATTAAAGAAAATAAACGGTCACCACTCATCACCAGCTTTTCACATTGTGTGAAACTACCGATACACATTGAACCCTCCTCAACGCTTAAATCTCATTAATTATTTGGACTCTAATTTCCTTCCAAATTTTGGTTGCAAATACATTACATTCATGAACAAGGAAAGTGGTGTATCAAGATTTTGTCTTATATCACATTTTGCTTCATGTATTTTAAATAATTCTTGAAATCTTCAGCTTCTAACTCTTAAAATCTTCACAAGAATCTATATAGATTCTTCCATTTATACCTCTTTTGAGTTAACAACTAAAATCTTCCATTAAACTTGTGATTTGTAGAAAATCACATTACTTGTCTTGTAATCCAAGGTTCTCCACTCTTGTTTTTAGGTTAGGTTTATTATATATCATTAGCCATCATAAAATCTGGATTAGTCTATGTTATAAAGAAAGCATGATAACTACGAATGTAAAACAATAGCAAAAAAGGGTAGAAAATCCTTTCAAGAAAAATCATTGTTATGATTATCGGAACGATTAATGATAGACGAAAACGATTGAACAAAAATAAAAGACATCAAGATTTATGTGAAAATCCCTAAAGGAAAAAGCCACATGCATGAGAGAAGAAAATTTCACTATGTCGAAAAATACATGATCTATAACAATTGTTACACTACAAAACCCTAATTCCTACTTTCTATTTGTTGGGATCGAACAAATTATATTGCTCCGTATCTTCATGGGCCAGTCTAAGAAAAAATGGGTCATAACTAGGGGTGTAAATGAACAGAGCGTTCGGTGAACTATTCGTAAATTGTTCGTATACCATTCATTTATGTTTGTTTATTAAGCAAAATAAACGAGTATGAACAAAAAAATTATGTTTATTTAATAAATGAACGAATATGAACTTAGATGTGTTCGTTTGTTTATGTTCACAAACAAGCTCGTTTATGAACTCATTTATCGGATCGTTCATTTATGTTCATGAACAAGCTCGTTTAGAAGTTGTTTACTTTTTATTTTTTACATTTTAAATATTGGTGGATGTATGGAGTAAATTGAACACTAGGTGAAATTCGGAGATTAAATTATGAAGCTTATGGAGTTTAAGCATTAGTAGCGTAATTTTATCATTTTAGCTTGCAAATGAACATGTTCACGAACACGTTTACGAACATAGCTTTGTTCATTCGTTCAAGCTCGATTCATTTACAACCCTAGTCATAACGCTAACAATCACGGATAGAAGAATGGTAATTTTCACTAATATGGAAAAAGGAAGAATGCTTTCTCCAAATGCTCTTGTATTCTTTTTTACTTTCATATTAGTGAAAATTCTCTTCTTTTACTCGTGATTTTTCTTAAAATGATTTTCCACGTGACATAATCTTGGTTGCTATCGTTTTCCATTCGTTATTATCGTGCTTTCATCGTAATATAGACTAATCCAAAATTTATGATGGGTAACTCCCATTTTCTGTTTGCTTGTGTACAAGATTCATGTTTGCTTGTACATCCAAAATTATTCTTTGATGAACATAGTAACAATCATGCTTTGCTTTTGTCATTTGTGTTTGTTCATAATCATATATTTGTTTCCCATTGAAGAATAGGGATAAAGGGGCTTTCAAGGCAAGGTTAGAAAACCAGATGAATGTTGCGTACAAGACATGAAAACATGACAAAACTTGACTCAATGTTTACGAATAGGAGAATGAAGCGAAAGGAACATGGGATCTTCCGAAGCATAATAACTGTGACCTCGGATAATAATGCCCTAACAAAACGTGATACCTGCAAAACTCACATCATTTTTCTCATATGGATCTCAACTTTACTTTTTGAGTTTTTCACTGAACCAACTTTTGGATTTTATGTGTGATAAGTGATTTATTTAGTTACTATTTTACTTTTAAATTGTTCCGTAATTATTGGTTTTTGTGGTTTATGTGTTCGTTTTGATTTATTTTCTGTGCAGGACACTAAATTATGAAAATTGCACTAAAATTACGGAATTATGCAGTTTTTTTTATTTTCGGAATAAAAGTTAGATTAGTGGGCATGACTTTGGACATGGAGCATATGACGTGGCGATGATGTCAGCACCTTCTAGAAGGTCCAATCAGCGCTTCTAGAAGAACGAATAGATTAGTCGCACGTTTCTACAATTCGGATTTGAATTAAACTCAAGTTTTATGATAATATTTTAAATATTATATTATATTTTATCTTATCTTTGTTTTAGGTATTTTAGTTTAAATAGTTTTAAGTATTTTAATTAGAATTTATTTCTTTATTTAAGGAATTATCTTTAGCTTGTTTTTAAGATTTTGAAGGATATAAATACATCTCAGGGTAAGCCTAGAAACATATCTTTTAACAACGAAGAATTTACTCTTCTTCTTATTCTCTCTAGCTTTATAAAATTCCTTCTTTTATTTCCTTTCAAGTTTTTGATTTTATTTTATTTTAAAGTTTTGTTTTCAAATATGTTAAGTATGACTTTGGTCATGCTTAGCTAATTTTCTTTTAAGCCGAAGGCTAAAGAGAAAGCTTAATTCCAAACGTGAGAATTGTAAGACACTTAAATCGTTTTGGATTTTTCTCTCTGTTTTCTGGGTTTATTTTCAAATCAAAACGATTTTCAAAATCAAAAGTCGGCATTGGTCTGGATGTTGTTAAGGTTAACGTGGGAAGAATGATTTACTTATTGAAGCACATTCGACTTCATGTGAACAAACTAGCAAAATTGTTTGCTAAGAGGAAAATGAGATCGGAAACATAATCCGAGTTGTTAGTTTTTTCGAACTTCAACGTTTTAAGATATACAATATTGTTGTTGCTTAGATCAACTCACAAACCGAAATTTAAGAGTGCACTTGGATATTCGATATACAAAACATAGTCACAAGGAATTATCCTTGTAGACAAGTAGCAGATGTGAATCTTGAAGTGAATATCTGTTTCGATGAGCAGAGGAATTTGAGGCAAAGTTGAAGTCTGAGGTTGTTTTTACCATAAGTTTTCTTTATCTCAATTTATTTTATTTATTTAATTGTTTGTTTAATCTTTATCTTTTTATTTCTTTAAACGATTTAAAAACCCCTTTTTTCTTTACCATTATCTTAAAATTATTATTTATTATTTTATAATTATTTTCCCTTTTAAACGAATTATAATTATTTATTTTATTTTATTCTATCCTTTTATCTTTATATAAAATTATATATTCTTCTAAATCAAGAAAAAGTTCACTAAATCAGACACACCACAATCTCTGTGGATCGATCATACTTCTATATACTACTCTGTCTTTTTACTTATTAAGAAGCCGAAATTATTTTGATAGCAAAACAACAGTTATCGATATGCCTCATTTGGTACCATTATGATTGAAATTTGAAACCGTCGTAAAAACAAAATACTTGTTTTATAGGATATCCCCCAATTAACAACCAAGTAAATAAAATCCAGGTAAAGTACACAGATGATCCTTCGATTATATGATATTGTTTTGTTAAGTCCTCCGACTATTAAAACTAACAAAACGATCCTCTCGATATAGAGAGTTGCTCTGTTGAGTCTCTCGACTATTAAAACTTACAAAATGGTCACTCGACTATTCATTATGTTCCAAACTCATCTTTTTCTGTTAAAAAATTGATGGCAGACTGAGTTGGATATTAACTTGCTGACTGAGATATGATAAAATATGTCTCGTAATCTCAAACGACTATCATATCTCAGTTAGTAGCTTAAAGTCTAGCTCAGACAACTATTAATTTTTTTGATGGAAAAAGACAATTTGGAACATAATGAATAGTCGAGTGATAATTTTGTAACTATGAAGGGAAGGGAGATAATATCTAAGGGAAGGGAGATAATCACATTCCTAGTAATATACCCTAAAATATCTACTGTTGGGAATAAAAGATTATCGGGGAATAAGATTACTGGCCAACCAAACGAGGGAATGAGGATTTCATTCCTATTAATTCAAAAAACAAAAGGTTTTAAATATTCTTCCTTAAATGAATGACGTAACCTTAGTTCATATTCTTCCTTTCTCCACTTTAATTTTCTAGGAAAGCAAACAGAAAATCAAAGGGAAAATTTCAAAAATTAGTTTGTTTTTGAGATATCAAATAATCCTTAAGTCCCAAATACTTTGATTTCAGAAACCCATCTATTCTCAACGCATCAATTTTGATCTATAAGTCTTCATTCTCATTTTTTTTACGAAATAAAAAATCAAAGACTAAGAAAATTATCTAAAATATTTCGATTGCGACAATCCATTTATAAGAAAGTGAAATCGAGACCTCAACTCTCAAAAATTAGTTTCAAAATATTTCAATATTATTTATAATGACAAAATGAATTCAAAAATTCAGGATTTGAAGAACTGATCGATAAAAAAAATAACAGTGCGGGCTTCAAGTTGATATCCAAAAGCTTGTCATTTCTCACTCCCTTCTAGCTAGATTAATGAGATGAAATTTTCGGATTAAATTTTGAAGTTTGGTACCATTTGTCATTCCATGTATCAATAGATTCAATATTCCTTACATTTGAGATCTATTAATTAGTCGAGTGGCCAATGATGTTCATATTATCTCATCTTATATAGATTTGAATCCCCACATTTACCTTAAATGTAGTGTAACATCCTCAATACCAGGTTAGTGACCAAATTGTAAAGTTTCAGAATTTGATGACTAAAGTAGAAGAATGAAATAATTCAATGATTATTTGAATATATAATGAATGTTATTTGGTAATTATTAAAGGAAATTAAGGGTATTATGGTTTTTTCCTTTAAAAGATATTCTTCCCCCTTTTATAAGAGTGAAAAACGTGGGAAGAGAGCTATCTGGAAGCTTTCTTCTTATTGCTTTCTCTTCTTCACGTGGGGCTTAGCTACATAGGTAAGTTTAATTTCAGTTGGTTAATTCTTGAGTTTTAAGCTTAGTTTTGATTCTTTGGGTATTAAATAAGCTTAAGGAAAGCTTATATGGGATTTAAGCAATAAGATAAAGGAATTATGAAGGAATTTGCAATATGAGTTTTAAGATGAAATTTTGATATGGTATGGTTGTTGAAGTTTTATGGATAAATTTGACTTGTCATCAATCTAATTAAGAAGTATGAAGTGTTAGAATTGGAATTAGAACACATTGAAAATTTGGTATGATTCTTGAATCTCATATGCAAGATAGGATTTTGAGGTTTAAGATGAAATAAATGAATATAGATTGGTTTAAGTATGTGTACTAGAGTTAAGAATAAAAAGGGGATGATATATGAAGTGTTTGAGAGGAAATGAAGTAATTTTTGGGTTGAAAATATGATTTCTGGGCAAGGGGAATCGGTACCCATTCAAGGGGAACCGATACCCCTTCAAACGAACAAAATTTCCAGAATGTCATGAGGGAATCGATACCCCCTTAGTAGGGAACCGATTCCCCCTAAAGGAAAATTGTAAATATTGGTTTAATAAGTTCGTTTAAGTTGCTAGTATCCAACTACAAGGTGTGAGTATCTAATAATTGCCTCAAAATGTACATTTATGTAGATTCTGCGCATAAAGCAATTCCGGAACATTTGGCAAGTAAGATCGATCAAGGGAAGATAAGAGATTGGAATTGACTAGTGAGGCCAAGGTGAGTGCATACTAGTGATATGTAGTGTTTAATGGAAATAAGACTTACGATGAGTCTATTTCCTAGAGTAATATGCATGAAGTCATGGACATGATTATGTGTGGTTATAATTATATGTGATTATCTGTATTACATTGATTGTATGTATGCATGACTAAAGATAATGATATGCTTTGTATATGCTATATGATGTATGTAAGACTTTATTATGTAATAATGGAAGAACATGGAATAAGTTATATGATATGGTATAAGTGATTATACGAGAAATGTTAGGAGACTCTAAGAGAATAGTATGAATTCGAGGGCATAAATAAGGATACATAAGTTATATAGGGAAGATTGATAAATTAAAGGAAACTATGGTTTATGTATTATAGTGAAGAGCTACAAAGTTTTATTAAAGAGTATTGTGGAAGTCATGAGAAATTGAACTAAATAAATAGATGGTTTATGTGAGTGGAAAAGGAAAATGATATAAAATAAATGGAAATTATTTATAAGATAGCAGGAGACTAATTGAACATGTAATATAAACTTTATAAAGGAGTACTTGGGTAAAATCATTATATGATACAATTATAGAGTATTACTATACAAATCATATTAAAATATGATATATGAGAATATGAGTAAGTTTATAGGATATTGATAGGACATATAAGAATATTTAAATGTATGATGATATGAAAAAGGGAATACAAAGAAATGGAGCATCAGGTAGATAATATGATATCATTTATTATATATCTATATGATATATGCCATCAGGTAATATGATAGGACTCTGAAAATTGATATAAACTATGAGAAAGTGTTATAGGTGTTTCTTGTGTTATATGAAGCATATATGATCATATGTGAACAAGATATGATATGTATGTTTATATGAATATCTGAGAAATGAACTAAGCTATATGATATGTTATATGACATGGATCTATGTAACTACGCGAGAAAGTATATAAGCTATGTGACATGTAAATGTGACTCATATGAAAATGTTCTATGAGTAATTGAACTATGTGTTATGTGAAATGATAAGTATAAAAGAAAATGCCCATGTTATGTGTCTTGGGAGCTAGGGGTATAGTTGGCATGCCAAGAGTCGAGGGTTTACCTATGTTCTACGGAACATATGGACAGTTTTACCTATGTCTTTCGAGACATATGGACAGTATACCTATGTTCTAAGGAACATATGGACAGTTTACCTAGGTTCTTCGGGACCTATGGACAGTTACCGAGGATCTTTATGACCTCTGGATAGTTACCGAGGATCTTTATGACCTCTGGATAGGTCCTTCGGGACATTTATATGAGCTGTGATGACAGCATAGTGGTGCACAACCTCAATAGACTCACATATCTACAGTTCTCACAGGTGTACATGGGCTAATCAAGAGATATAAACAAATATATGTTAGTGATATGATAAATGTATTACAAATGATATGATGTTGCGTGTGTATAGTGTTTGATTGAAAAGGTTAAGCATAAAAGTATGTGATTACATGATAAACTGCTAATGATGATTTATGTGTATGTATGTATTTATTGTTAATTAATCTGATATAATTTTACATGATATGAGGAAGTCATGTAATTTGGTATAGCATGATAGAACAGAACATGCATATATTGATATATGTTATAAAGTGCATTATAAGTTGTTATGCCTCACTAAGTCTTCGACTTAGCGTGTGATTGTTTCACACGTAGGTTTCGAGAAGAGTAAAGAGTAATGCGGAGCAAGACAGGTCAGTTTTCCTTACCAAATGTCAGATAAGAAAATATAGGTACTGTATATAGAGTGTAGTTGGCATGTAGTCTAAAGATATAAATTGTATGAACTCTGATATATTTCGTAAACGTTTTGAATAAGTTAAGTGTTATCAAAGTTTTTAAATTACTCATTATTTTATACGAATAAATGTTTGAAAAGTCAATGTGACACTTCGGACTCGTATCCAGGTCGGATACGGGTTGGGGGTGTTACATGTAGACCCTTCAAAATTCGCGACACAGTGAAAATGTTTTGCAATAGTCTCCAAGCTTGTTTTGCAATGTGTTTTGCCATTCGGAAAGTGTAGGTTGGGATATTTTGCCATAGATTTCATCAGAACTTTTTTTTCTGTTTGAGAAAATAGTCTACACCATCTTTCTCATTAGACGAAATTCCAATCAACGTTACCATAAGCTTTTGCTAGATCTAATTTCGGAGCCATTACTCCATTGTGACCAATTTTCCTTATTTTGATAGCATGAAAGGCTTCATGTGCAATAAGGGTGTTGTCTTGAATATGTCCACCATTCACAAATTTCGATTGAGTAGGACAGACCAAGAGGCTTAAGCCTTGATGCAAGAATTTCGTTAATTATGTTGTAGGAGAAGTTGCAAACACTAATCGGTCCTATACGATCAATAACGATCCTATCGTTGGTTCAGAGCATCCGATTGCCTTATAAAATATGGAATTCTAGGGCAGATTTAATAGAATACCATCAATTTTTTCCACTTGATTGAATCTTCATTAGATCTCTGATTTAATCTCCAATTTTTTTGACTTCATATAAAGTTCAAATTATACCCTTTTTTTCAAAGTGGTGCCTAAACTTTTTTTTTTGGTCAATCTAGGTGCATAACGTAACAAACGTTACCACTTTAGGTGTCTGATCCATAACGGACGTTAAATTGCACCGTTAAGTGACATGTGTTGTGTTCAAATAATTTTGAAAATTTTATTTTAAAAAAACTTAAAATTATATATTTAAAAAACCCAAATTTTTTGGAAATCTTAAACCCCTAAATTTTGTAAACCTTAAATTTAATCCCTATACCTACGTCGACTGCCGACCTTTACCGTTGTTGTTGCCGTCGACTAAACCTACCTCCGACTGTGCCTCCAGCCGACAACCACCCACACGATGAACAACCAACGATGAACCCCAGTTGCGATTTAAATTCGACGAACGAAATGGAAAAATCACAACATTTGCATGACTTCATGAGACCTGACGACAAGAGCGACAACAAGGACAATGTCTATAAAAAGGGAGGTGAATCATGGCTGGCAAGATAGAAACTAGGGTTAGGGTTAGGGATGAACATGGGTCAGGTTGGGTCGGATTTTTGGTCCACCCGACTCGAGAAGAAGGGGACCTCCACCCGTGACCCGATCCGATTAAAATTTTTATTTATTAAAACCCAATATTTTTTTATTTAAAATATAAAAAATAATTAAAATAATTGTTGGAACCAACGCGGCGTGAAAAGTCAAACTGTCCATTAGTGCTTTTCTGAGCTTTCTCGCTTTACTTGTTTACAGGAAGCCAAACTGAGGAATAAATTTTATTATTTTTGTCTCTTTCTTTTGTCCTTATATAGTATATAATTAGCTGTAATATTATTATTATTATTATTATTCAAACACCATTATGGTATAGCTGTGAAAAAAAGGAAGGAAAAAGCCGTGAAAAATGTGTTAAAACAATAGCTAAAATAATTGTTGGAAGTCACGACCTCTGGAACCAAAAATTACCGGAATAGGAAAGTAAAAAAAATTAAAAAAATAATTATTCATTAACTATGCGGGTCGGGTAGGATTATTTTAGCCCCCAACCTGACTCTGACCCTACTCTGAAAATTTTAATATAAAACCCGACCCGACCTGAACCCGAACCCGATTTTTTTATAAAAAAAATCGACCTGATCGGGTCGAGTCGGAACTCGTCGGATTCGGGTTCCATGCCTATTTCTAGTTAGAGTGAGGGATTTGGGGTTTATAGGGACTTTTATGAATTTGGGGTTTTTTTATAATAATTTTAGAAAAATTAGAGTTTTAAATATAATAATATCTTTACTTTTTTAAAAATAAAATTTTTAAAATTATATAAATGCGACGCAAGTCACTTAACAGAATTTATTAATAATTGTTACGATCGAAGCACCTAAAGTGATGATGTTTGTAACATTAGACACAATGTCTATAAAAAGGGAGGTGAATCATGGCTGGCAAGATAGAAACTAGGGTTAGGGTTAGGGATGGACATGGGTCAGGTTGGGTCGGATTTTTGGTCCACCCGACTCGAGAAGAAGGGGACCTCCACCTGTGACCCGATCCGATTAAAATTTTTATTTATTAAAACCCAATATTTTTTATTTAAAATATAAAAAATAATTAAAATAATTGTTGGAACCAACGCGGCGTGAAAAGTCAAACTGTCCATTAGTGCTTTTCTGAGCTTTCTCGCTTTACTTGTTTACATGAAGCCAAATTGAGGAATAAATTTTATTATTTTTGTCTCTTTCTTTTGTCCTTATATAGTATATAATTAGTTGTCATAATATTATTATTATTATTCAAACACCATTATAGTATAGTTGTGAAAAAAAGGAGGGGAATAGCCGTGAAAAAGCATTAAAATGTGTTAAAATAATAGCTAAAATAATTGTTGGAAGTCACGACCTCTGGAACCAAAAATTATCGGAATAGGAAAGTAAAAAAATTTAAAAAATAATTATTCATTAACTATGCGGGTCGGGTAGGATTATTTTAGCCCCCAACCTGACTCTGACCCTACTCTGAAAATTTTAATATAAAACCCGACCCGACCTGAACCCGAACCAATTTTTTTATTAAAATAATCCGACCTGATCGAGTCGAGTCGGAACTCATCAGATTCGGGTTCCATGCCCATCTCTAATTAGAGTGAGGGATTTGGGGTTTATAGGGATTTTTATGGATTTGGGGTTTTTTTATAATAATTTTAGAAAAATTAGGGTTTTAAATATAATAATATCTTTACTTTTTTAAAAATAAAATTTTCAAAATTATATAAATGCGACGCAAGTCACTTAACAGAATTTATTAACAATTGTTACGATCGAAGCACCTAAAGTGATGATGTTTGTAACATTAGACACTTAGATTGACAAAAAAAAAGTTTAGGCACAACTTTAAGAAAAATTATATAGTCTTGACACTTGATTTTATATTAAGCATTTCTTTTTTATTAAGCGGAGATATTCTACATTTCTAAGGAAAATGCCGAAGTTCGAACTTATATAAGGTAAAACAACATAAGCATCCTTAACCATTCGATCAATTAATATATTAATTAATAGATTAATTTTCTATCGGAAGAATAGTGGATAAAGAAAGACTACAAGTCAAACTGAGAAAAAAAATAGGGTGACCAAATTTTCTTACCGAATTATATGAATTTCTTAGATTTTACCTCTCTCTTTTGGGAATTATTTATTTTAGGTCTTCTCTGTTTGGAAATCAATGTGCTTTTTACTATATTAAAAGAATCGTGTTTCCTTCTTGACTGGTTTAAGAACGGGGTTAGCTCCAACCTTATAGGGTATTTAAGAGGATTTAAATAAAAATATTTGGCCTATAAAACATTTGAATGAAAAAAAATTGTGTTTCAATTTCAAAATTTAAAGCCTAGCTTGATCTAACCCAATTTTCAATTTGATTATAGGTTTAGGAGGTAATTTTACCTTGTAATCTATCCAAATAAGTATTGTTATTCTCGTTTTTAATTTAGTCTTTTGTTGACTTAATGTTGTTGATTGATAGTAACGTGTTAGTTTACGGTGTTGATATGTGTAGTTCACTTATAAATGATTTTTACAGTACAATGACATTTACAATTAATTTCTATTTAAGGATGAGAGAATGAAAATTTTGCTGGAATTGAACCCAAACTTAAACTGATTTTTTTTGGGTACAATAATGAAATTAAACTAGGATTACAACTTAGTAAATGTTATCAGCAAGCAGCAAACCACGGACCTCTAACGACGACGGATCAGCAGATTGGAAAAGTTCAAAATTATCAGATGAGATTATTTTAGTCATTTTATCAGCTACCTGATTCCCTTCACGTCGCACAAGCTGGAATTTGATAACCCAGTGATGACGGGAAAGATGATAACGTGCGACAGTTTTAATATATAACTAAAAAAAGATAATATCGGTTTTGTTATTATTTAAAAAATAAAATTGATAAAAAAATTATCAGAAACATTATTATTTATATCGATTTTGTTATTTTTTCTATTGATTTTGTTATTGTTAGACACTTTACCGAAAATATTAAAAAACATTGATATTTTAAATAAAAATAATAATATTTTAAGTAATTTTTTATCGATTTTACTATTTAAATAATAATAAAATCAACAATGTCTTTTTTAAGTGTATATTAAAAGTGTATTACTATATAACTTCCCGTGATAATGAGACCGCCCTCTCGAATATGTAAAAAAAAGAAGAAAAAAAAGTGGGAGTTCCTTACCGAACCGCCGAATCTTGAATCAAACAAATCGCTTCTTTACTATTGAATTCAATCACCAATTTTCTGTAACCAGGTTCCCATGCTACAAGCATACCAACATAAATATCCAAAGTTCCTCCTCTAATTAAAAAAATTTAATCAATTATTCCAAAGATTGTTGATTTACAAAGACTTTTCTTACAAAAGAAGTTAAAAAAAAACATTTATGAGTAGTGTTTTTACTACATATGATAAAAAAATGTCAAGAGTAAATTAAAACTAAATATTAGATGCGAAATTAATTTTTGACCACCCATATTTGGATAAAAGCACCAAACAACCGGCGTGTAAAAAAGACTTTTACCCCTGTAAATTTTATATAACGTGGGCTACCATACTTATCAGCTCCGTTTTGAAAATCGGACCGGATCGGTCGGTTCAACCGGTTTAATCGGGAACCGTTATTTAGTCCAGTTTAATTTAAATCGGTTGAACCGTTATTAGTGAACTGGTTAGAACCGTTGAACCGTTCGAATCGAACCGGCCAAAAACCGGGAAAAACCGGGATTTTTGTTTTTTTAAAAAAAAAAATAAACCAAACAACGTCGTTTGTTAAACGAGCCAAGTCGAACTCGAGTATTGCTGAGCTAGACTCGAACTTGAAAACTTTAAAAGTAAACTCAACCCAACTCAAACTCACAAGCTAAAAATTATCAAGTTCAACTCAAACTCGAAATATAATATTGAAACTTGAACTCAAAAAGGCTTGAACTCAAAAAAAAATTAGAAGCTCGATTGAAGCCTAAAATTCGAACTTGATTGAAGTGAAAGAATAGTTATATAATTATAGTTATATAATTTTGTTATGATTTTTTTAACCCCAAATTTATTTTTTAATTATAGTTATATAATTATATTTATTATTTAATATGTTTTACCTTAAATATTATGTTGTAGTTAATTTGAATCATTTTGTTTCACTTGATCTTATGGTTTTTAACTTATATATATTATGACTTGCTTTGAATATAACTTGTGATATAAAAAATTATTTTTTATTAAATATTTTTAATATTTTTATTTAATTTTTTAAATAATTATGACGTCGTCCGATTCTTTCGACCGATCAGATTGATTCGATCGATTGAACCAATAAATCAATAGCATGACCGATTCACTAACCGGTACGATTATGAAAACCATGCTTTATCAGTCATCCTCAATCGTTGTCCTTATCTACAATACTTTGCTTTTCAACAACTCTTTACTCAAACCCTGCCAAGTCTATTTCAACAGATCCCCTTTTCTTTTCTTTTCTTTTCCTTTTCATTTTTGGATAATTAGATCCCCTTTTCTTCTTCTTTTCCTCTTGGTCGATTCCCTTGATTCCATTTCCACCGACTGTGATGACGATGAGAAGAGGACTCGAAGCCAATGAACTGTTGCCTTTCACAGTACAGTTCCTTCGAGGACGATGGTTTGCACTTTTTGCATCTTTCCTGTTCATGGCTGATGCTGGTGCAACATATCTATTTGGAACCTATTCCAAAGAGATCAAAGCTACTCTGGATTATGATCAGACCACACTCAATCTCTTAGGCTTCTCAAAGGATATGGGTGCCAACGTTGGTGTCATTTCTGGCCTTATTGCTGAGGTAACTCCCACTTGGTTCGTTCTACTCGGCGCTGCATTCAACTTTGGAGGCTATTTCATGATTTGGTTAGCCGTGACCGGCAGAATAGCCAAACCCAAGGTTTGGCAAATGTGCATTTACATATGTATAGGGGGCAATTCCCAGAATTTTGCAAATACTGGTGCTCTGGTCACCAGTGTAAAGAACTTCCCTGAAAGCAGGGGTTCAATGTTGGGTCTGTTGAAGGGCTATACTGGACTCAGTGGAGCTGTAATGACACGGATTTACTTGGCTGTATACGGAAATGATTCCAAATCTCTCATCCTTCTTATCGGATGGCTTCCTGCTGCAATTTCAGTCATCTTTGTGTATACAATTCGTACACTGAAGCCTGTTAGACACCCTAATGAGATTGTAGAAAGTGGTTTTAGTCCCAATAGTTATATTATTATAATTATTACTTTTGTTATTATTATTATTATTATTATTAAATAATTAAATTTTACATTACATGCCCAATTACAGCATCAAACTGGCCCAATCGGTTTGGCCCAATTTAATCACTAAGCCCACTTGGTGGACCCAAATCAGACTCAACAACAAAACCCAATTGGAGCCCAGTTACAAGACCCAAAACCCAGGATCCAACCCGAAACCCAGGATCCGACCCGATCCAATTATATCAAAACCCTAAACATATTGGGATTTCTGGTAACTCTTCCAATACCTCCCAACATTAACCATCAAATCTGAACCCATCCAACGGTCCAGATCACTTGAAGCTAGGATATCATCCAAACCCTTCAGTCGCCAACTTGGTTCAGCCGTTGGATCTATCCAGATCCAACGATCCAGATGACACCTAGTTAGATCTCCCATCACTACCACTGTCACTACTGCCAAAGTCATCTCATCCACCTGCAGTAAATCAGTTAACCATCAAGCTAATCAAGTCAAAAACTCCAATAAAAAATGGAGAACAAGTCTAAAGCAAAATCCCTAGGCAATCACATTCTATCCTTTCAGTAACAGAGGGCTATCACCAAAATCAACACGTCAAGCATGAAACCAGAAGAGAAAATAGAGAAAGACATTCGGTTTAGAAAAAAAAAGAGAGAGAAAAAAGGAAGCTTTTCGGGGCTAAAAAAAATGAGGGAATCTACCAAACAAAAAAGAAACTGATACTTCTGAAAGCAAAATGAGAGGAAAAAGAAAACTTACCACCAAAATCATACTTCTCGTCCCCGGAGAGAAATGAGGAGCCTTTAAAACCGAAGGTATATCTATAGATCTAGGACGTTTTGGGAGTCTTTAGGCATAGGGGTGTTTGGATTCGGGTTTAGGGTAAAAAGGGATTGTTTTGGGTTTGTTTTCTGAACTCCGACCGTCGTGGATGGCGACGGAGGACTCCTGCGAACGGTGGTCAGAGGATGCGGCCTTCTTCTGCGAGAGAAAGAAAAGAGAAGCGAGAGAATTCTCTCTTTTAGAGAGAGGGAGAGAGAGAATAGGAGAATGAGGGTTTAGGGGCCAAATGGCCGGTTTTTTTAGGTATTTATACCCTACGCTAAAATACGTCATTTAGCAAGGGACCTGGGAATATTTTTTCGCGTGGGGGTCAATTCGTCTTAGGTCCCCTAAACTTTGTAACTTCGTGTTTTAATCATTTAATGAATGGATATCTTTGGGTAAAATGAATGATTTCCCCCTAGTTATTGTTTATTTTAACTTGTATTTTAAATTTGTCATGTATTCCATTTTAATCCCTTCTGGCTTGTTATTTAGTTTTTATATTCGAATACCTTATTTTAGAAATTTCCATATTTTTGAAATTGGTTTATTTCTGATTGAAGTGCCTAACATGTAAAATATTTGCATTGTTTTCCTTGATCTCTTGTTAGTTTCGTAGTTTAATCCCTAAAGTTATCTTATTTACTATTTTAATCCTTCATTTACATGTTTGTAATTTTTTTGCTAATTGAAATAATTTTAAATATTATTTTATATGAGGAATTTATGAAAAACCCCTTAACTAACAAGGAGCGTGTTTCTAAAAATTGCTCGAATAAAATAATACCTTTTACGTTTTAAATGATTTTGTTTTTATCTATTTTATGTATTTGTTGTATCTAAAAATTTATGGTAATATTATTTTGTACAAGGAATCTATAAAAATACCTCCTTAACTAAATAGGAAGGTATTCTCGAGGATTGTTTGTACAAAATATTCCCTTTAATTTTTCTAAAAAGGATCACAATTTAAATGTATATTTAAATTTGCCAAGTTCAACTTTTAGATGACGTATTGCTTAAGTACCGATTTCGGGCGTTGTGGGATACTAATTTTTTTTCATATGTAATCGACTCTCGAACCTTTTTCAAAACAAATTTTTGGTTAAACGCGTATCATTTTTATCTTTTAAAATTATTTTTCTTAAAATCATTTTAAAATGTATTTTTAGGTATTCGACCTACCTAACTGTTGAGTTAATCGATCGACGAATCGACCAAGAGGGGGGTGAATTGGCAATACAAATTTTGGTGGAAGCTTTTGCAAAAAATTAAAAATATTTGCACAGCGATTTCGAGTTGTTCGACTTTCTCAACCAAAGTCTACATCAACTACCTTAGCTATCCACAATAAGGATTTTCCAACAAATTCACTAATTTGTTCTTTCTTTTGAGGATAAAGAGTAACCTTACAACTCCCTCAAGAATTATACCCAAAATTCTTGAGAACACTCTCTCCCAAAGAGAAATACACAAATTTGCAAACTTACAGAAAAAACCTCACAAGGTAAGATGTTTGCACAATTCTAGAACAAAGAAAGAAAACTAAAAAATGAATACAATTGAACACAATAAGTGTTCTTGAAAGCAAAATGAATATTGAATGAAAATTTGGCTTGAAATGCTCAAACTTGAGGTTTAATGCTTTCTCTTTGATTCTCTAACTTCTTTTCTTAATTGATGTTGATCAACAGCTCCTAAGCATGTTTAAATACACCTTGGATCACTTCTGAATGTTGGGGATCATTGGTGAAGTCAATAGAGCCATTATTGTGTGAAAACAATTAAATAAAACAGTTGGGAGCGTATATGCATCGATGCATAGCCAAAGTGCATCGGTACACTATGTGTAAAATTCAAATATTTCGACAGTTATAAGACTTAGTGCATCGTTACACTAGGAGTGCATCGTTACACTAGGGGTGCATCGGTACACTAATTACATTCGATGTTTCAAAGAGCCAGGAGTGCATCGATGCATGTTCTGTGTATTGGTACACAAAATGCATTCGATGTTTCAAAATATTCAAGAGTGCATTGATGCATAGCTTATGCATCGGTACACAAAATGCATTCGAAATAGGTGTGCATCGATGCATCATGTAGTGCATCGGTACATCCCTTTGAAAAATTATTTTTTGGCTTGATTTTGGTTCGAAATACTTTGTAAAATTGTTTTAAAAATATTTTAAGTTTAAAACACAATTTTACACTTTAGTAAGGATTAAAATTGATCTTTGAAAAACTTGGAGTAATATTTTGATATTCGAATAATTGAATCGAATATAATTTAAAAAATGATTAGGAAATCTTAAAATTCAATAACCCTTAATTTGTTATATCGAAACATCAAAATGTTTTCAACAATCTCCCCCTTTTTGATATAACAAAACATTTGAGTAATTTTAAGAATTTCTTGGAAAATCATTTTTGAAATTTGTTTTTGTAAAAACAAATTACTCCCCCTTACTATATTCTCCCCCTTTTTGTTAAATCAAAAAGACTCTAAAACGATTTTAAACAAGGTTTTTGTAAACTTATCCAATTGACATTTAGAAATTTAAAACTTAAGCTGCTAAGATCACAATCAAGAGAAAGGTTAGCCATTAGTTTCATAAATCAATATTCACAAATAATGTGAAATGGTAAATTGGTCACATGTGTAATGATGCAAAAATGAATAAGCCAATATAAATTCAACCAAACCAAATACATAAATATAAGTTCAAACATCCATAACAAATTTAAACATCCAGAATAAAACAATCCAAAAACATCAATCCACAATCATCCAAAATGTTTTAACAATAGGTACTAAATCCAAGAAAACTAAAGCAAGATAGGTCTAGTCATCCAAAGGAGGATCAGGAGGAGGAGGATAGTGTGCTTGCATCTCGAGTGTGAGCGCATCTAAACGTTCGTTCATCTTCCGTTGTTAAGCCCCCAAAGCAGTTAGATGAGACTCTATGGATGCAAACCTTAGATCAAATGACTCACAAAATGATCGAAAATATGGAGGCATTTGATCCTCTTGATGTGTCGGCTCGTCCTTGGGTGCTTCATCGTCAATATCGTTGATATCTTGCATAAGTTGTTGAAGCTCCAGATCATCGTCCGCTGCCGGTGCTGGAGGAGGTGGAGCTCGTGAGGAGCTAGCTCCCGGTGTTTTCTCATAGGTTCGAACCCATTGGTCACATTCCTTTTTCCATCCTGATTTTTTAAGGAAGTGAGATTGATTTGGTTTTGGAGAGGGATGGGAATATCAACCGAAACCTTAAGCCCGAGTTTGATAAAAATATTACTGAAGAGACAGCCGTAAACTAAAGTTTCTACACTTTTAGATGGGACAACGTTTACGGTATCTACTAGCTCACCAAAAATAATATGTGGTAAATTTATTTTCTTGTTATGTTAGATACAATGTATCCACCATAAATATTGACCCTAAGAGAGGAGTACCTACCACCAAGAGATCATTAAATGAAGGAATCGCTCGTGATGATAGGGTATAGCCACAATGTCTCTTTCATTATCAATACCGTCATTGTCTAAACTAAAGGTATTATCTATATCGTCATTTTCTAAACCAAAGGCATTAGTTATTGTGTTCGAATTGATATAAATAACTTCACCCAAGAGATAGGATCGAATTCCAACAGTTTCGGTTCGATGCTCATTTTGGACACAGATCGCATTGGAGTAGAAATGCGTACTAATTGGTGATAAATAATGGGCTTAATTTGACACAGTTTATCAAACTTCCAGGAACGGAGGATAGGAAGATATTGGAAGTTCGTATCAACCATTGCTTGAATAGATGGGATACGTTCTTCCCAAATTTTGTACGATTGGAAAGAATTAACGAACCTATTATATAATTCATCTCGACGATGACCAGGTTGGTTGAAGCAAGAATTAAGAATGGTTAATTCGGGTCTGTTTAGATTTAGATTTTGTGGTGGAGGTGGAATAAGAGGTCGATTTTGACTCAAACGGCTCGATGACGACCTAAGGCATTTAGGATTAGACATGGTTTAAGAAATCGGAATAGGATAAATAACCTACAACTTTGAAACACGTATATGTAATATAATCAATCCTGAAACTCAATTGAGTTTGCAATATTCAAGGTTCTCTAAACTGAATCCTAATGGGCAAAGTTTTGAAAACTATTCTGGAAATCAATGTTTAAGAATTATAATATGTATAGTTTTCATAATATAATACAATTCAATCAAAAACAACACTTTTTAAATTAATATTTTTTTAATTTCAAAAATTCAAAGAAAATTTTGAAAAATTGTGTGTTTTGACGAAATTGGTTGTAAAATCTAGTTTAGAATCATTATACAATCAATGCCCGATATATATTTCAACCTAGAACTAATAAAAACTAGTCCTAAGTTCAAAAATCAATAAAACAGAGGTTTTTAGAAAAATTAACTTGAATTTTTGGATTGAGTGGAATGTAGTGATGTTTTGCACGATTTAATGATTGCTAGCAGGTTTGTGAGATGAAAGCTTGTTGAAATCCAACTTAAAACGTTGGATTTGAGCAATTTTTTAGAGAGGGTGAGAGAGAAGGGAGACGGCGTGAGTGTGTTATGGTTAGAGGTTTTGAAATAAAGAAGAAATTAGGTATTTAAACCCAAAAACCCGATGGGTGTATCGATGCACAGCAGAGTGCATCGATGCACATTCAAGGAATGCATCGATGCACCTTCATGGTGTATCGATGCACATTCAATGATACATCGATACACTGTCTAGTTTATCGATGCGTAACACCCCTAACCTGTATCCAACCCGGATCCAAGTCCGAGGTGTCACATCAACTTTTAAAACTTTTACTTATTTAAGAGTAATGAGAAATTTCTCGTAAAAAAATTCATATTATCTTATCATAAAAGTTTACAAACTTATAAGAGCATATATTATTCAAATCATTTATATTACATGTCAACTATATCTAAAAGAATCAAATACATATTAAATATTTCTTTTCTAATCTGAACATTGTAAGGAAGATGCTAACATGTCTTGCTCCTCTTAGATTCTCTTCTCGCTTATGTAACCTACATGTGAAACAATCACACGCTAAGTCTATGACTTAGTGAGGTAATTAAATATATAATGTAAACTATAACTTGTAATCATGCATGAACAATTACTGATATCATATCATACCACTCGTATCTTATTCATACTATCACCTATGTTCATATCCTATATCTTATAACAAATTCTTATATCATCATATACTCATTTATACTTATTCACTTATACATTAACCCATAACACATCTGCAATATATCATTATATATATAAGAACATGAACACATATACTCATCATTAATCATTTCCATCCTTAGCCTTATATCATTATCAATATTATTATCATCTATGTCACTTAAACATATCCTCTTATATCTAACATTTTAACCAACATATGACTCATTTAATCATACAATCCACATATCATCGTATAAATTATTTACTACAATTCATAGCAAAAAAGCATATAAGTCACATGTAATGTTGATTTTTATCTCTTTATTAATCTTATTTTCATTCTTGATCTTTTAACCATTTGTTCTTATATATATTCTTCTTAACCAAGCTACATGCACATCATACAAGATTATTTTATCTTATCTCTTTTATTAGCCCATGTATATATGTGAGAACTTAAGGTATGTAAGTACATAGAGGTTGTGCACATATATGCTGTCACCACAGCTCGTATAAATGCATCGAAATGCCACGTAGAATTACACAGAAGCGCCGCGTAGAAATGCACCGAAGTGTCATATAAAATGTCCATAAGGACCACATAGAAATTCCTTAATAACCATACACATATACCAAGGACCAAATAAGTGTCTCAAAAGACCCCATAAATGTTCTAAAGAATACATATATGTCCCAAAGGACCGCGTAGGCCCTCGACTCTTGGCATGCCAATTATTCCCCTAGCTCTCGTGACACATAACATGGGCATTATCATTTAGGTCATCTCACATATTTATATAATCACATGGTTCCTTTACACATAGCACATTTTCATGTAATTCACCTTCACATGAACATGTAATCATACAACTTATATTCACGTAGTTCATATCACTTTTCATATGATTTCATATTCATATGTCACATGTTCATTTCATTCCTTATGTCTTTATCACATAGCTTATTTCATATTCTTATATAATCACAAATCTCATAGCTCAATCACTTATAAATGTATTCTTATAATTTCTTAACATATCATATAATTTATATCATCATAACATAGCATGTGCTCACATCAATCATATAAACACATATAATCACATAACTTGTCATTTCTTATGAGATCATTGATGTCATGTAACATATATATAGTTTATATCATTTCTCATATTTTCACCTAATTCCTTATGTTTATCATATAAACATATACTCTTATAGATCATTTATATTATATAACCTATATCTTAGTTTCACATAATCACTATATCTCATATATTCATATACCACATGAACCAATCATTTCTTATGTAAATATCATATAACTTATATAATTACTTATATCGGTTTCTATATCTTATCACACTAGCATCTATTCATATCAATCATGTCACACATACCATAACATATAACCCAAACACTCATAACAAACACATGCTCATGTTAATACTTCATGTATAATACTATAGGAAATAAACTTGTCGCAAGTCTTATTTCTCATTAAACATCATATACGAAATAATGTGCATTCACCTGGCCTCACTAGATTATACCGACCCCTTATCTCTACTCGATGTCTAATACTTGACAACTTGTCTGAATATTGCTCTCGATCAAAATCTACACAATCATACGTATAATATACATATCAACATTCCAAATACTATGGTTCGATCCTTAATTTCTTAAGCTAAAAAAATGTCAAATTCACATTTTCTCTTGTAAGGGTATCTGTACACTCTATAGTGTATCGATACACTAATTACATTCGATATTTTCAATTTCAAGGGGGTGTATCGATGCACTAATTGTGCATCGGTACACTCCTGGCATTCGATGTTTTTATTTTAAATGGGTGCATCGATGCACTAACTGTGCATCGGTACACTCAAGGCATTCGATGTTTCTTCTTTAAAGAGTGCATCGGTACACTTTGAATGTGTACCGATACACACTCTTTCGGCTTCAAAACTTCATGATTCATCCTCTTTTATATACTTAACTCCATTATACATACTTAGACCACTTTATACTCATTTATTTCATATTAAACCTCCAAATCCTATCCTCCTTATGAAATTCAAGAATCATACTCAATTTCCAACATGTTCCAACTCAAATTCTATTACTTCATATCTCTTCATTAGATTGATGACAAGTCAAATTTAACTTTCAATTCTAGTTATGAACTATATTCTAGGATTTCATTCAAGAACCTCTAATCTTTAATCCCTTCTAACTCCATCATACTTTGATTTTTTAAGATAACTTAAGCCTTCATTAAGCTTAATTATCATCTAATAATAAAAAACCGAGCTTAAATTTAACCAGAAACTCAATAATCAGAAAACTCACCTTTAGCTCTTGGTTTTCACACGTGAAGGAAGAAAAAAGATGAAGAGAACTCTAGAAACCACTTTGTTTCCTCTTCCCTTCCACGTGTTTAATATATAACCATCTTTAATTATTTTCCTTGCAAATGACCCTTTTGCCCTTCAATTCATCTAATAATTACTAACATCTTTTAAGTAATATTTCTAAATAAATCATTGAACTATTCCATTCTTATACTTTAGTCACCAAATTCTAAAACTTTACGATTTAGTCACTAACCCATAGTTTGGGATGTTACACACATTGCACAAAAATGTCAAAAATATGTTTTAAACACTTAAAATGCTAAATTAATTAGCTCTAGTGGTATTGGCAACTCATATATCGAAAATTAACAATGTTCAATCAATCTAATTTATCCTTAAACATTATTTGAACATATAATTAATTTCAACTAAGAATCATAAACTCCCCCTAACTAATAGCAAAGAATGCAATCAAAAATATTATTTTTATAAGCATTTTTCATTTCTAATTAAAAGTGCTAAAAATTATTTTAAACACTGAGTGAAGATAGGTCAGTTAAACCTAATTCTCTCTTAAGTGTATAAAATCTTTCTTTATCTAAATGTTTTGTAAAAATATCCGCTAATTGATGCAAATTATCAACAAATTCTAGAACTATATCTTATTTAGCGACATGATCTCTAATGAAATGATGTATAATTTCAATGTGCTTAGTTCTAGAGTATTGGATGGGATTTTTAGTGAGACAAATAGCACTAGTATTATCATACTTGATAGGTATGGTACCTACTTCAATTCCATAATCTAAAAGTTATTTTCATCCATAAAACTTGTGCACAATAGCTACCGGTTGAAATGTATTCTGCTTCAGTGGTAGATAATGCAACACAATTTTGTTTCTTTGAAAACCATGAAATCAACATATATCCTAGGAATTGACAAGTACTAGAGGTAGGGATGGCAAAAAAACAGAACCCGATGGGGAAAATCGAAAACTGAATTAAACGGGTCGGGTTCGAGGATGATAAACGGGGACGGGGACGGGGAAAACCGTTTATACTAAACGAGGATGGGGACGGGGAGAGTAATCTCCACCCCAATTACCCTGCCCGATACCTAGCCCGATAAATATTAAAAATAATTATATATATATATATATATATATAATATTAATAAATTTAATTTAAATTAATATATATATATATAATATTTATATATTTAATTTAAATATATATACACGGCCCGATACCCGTTTAAATAACTGTTTATGCTAAAAGGGGATACCCGTTTTCCCACGGTTTTCCTCGATTACCCGATGGGGATCCCCATTTAAATCCCCACAGTTTTTTAAGTGGGGACGGGTATGTTTTTTTTAAATGAGGACAGGGATGAGGACAGGGGGACCAATACCCAGCTCAAACCCGGCCCGTTGTCATCCCTAACCAGAGGTGCTTTTCCTATCTATTTTGCATCCTCCATAATCCGCATCAGAGAAAGCATGCAAGCTAAAGCTAGAGTCTCTAGGATACCAAAGTCCTAAACTAGAAGTATCCTTAAAGTATCTAAAGATCCTCATAGCAGCTAGTAAATGTGATTCCTTAGGGCATGATTGAAATCTAGCACATAAGCAAACACTAAACATAATGTTCGATCTACTTGCGGTTAGATAAAGCAAAGAGCCAATCATTGACCTATATAATTTAACATCCACACATTTACCTCCTTCATCTTTGTCAAGCTTTGTAGATGAGCTCATTGGAGTGGTATGAGGTTTCCCATTTTCCAATCCAAACTTCTTGAGCATATCCTTGACGTATTTTGCTTGATTGATGAAGATGTCATCTTTTCTTTGCTTGATTTGGAGTCCCAAGAAAAATGAGAGCCCCCCCATCATGCTCATCTCGAATTTACTCTGCATTAGCTTAGAAAATTCTTGGCAAAGAACATCATTAGTAGAACCAAATATTATATCATCAACATAAATTTGAACTACTAATAAATCTTTACCTTTATGCTCTAAAAACAATGTAGTGTCAACCTTCCATTTTGAAAACTTTTTTCTATTAAAAATTTTGACAATCTTTCATACCAAGCTCTAGGAGCTTGTTTTAAACCATAAAGTGATTTTGTCAATTTAAAAACATGATCTGGAAATTTTGAATCTTTAAAACCATGAGGTTGTTCCACATACACTTCTTCTTTTATAAAACCATTTAAAAATGCACTTTTAATATCTATTTGATATAACTTAAAATAATTGAAAAATACAAATGCTAATATCATTCTAATTGCTTTCATCCTAGCTGCGGGAGCGTATGTTTCATAATAGTCTATGCCCTCTTCTTGAGTATAGCCTGAGCAACAAGTCTAGCATTGTTTCTCACTATATTACCACTTTCATAGAGCTTATTCCTAAATACCCATCTAGTACCTACAGTAGATTTATTACTATGCCTTTCAACTAATGTTCATACTTTACTTCTCTCAATTTGGTTTAACTCTTCTTGCATAACCATAATTCAATGTTCATCATTTAATGCTTCTTTAATATTCTTAGGCCCTATGCATGAGATAAATGCAACATAATTACATATATTTCTAAGAGAATATCGAGTTGGTACTCCTTTTGATGGATCACCTATTATCTCACCATCCTTGACATAGTTGTATTCTCTTGGGTAAGAGACTTCCCTTTCTTCAATGGTTGGATTCTCGAGAACATCATGAGTTTCCTCATCTTTCGTTTCTTCCTTTGATGATGGTTCTTCAACGTCATGTCTAACGTCATTTGTGTTTACAATACCTATATTATCTTTCACACAAGAATCCTTCCTCGGAAGGGGATTATCATCGAAAAAAACTTGTATAGACTCTTCTACAACTAAAGTTCTTTTATTGAATACCCGATAAGCTTTAGAATTTAAGGAATAACCCATAAAAATTCCTTCATCACTTTTAGCATCAAATTTGTCAAGATTTTCTTTACCGTTGTTTAAAACAAAACATTTACATCCAAAAGGATGAAAATATCTAATGTTAGGCTTTTTATTTTTGAAAAGTTCATATGGATTTTTCTTTAAAATAGGCCTAATCATTACTCGATTAATAACATAACAAGCGGTATTTGTGGCTTCAGCCCAAAAATATTTTGGCAAATTATTTTCACAAAGCATGGTTTTAACCATTTATTCTAAAGTTCTATTTTTTCTCTCAACAACTCCATTTTATTGAGGAGTTCTCGAAGCTGAAAAATTATGGCTAATACCATTATAATTACAAAAATCAGTAAATCCAAGATTTTCAAATTCAGTATCATGATCACTCCTAACACTAGTTATGGAAAAACCTTTTTCGTTTTGGATTACTTTTGAAAACATGATGAATTTTTCTAATGATTCATCTTTAGTACTTAAAAATAGAACACAATTATATCTAGAATAGTCATCTACCAATACAAAGCAATATTATTTTCCACCCAAGCTAATAGTTCTAATTGGCCCAAAAAGATCTATATGGATCAATTGTAATATTCTACTAGTTGATACATCATTAATGGACTTAAAGGAAGCTCTTTGATGTTTTCCTTTAGCACAAGCATCACATATTTTATCTTTATCAAATTTTAGCTTTGGTAACCCTCTTACTAAATCTCCTTGAATTAGTCCTTGTAAAACACTCATGCTTGTATGTCCTAGTCTCCTATGCCATAACCAACTATCATGCTCATCCTTAGCAACTAGGCATAAATTAGTCATATTAATAGAATCTAAATGCACCATGTAAATGTTTCCTATTCTATGACCAACAAGCATAATCCGATTAGATGCAATGTCAATGACTTTGCAACCATTTGTTTCAAATAAGACATTGTATCCTTTATCACAAAATTGACTAATACTCAATAGATTATGCTTTAAACCATTCACATATAAAACATCTTTAATTTGTATGGAAGAGGTATACATATAGTACCTATACCTTCAATGTGACCTTTTGAATTATCACCAAAAGTCACATCTCCTCCATTTTTGTCATTAAGCTCGATGAACCGGCTCTTGTCTCCGGTCATGTGTCTTGAACATCCACTATTAAGGTACCATGAGTTTGAATTTGTTTCTCGTGCCTTGTAGCAATGCTCATTCCCCTACAAACATAGATTAATTTTTGATTTTTGGTACCCAATTTCTTTTGGGTCCATATTCATTAGTCTCCAAAATTCTAGTCCCCTTAGGTATCCATTTATGTAGGATATCATTATCTTTAGTAGTAATGAGTTCTTTAGGAACCCATATACTTCTAACGATTTTCCATTAGAGGTTCTTCGGGGACCTCTATGATTGTAGTTTTAAAAAAAATTATAACAAAGTTGGATTTTGAACTTTCTCTATTTTCAAAACTTTTTGTTTCAACTTTATCAAAAGAAGTTTTAAGATCATCAATTTCTTTTTGATGATCATCGTTGACATTTGAAAGTAAATTAAGCAAATCAGAATTTTTCTTTTCAAACTCATCTAGTTTGATTTGCAAATCTTTAATTTTACTTTCAAGATCATTATTGGTCTTGGATATGTGATTATTTTCATTTTTCAATTTTGAAATATCTTTTTTGCATTTTAAAAATAATTTCTCATAATCCGAAGCCAACCAAGTATATTCCTCTAACAGCTCATCAAAAGAATAATCTTCGAAATTAAATGAGCTAGAGGTTACCTGAGAGCTTTCCCCTATGGCCATCAAGCACAAGTTTGCTACTTCTTGTTCCTTTTCATCGGAACCTTCATCATCGCTCCATGTAGCCACATGAGCTTTGTGTTTTTTCTTCGATTGACCCTTCTTCTTCAATTGTGGGCAATCATATTTGACATGACCTGACTTTTTGCATTTGTAGCAAATGATCGGGTCTTTCTCCTTCGAATTAGTTTTGAAGCCTTCATTTCGTTTGAATTTTCTTCCTTGGTTGGGCTTCATCAATTTTCTGAACCGTTTGGCAAATAATGTTATTTCCTCGCCATCGTCATCTGAATCACTCTCATCTTTTATGGATTTGAGAGCAACTCTCACGTTCTTCTTTTTCTCATTCTCCTTCTTTGTCTCATCAATCTTCTCGAGGTCTACCTCATCTTGAAGCACATTTCATGAGTGAGGAGAGAACCAATTAACTCTTCGAGAGTTAAAGACTTTAAGTTTTTAGCCTCGATGATTGTCGTCTTCTTTGATTGCCAAGATTTTGGAAGAGAGTAAACTAACTTCCTCACAAGTTTTTCGTTTGGAATGATCTCTCCATATGATTTGAGACCATTAACAATCGTGTCAAATCTATCCGTCATAGATTTGATATCTTCATCCGGTTTCATCTGGAAATTTTCATAGCTATGAGTTAGAAGACTAATTTTATATTCTTTTACCTCGTCTGTGCCTTCATGAGTGACTTGTAGTTTATCCCATATCTCCTTGGCGGTTGTACAAGATGAAACTCTCTCGTATTCATTTGGTCCAAGAGCACAAAATATAATATGGATAGCCTTTGAGTTGAATTGGAACATTCTTATCTATGCTTCACTCCACAATCTTGAATGAGTGGAAGGAATGAAGTATATGTCTTTTATGATATTACATGCTCCCATGTCACTTGCTTGAATGAAATACCTCATTCTATTTTTCCAATAAGCATAATTAGCTCAATTGAAGAAAGAATGCTTGTTGACGGGCATAGAATCAAGACCGAAGTCGGAGTTTGAAGTGGAGGCCATTGATGACTTGAATATCGATATAACTATTCCCGAATCGACTCAAGAGGCGATTAAACCTTCAAATAAGTGAGGCTCTGATACTAATTGTTGAGTTAATCGATCGACGAATCGGCCAAGAGGGGGTGAATTGGCAATAAAAATTTTGGTGGAAGTTTTTGCAGAAAATTGAAAATATTTGCACAACGATTTAGAGTGGTTCGACTTTCTCAACCAAAGTCTACGTCCACTACCTTAGCTATCCACACTAAGGATTTTCTAACAAATTCACTAATTTGTTATTTCTTTTGAGGATAAAGAGTAACCTTACAACTCCCTCAATAATTATACCACAAATTCTTGAGAACACTATCTCCCAAAGAGAAATACACAAATTTGAAAACTTACAGAAAAAACCTCACAATGTAAGATGTTTGCAAAATTCTAGAACAAAGAAAGAACACTAAAAAATGAATACAATTGAGCACAATAAGTGTTCTTGAAAGCAAAATGAATATTGAATGAAAATTTGGCTTGAAATGCTCAAACTTGAGGTTTGATGCTTTCTCTTTGATTCTCTAGCGTCTTTTCTTAATTGTTGTTGATCAATAGCTCCTAAGCTTGTTTAAATACACCTTGGATCACTTCTGAACGTTGGGGATTATTGGTGAAGTCAATAGAGTTGTTATTGTGTGAAAACAATTAAATAAAACAGTTGGGAGCATATGTGCATCGATCATAACCAAAGTGCATCGGTACACTATGTGTAAAATTCAAATATTTCGACCGTTATAAGAGTTAGTGCATCGGTACACTAGGGGTGCATCGATACACTAATTACATTCGATGTTTCAAAGAGCCAAGAGTGCATCGATGCATGTTCTGTGCATCGATACACAAAATGCATTCGATGTTTCAAAATAATCAAGAGTGCATCGATGCATAGCTAGTGCATCGATGCATAACTTGTGTATCGGTACACAAAATGCATTCGAAATGGGTGTGCATCGATGCATCATGTAGTACATCGGTACATCCCTTTGAAAAATTATTTTTTGGCTCGATTTTGGTTCGAAATACTTTGTAAAATTGTTTTAAAAATATTTTAAGTTTAAAACACAATTTTACACTTTAGTAAGGATTAAAATTGATCTTTGAAAAACTTGAAGTAATATTTTGATATTCGAATAATTGAATCAAATATACTTTAAAATGATTGTGAAATCTTAAAATTCAATAACTCGTTTGGAATATCCAGAAACGACCAATGGATCCTCCAGGCGAGACAACAGTAGAGAAACCAACTGCTGAAGTGGTTGAATCAAAGCCAAAACAAGGTGATGAAAAGGTAGAAAAGTCTTGTTTTTTAACCATTTTGGATAATCCCGAGAGAGGAGCAGACTACACAATTTTGCAAGCACTGACGAGGGTTGACATGTTAGTATTGTTTCTTTCAACATTCTGTGGACTCGGATCGAGCTTAACCGCGGTCGATAACTTGGGGCAAATCGGTGAGTCACTCGGCTATCCGAACAAAACAGTCACTTCCTTCGTTTCACTTGTTAGCATCTGGAATTTCTTCAGAAGGGTATTTTCTGTATTTGTGTCCGAGACACTGATTGTTAAGTACAAGCTCCCGAGACCATTGATGATGACGATGGTCCTTGTATTTGCATGCATTGGCTACCTACTGGTTGCATTTCCAGTCCCGGGATCACTCTATGTAGCATCCATCATTATTGGATTCTCATTTGGGGCACAATGACCCTTGATTTTCGCCATCATTTCCGAGCTTTTCGGCCTAAAGTACTTCTCTACATTGTTCAATTGTGGACAGTTGGCTAGTCCTCTCGGCTCATACATATTCAATGTGAAACTTACTGGATTCTTATACGACAGAGAGGCAATGAAGGATCTTGCAAAAAAAGGGTCTAACACGATCCTCTGTGAAAGAATTGATTTGTATTGACACTCATTGTTACAGGTTGTCGTTTATAATTCTGGCTTTTGTTACCTTCTTTGGAGCATTGAGTTCTCTCATTTTAGTGGCCAAAACCAGGAAGTACTACAAAAGCGATATATACAAGAAGTTTAGAGAAAATGCAGAGAGTTTATGATTATTTGGGGTTGGCATTGATAAGGAGATTGTTGTAGTACTTGAAAAACTCTCGATCAACATTTAAACACTCCTATCTACATCATGTTCAAATTCGAGACCTCATAATTTAAGTTTGCTTTTCTTTTCTTTTCTGGTTCAATTTTAAATGTAATTTTAGAACTTTCATAATTGGCAATGGCTTCGGAAACCATATGAAAGTGGTGAATTGGTAGCGATATTAATGGCTTTGTCCATATGCTCACCCTATTTTTGTTGGATTGCCAGCCCCTGATTTTGATATTTTTTTCGTTTTTGTGCAAGATTCAGTGATTCACGGGTGAGTTGACCAGTGACAGCTCGTGATTTCTACGTCATTTGTTTGTGAAATTGAACCAGCACTAATTGGAGGACAGAATTCCTTGATTTTGGCCAATGTTGTAGGACACTTCACGTGGGGGAATTCTGCTGCATTGTTTAAATTATAATATATTTTTAATATTCTTTTTATATTTTTTTATTAATAATCTATTTTTATCCTCTATAAATTTATAAATTTATCTATTAAAAATTTAAAAAATTGTCACTCTTAATATAAAATACTACCTTTATTCCTGCCTTTAATCTCATTCCATTTCATTACCCGGAAATGTTTCAAGGTTGAGGTTTTTAAGCAATACGATGTTGTTTGGATGTTAATAGTGTTGCGTTATTCTTACCTTATTAATGCATCGTATGTTTGTAATGGGGACAAACCCAACAAGAAATTGCTAAAATCCAAATCAAATTGCAAATAACTTGAATTTTTTAATTATTATTATATTAGTTTTTAAATTCGAGTAGAGTCTCTTAACTTTATATGATATATGTATATTATATATAAAAATATGAAAAATATATATGTATATCGTATATGGTTATAAAAATTATTTAAATTTGAATCAATTACTATTGTAATATTAAAAATATTTATAATTAAATTTAAATATAAACTCGACCAACTTGACTCGACTAAAAAAATTCAAATGAAGTTTGAGTTATATAATAAAACTCATCAGCTTGAATAACCTCAAAAAATTTAACTCGACTCGAATTAAATAAATATTCACCCCTAACTACTGGTTTCGGGACCCGACCTGGGGTATCCGTTCGTTACAAGTTTAGAGTTGAATACTTTGTTGGGGCTAATTAGGGGAGTGTTCTTGAGAATCAGAAATTTAGGACATGGGCCATTGTTGATTCAGTCCATAAACTTTCATTCAGTTGAAGTGGTACAAAGTAATTCGAAATTTAAATATGGTTCAGAGGTTGCCTAGTGATCCAGTTTAGGGGATGAATTAATTTCCAACCGGTTCAAGGACTGCATTTTAAACTGGTTCGAGATAGACGTGGTAATCTGGTTCATGACAAGCCTTATGTTCGATTAGTGGCTTCGGGTACTAATAAAAATTCGATAGGCACATTGCATCGAGTGAAATAGGCTAACTGGATGATAGAATTTATACGTTCAAAATAGGAAATTGTACTTGTAACTTAAAATGCCTGGGGTTTGATGGCACCAACTTTAGGAATGGGTGGTATAAACTTCATACTTTTTAAGGATGAATCAATTCTTCAACATACCAAAGTTCGACTAGTGACGTTATACTAAGAGGGTAGTTAAAGAATTGACAGATCGACTTTGAAGTTAATGAGAGATCAATTTATACCTCAAGTCCGAAGGGTTTGAAGATCCTATGATAGAACTAATGGCCCTTAACTAATTTGATTCGGTTAAATAATACTATGAGGAGTTTGTAAGTAACTTGAGCCAGATCTAGTTGTTAGGTGAATATGCCCTTTGTAAGTATTTTCATTAACACTATATTTTTTAAGCAATGTGAAATGTTTGAATCATAATGATTGCATATAGAGTAAAATGAATTTCTGGAAAAATCCGATCTAAATTAATTAATTAATTAATTGAATATTTGTAGTTAATTCAAAAAAAATCTGGTAATTTCGGCCCAACCAACACAGAAGTTGCTACTTAGTCAATGGCCCGACTTGTCAATTTAACCCAGTAAATTATTAAGGCTACGTTCGTAATTTCACTTTCACAATTAGGGTTTCAACTTACACCCTCAAATATGTATATATATACTCATAAGTTGTTTCGACCTCTCAAACTATAAAACTTGTATCCAACCCACTCCTCTTGTAAATCTATTTATTTCGATTTGTGTGTTTTTTATTAATTCCAGTAAGTCTTAGTGTTTATTAAAGGTAGAAGCTTCGCTATCTGGTCAGTGTGGATTCAATCAGTTCCCATATGACTCGTTCCCTTGAAGCGATAATCATTGTGTTGCTCTCGTCTTTATCTCTTTCTTAATTTTTTTCTTTGTAGATTTTGGGAGATCACTTGGGCAACTATATATTATTTTGGTGATTGTTTTAATGGTTAAAGAACGGTGATGAGATGTAACAGACCTGTAATGAATTGCGAAAATGATCGCAGTTTTTTGAACATCTAAGGGACTGAGTTCATTCACCATTAATCACCCCCTCAATTCCTCTTTCTTTTTTAATATTCGATTTGTTTGGTGGCTTCTATTTATTTTTAGATCCAGAAATTTGAACAAAAATAGAATGTGAGTTTCTGTGATGGGAAGAAGCCTAAACAGAAATGTTCCCCTCACTATCCACTGCTTCAATTCGATGATCCATTTTGGACGTCGGGGAACTACATCCTCTTTATTCTTCAAAGTCAAATTTATGTTTTGCATCTGTCGATTTCGATTGTGTTTTTGTTGTAGATGAAAAATTCCAACAGGATGATGAAAAGATAATTGCAAGGATATTTCAGTGGAGAGTAGATTTGAAAAGATATCGGGTCGCTGAAAGTGCAGTATTTTTTATTCAACTGCTTTCTCTATTTTAGGCGCCGAAGTAAAGAGCCACCCACAATTAGGGTTTCGGTTTTTGACTCGTTACGAGTTAGAGCCAAGCCTCAAATAATTAGTGAACCCAATGTTTGAGCTCCAATGATAAGGCAATCTTACCCAAAATTTATCTTAAAAATAATTAAATATCAAAACAGACCCACCTGTCAATATCCATCTAGTATTCTTTCATACTATGTGATTAAAGTTGTAAAAAAATGCCATTTGTTTAAAGTGTGTTTTGTAAGAAGTATCTTATATTATGTGACAAAGGTGTTCTCTACAAGAACGTGTTTTTATTGGGTTTCCAGCTCATCCCGCCTTTTGTTTCCTACCTCTTACCCTCCATTTTTGCTTGCCTCTTCTCCTATTTCAACCCTCATATAAACACTCATCTCGTTACAAATTACACAAAAAAACTCAAATATACTTATCTTTCTCGTTTATTTCTTTATTCTACAAATGTTTAAGAGCCCCTAAATTGTGATTTGAGGTGTAAGTGTGTTTTTTGTTATATTTACTAAATTTATTTAAAATTTATATTAATTATTTTTAGTTACTAATAATTTTTAAAAGTGTATTTAAAAAAATGATTTTGGAGTCAAATTATATTTTGACTCATCAATCGAAAATGGTAAGAATATTTTATAAATATTTAATTATTATGTAATTGTTGTTATATTCTATTTTTTTTTACTTTAATTTGTTTGATATATTTAATTTTTATTAATAAGAATAATTATCATAAATTTGAATTGTTTATCAATAACACTAAGTTATCCACACTCCTATTGTATTTGGAATTACTTAAGAGATGTTGGATATGGATATGTATTCTAATTAATGGAAGGTTGTAGACTTCAATGTATCCTCACTTTTGAACTAATAGAGAGATGGAGATGACATATTTAATCTTCTATGCGAGGTGTGCATCATAACTTTGGAAGATGTTTCAATGTAGCTAGGACTCCCGTTAGTTGTGTGTGTTCTCATTTGGGACCTTTCCTTGATAGTGGTGGCGCAAAGCATCATAATTATTGGGAGTCCTTATTATATTGAAACATCCTTCAAAATAACGGTACATTTCACACTCGGAAAATGGATTGTGTTTGTAACCTCTATTTGGGGTATATACCCAAATTCTAAATAACGTGCCTTATTGTCACACAATGCGAATGAGTGCTAGATTAGTAAATATTAATAAAATGGTTTTATTTTGGTATTTAATTATTTTTAAGGTATTTTTAGTAAAATCATTCTATAATAATAATTTTCCAAGTGATATAAACATTATGATGATGAGTTGTGAAAGGACAAAAGTAAACCCAACAACATATAAAAAAAACTCGTCGTATTGTGGTTTCAATTAAAGAGAATTATTTATTTTTTATGTTATTCTTTTTAACGATGAATTTTTATATTTTAAAACATAAAATATATTAAGGGTATTGAAGAAAACTGATGAAATGTATAGGTTTTAGTTGTTGGGATCACTAATGAAGACGATGCAAGGAGATGATTTACAAACTAATTTTTTAATGAAAATATTTCTTACTAGGCCTACTCAAAGACAATGAACAAAGGATGTTTTTTTATATAAATTGCTAAGTAATTCAACTCTCATAGCTAAGTTTTTCTTTTTTAACAAAGCCTACTTATTTTATGATCTCGATATGGTTTTTTTTTTATAAATTTAATTAAATAAAATATATATCAGATATACAGTTTACACCAGATATAAAATGAGATATTACACCATTTTAAAACTTTATAAGATTCGGACCAAACAAAGTACAATACCCTAAGATGGACTTTTGATCATCAAGGTCACTGCCCCAAATAGCATTGAGAAAAAAAATATTGAACTTCTTATCTACTGTAAATAAAAATATCATAATCCAATGTATCTTGAAGACAATGTAAGATTCTTTTGATTGCTCCCTAATAATTATCACAAGATTCATACATAAATTGAACCACTTTAATTTTGCTAAACAAGATACTTGGATAAGTGTGACTCAAATATTATTAGAAAAGTTATTTAGGGTCGTCTAGTATTATAAAAATACTAACTTTTCAACAACATCATATATGACATAAATCGAGCAAAAATCTAAATATGCTTAAACACTCTAATCTCATCAAAGCACCACTCTCATGAAAGCCATAACACAACAAAGGATTAGAAATTCACTACCTTTATATTATAATCCCTAAATGAAGCTCATTTCCTCAACCACACTGGTATTTCCTTCTTCTCTTGAACTAAGATGCTCACAACCCACTCTCTCTAGCCAAGACATGAAAATAAGGTTGTTGAATCACAAAAAAAGATTTATGGAAGGCTTAAAGACAAATTTAGAGCTAGATGGAAATAAAAGTTCTTACCACCACCCCTTGGTCCTTGAAACTTGAGGAAGAAAAATGGAAAGAAAGAGATAAGAAGAAGATGATAAAACTTTTCAACTTTCCCCCTTAAATCTCTTGCCCAAAGCTTAAAGAAATCTTAAGAAATCAACATCATTTTTACAAATGGACTAATTACACTTTTGGTTCCTCTTATTTTGCCTTCCATGTAAAAATTCCCTTTTTATGACCAATCGAGCCTAAATGACATTCAATTAAGCCCACATTCATCCCAACGACTTCAAATACGAATTCCACATGATCCAAAACTCTCATGTCAACCCTAACATGTTGACCTTGAAAATTGAGGCGTTACAAATTTGACTCCATAAGCTACTTAGGTGATTAACGTCCATTTTTAGCATCATAAATCATTTCCTTACTCATTCTAAGCTCTTGGTTGTGTCGGTAATTCATTCTACACTTGTTTGATTAGTGCAAGAAGTTGGAGAACCATCTAGCGTAAAAGGGAATCTTTTGACATTCTTAAATGTTTGGGGGTTAAAATGCTCTAAATATAGGAGTCAAAGTGACTATTCAGTCAAACGTGGGGTATCTTTTAGGGTAAACTACATGATTAATCAATTTTGTTTAAGTTTTGTACATTTTTCCTCATTAAACTAAAAAATATAATATTTTGTCACTTTTTCATTTAATTAAGATTTGATTACTTTCATTTTTATTTAATTAATATGTGGTTACTGAAGGTTAACTGTTGTTAGACCTTTAACAGATTGTTGATGTATCACGATGAATTTATAAAATCAAAAAGAGGTAAACTACACAAGTGATTAGTAATGTTTGAGTAAGTTTTTGTTTTTCAACTAAAATTTCAAAATTAACAAATTGATCATTAAAACATCAAATAAATCATTGAACAATAATTTTATATCTAATTTATTCCAAAAGTTTTCTAATCTTTTGTTTATCATTCAAAATATTCAATTGCTTCATGGACAAAAAAGTTAACTTCTAAGTTTTTTTTTTTTTAATTTTAAAAGTATATATATAGGGATAGAATATTGTTACACAATGTAAATCTCTTTTAGTTTTAAATAGATTTAGGATCATTAGATAACTAAAATTAGATGACTGAGATTAACAGTAAAAAAAGAGAAGATATTCAATGAAAAAATAAGGAGTCAATATTAGTCGTATATTTTCATTCATCAAATGGTCTTAAATCTGTATAAAACTAAATAGTTTTACATTATATAAGGGGAAAATAACCCATATATATATATATTGTAAAAATTAGAGTTAAATAATTATTTTTAACGAGCATATATTTTTAGATCTAAATAATTATTATTTTTGGTATATTTTAGAGATTCTATCGATAAAACACGTTAAATATTAAAATGGAAAAATTATATATAAAACGTTAGGAATCAAATGATACATTAAACCATAAAAAATAAAAGAAATGAATAATTGAGTAAAAATAATAATTAATCGGGGAATTGTTGATGTGAATAGTAGAAGTCGATTGATGCAACGGTCGTATAATGGTGATGCGAGTGTCAGTCTGTCGAGGGCAACGGTAAACTTGAAGGAAAGTGGAAGAAATAAGGATAAATTACACATTTAGTACATAATTTATAACTTTATTCCGTTTTTATATCTAAACTTTATTTTTTAATGATTATGAATATTATATTGTGGTGACACATCAACATCATCGTTAAATTTTTAATGACAGAGTACCAGATAGACATCTAAAATAAATGTTAGGTATGGTTATGAAAACAATTAAAGTTTTGATATCAAAACGAACTAAAAACAATAATGTAAGTACTAAATATATAATTTACCCAAGAAAAAAGAGCAGCGGAAAAGGTATAACGATAACTGAGGGGTGGGGCCCCACGTTTATTCGAATCTTATTAGCTAAGAAAATATTTCCTTTAAATATAGTTGAGTTGGAAAACAAAACGAGTCAAACTTAAACACAGTGTTTAAAGCTGTACGTATGGTTACAGCTAATTACGTGTTTGATCTTCTGCATGGTTTCGGTCGGCTACTCGGTTCCATATTGCCCACTCCTTTCTCATCTTCATTTACTCTTTTGCCTACCTTACTTGATCACACCAATTTTCAATTTTCAATCTTCAATAACACATTTAGAATCTTTATTCTCATTTTATCTTTGCTACAAACCTACAATTAATGTTCTCCTAAGAACAAGAAAAATTCAAACCTTTGAATTTCATTTTTATTTTTCTTGCCTATTAAAAAGATTTATGCACGAACCAAGTTATTTCAGTAGATGTCTCAGATTCGAGCACCAGAGACTACCATGGTATTTGAATGTTTATTGTCAAATGGTTGAGAGTCTTTAGAACAGACACACCCACTTATAAGCACCCTAGATTAATAATAAAAGAAAGATGTATATTCAAGATGATTATTTGATATAAGCCACTAATTTTATTGAAAATAGAAAATATCTAAATTACAATGAAGGTTTACAACTAAGTTATAAATTAAACACTTAATAAAGACATTTTCCTAAACACAAGAAAACTAACCACTTAAGATCACACAAATACCATACAAGAAAAATGTTAAAAACCTAACCGAATAAACTCGAACAAAATGTAGATACGAACATATCTTATTGCATAGGTAAATGAACCATAAAAGGGGATGAAACTATTGAAATACCATTGACAAATCGTAAATCAGAATCGAGCGACGTGAAAATACTATCCACGAATGCAAATCACGTTTCCAAATTCAATCAGAGTGTCCAAAGCAGGGAAGATCAATACGATAACAAATAAGCACCAACGTGATCAGTCGTGGAGATGTCAAATCCAGCCCTAAAAAAAGAATAAACGAAAACAACAACCAAACGATAAAAAATGTGCCATAAAGGTAGAAGAATGCATGCCATAAAGGTAAATTATTAAAAATAAAAAATAAGAAAAAATATACATTTTAATAAAGAAATGAAAAAATAATGAATACCGGCGATCGACGACCAGCACCAAGACTAATATAATCATCGATCAAAAAGATAAAAAAGGAAAAAGTCTAACAGTAGCTAAGAAAAAATAGAGAAAAATAGGACAAACCCTTATTTTTTTCATACATCTTAATCGTTTAAATTAAGGGTTAAATGATGAATAATTATAATTTAAAGTTTAAACAGAGAAAAAAACAAATGTATAAAATATGCATGTTTTAGATGAGTTCCAAAAACTTCGGGCATCGTGCTTCAATTATTTTTTTACTCAAATTTTACATTAAATTCATCGTGGTCATCTCTTTAACCCTAAATTATCATTAGATTTTTTTTGGGGGGATAAATCTCAAAATTTACAAAATCAATATATACTTTTGAGATATCCCAAATTTGATCCTCAAATCTAGTTGTTAGATTGAATTAAAATTTTCGTTGTGGCTTACACATGTTCTTAAATGTCTTCTAATCGTTTCGATTTTAAAAAAATACCTTAAACCTCTTCAAATCGATTGAAATATGAAGTCGATAATGAAAAAAGAGAGAATCTTGAGGAAAACAATAAAAATTAATGTATAATATTTTATTTTATTTTTACCCTTAAACTATTATTTATTTTCAATTTAATTCTTCACGCATCAGTCATAAATTAAATAAAACACTCAGTTCAGAATTTAGAGCATATTTTATTTTCAAATTGACCCTCAATGTGTCATTTACGAATTAATTGAAAGGATCAAATCATTTTTTTTAATGACATCAATTAGAGAGACCAAAATTGTCGACAAAACAAAACTTGAAGGTCATATTTGAAAAATATATCTTTAAAGAGTCAAAATGGAAATCATACCATATTTTAGGGGTCAAATTATATATTAAGCGTTTCTATAAAGAAGAAAATCCTATAAAAAGGAAAATATCAAATTTGCCTACAAGTTCAAGATGAGGGGTAAAATTGACTTTCCACTAGAAAGGGAGTGCCCCAATACTAAAGTCAGTGGTCAAAATATCTAAAACTATAAAACTCCGCCATTAACACGCAAAGCGAAGACCAACATCTTCCCTTTATATATATATATTCTCTCATCTCTCAAAATGAATAAAACGAAGGCAAACCCTGATTATAAAGTTGTTGAAAAAGCAAAGAACAAATCAAGGAAAAGCTTAAAGAAGCATAGAGAACGCGATGTCGTGTTCAGTTGCCGTCTGTAACTCACCGGTGTTTTCCCCATTGTCGTCTCTTTTCTGTACCAAAACTTCCATCATCTCTCCTTCGCCCGAAGCTTTGAACTTGTCGTTGACTCAACTCAATACTTCGTCTTCTTCTCATGCTTCTCCATCTCCTTCTTCGCCGTCTTCCCCTTTTAGGATTCGTCTTCAAAAACCGCCATCTGGGTCGTTGTTATCTTCTTCTGCTTCAGCACCATCTTCTTCTTTGGTTTCGAGTTCAGCCGCAGGTCTGGGACCGGGATCGGTGTCGACGATTTTGAAGAGGAAGAGGCCAGCGAGGCTAGATATACCGGTAGCAACGACGGCTGTGTGTTTTGGAGTTCCAGCAACTCCGTGTGAAGTGTTGAGAGAGCTGGAGAGAGAAGGAGATGGTTATTCGGTTTATTGTAAAAGAGGGAGGAGAGAAGCTATGGAAGATAGATTCTCAGCTTCTGTTGAACTCCAAGGAGATTCAAAACAGGTACTTTATGGTTTCTGGGATTTTCTTCCTTGTGATTTTCTGCTTGCTTGATTGTAATATGTTTAGGGGAAGAATAGTTCTTTAAAAGGAAGAATGAATACATTTCTCATACTTGTTAATTCTGCTAGGTTCCATTAAAATTGGAGGATGTTGAAGTAATGAACTTTAAGTTGGCGAGACTCATGGTTTTATGTGATGATTGCAGGCGTTTTTCGGTGTTTTCGACGGTCATGGAGGTGCCAAAGCGGCAGAGTTTGTAGCCCAAAAGTTGGAGAAGAACATCGTAGATGAAATTGAAAGAAGGGATCTAAGCAAAGTGAAGGAAGCTGTTAAAGAAGGTTATATGAAAACAGATGCCGAGTTTCTTAAGGAAGACATCTCCGGTGGCACATGTTGTGTGACAGCTTTGATCAAGAATGGAAACCTGATTGTATCGAACGCCGGCGATTGTCGTGCTGTTATGAGCAGAGCTGGTGTCGCTGAAGCTCTTACCTCCGATCACAGACCTTCAAGGGAGGATGAAAGGAACCGAATCGAGACTTCGGTAAGCCCTTAAAATCAATCATCTTTGCTTTATTTCGCAATTGGAATTTCGGGATGAACTTGATCTGATGCATAGTGTGAAATATGTTTCTGCAGGGTGGCTATGTGGACTTGTGCCGTGGAGTTTGGAGAATTCAGGGTTGTCTTGCCGTCTCCAGAGGGATTGGAGATCAGCACCTTAAGCAGTGGGTAATATCCGAGCCGGAGACAAAGATCATCGGCATCGAATCCGAATGCGAGTTCTTAATATTAGCTTCTGATGGCTTATGGGATAAGGTTAGTAACCAGGAAGCAGTTGACATTGCTCGTCCTTCATGTCTAGGCATCAGTAAGCAGAATGCATTGGGTGCCTGCAAAAAGCTTGTCGATCTTTCGGTTTCACGAGGCTCGTCCGATGATGTTAGCGTGATGCTGGTTCAACTGGGGACCTATATTTGATCGTCTAGTTTATAAAAAGTAGGCAGCCGATTAACTGGTACGAAACAGAATCCTAATTGAAGAATAATCAGCCTTTTAGTGCTAGTTGGTGGAAATTATTTTATTTTGGTAGATACGGTATTTATTGACCATTCTTTTAATTATACTCACAGCTGAAGAAGGCATTACAGAGACTCGGTTGTGAACTTTTGTTTATACATTATGACATTTATTAACCTTAGCGTTGTAAATTGGGATCTTGAAACAATCATCTGTCTTGTAATGATCTTATTTGAAAATTTTGCACTTAAAATGATTTGAACACAAATATTTTAAAGGTGATCTACGGCTGACCACTCAATTATTACCCATTTTATTTTGACCATCCATGTTTTGATTTCGTCAATAAGCTCACTTAATTATTGAAACCCTTTAATCAAACTATTTACCGTTAACTTTAAACGGAGAAGGTTATGTTGCAGTTAAAAAAATTGGTATAATTGCTTATTTTAAATTATGATTAAATTCATAGGATATACAACACATGAACGCAAATTGCGTATCTAAATCTAATTCGAGGGTCTAAAGCAGGAAAAATCAATATGATAACAAATAAATTTCATTTTGATCAGTCGTTTTGATATTAAATTTTACACTGAGAAAAAAGATAAACGTAAACAATGTTTAATGATCGAAAACGTACAAAAAGTCAGAAGATACTATAAAGGTATAGAAAAACACATCATAACACTAGAGTTATAAAAAAAGAGAGGAGGAAACAAAGATTTGATATAAAAAATTAAAAGAGAAATAAGAAATACAGGCGACGACCACCAGGCATTATAGAGGGTGTCTCCACCTACCAATCAAGAACGAAGAAAAAGATTGACGATTTTAGGGTTTTTAAGAAGTTTCAATAGAGAGAAAAGTAATCAGCTACGATTTGTTGTAATTAACTAAAAACAGACAAGATAGAAAAAGTAGCTTCTAACTGTCATAACCATTTTTAGGTGGAACAATTAAATATTATTTTAAAAAACGATTATGACTCTAATTTGGAAAAATTGGGGAATTTGGAATTAATTTGGAATAAATTGAATAGAGTCGCCATCGACCTTTGGGTCAGGTAGGTCGAATACCTAAAAACGTCTTTTAAAACAATTTTAAGAAAAAATCATTTTTTAGACAAAATTCGGTATGCGTTACCAAAGATTCATTTAAATGGATTCGGAAGTCGGTTACGCGTGGGGAAGGATTAGCACCCCACAGCGCCCAAAATTGGTACTGTGTCGCTTACACATTGTCATAATGGTGGAAATTACAAATCGAATATAAAGTTAATTTATGATCCATTTATCGAACATTAATTAATTTGCTTCGAATTATTTAATTAGAGAAAATTCTTTAACTCGAAAGGAAATCTTGAAATTAGCAACCCTCCATCGGGGCAACTAACTCGAACTATTTCTCATTCGTAAAAGAATATTCTACCATTGATTATGTTAAAAATACAAATCGAATATAATTAAAACAATGTTTACATACGAATAAATTGATTAACTGAAAACGTGAATTGAATACAAATTAAAAATTTTGAAATTTACATTCACATAAAATAAAGTAAATTGTCATTTAAAATAACACACATTGCATTGTTTGAATAAATTAATTAGTAAAATATACTCGACTTATTGCAAGTTCCTATGTCGTTAAAATGCCGTATCGGATCGTACCACTTCGACCAAATGGTACTTTCCACGCCCATTCTACGCATACGTGTTCTTGAAAATATAATCGAATATTTCTTACATAGATAAGATATAATGAAAATAAATGTAATTGGAAATACAAAATAAAATATTTACATTAAATGAAATTGAAAACATTATTTACATAATCAAAATAATTAACTAATGAGTAAAATACACATCCATACATAAATGTCTAAAAATAAATTAGTAAATATTACAAACCAAAATAAATATAAAACATTTAAGGGGCTAAAATAATAGAAACAGAAACTTAGGGGGCTAAACAGCAAAAAACAGAAAATTAATGGACCAAAATAGCACTAACCGAAATTTAAAGGACTAAATATAAAATAAAAATAATTTAGAGCCCATATCAAAAACATTAAACAGTCAAATACTAGAAGTGAAAATAACCCAAAAGTAAAGCTTATGACTAAATTGAAATTTCACAGAAACATGGAGGATCAAAAAGTAATTAAATAAAATGTCAGACAGTGACCAAAATAGAACATTTGCAAATATGATGGCTGAATTCAAACATCCACAAAATATCACAACACAAGAACTTAGGACTAGAATGAAACTATTACAAACATAATGTCCAAAAGTCAAATATTCACAAAAATGACATAACATACATTAATAGGACTAAAATAAAGTATTTTAAAAAATGGGGTGGCCAGATTCGAATATCAAAGAAACACACATGAAATATTAAATCAGTGGCTAAGATGTAACATTTATAAATATTGAAACCAGAACCAAATATAAACCAAAAAATGTTATAATACCTAGGATAGTGACTAAAATGAACCTAAAAGAAAATTTAAGCCTAAATCAAATATTAATCCCAATCGAACCCACAAGCCAACATAAAGGACCGAAATAAAAAGGATGCAAAACAGATGATCAAAATCATAAACCTCATCGAAAATAAAAACTAAGAACAAAGATGGACTAAAATAGAAGGCGACCCAGTTTAAAGACTAAAACATAAATGTTAATAAATTCCATTAATATACATACGATGATCAAAATAAAATTAATCACAAATCAATAAACCTGAATAGGCATAAAACCAAACTAACATTACAGAAAATTTAAGGACTGAAATAAACATTTCACAAATTCCAGGCTTGATATATAAAAATTGTCATAAACATCAACACATATGTTAGGACGAAAATATAACAAGAAATAAAAAGGAGACTCAAATAGGAAAACTGAAACCTAAAAGACTAAATAGGAATTAAACCATACACAAGCCAATGGCTAAAATAATATATTCACAAATATAGTGACCAATGTAAAATATTAACAAAAATAACTTAACAAATAATAAAAGGACTAAAATATAATAAGGAAACATCAGAATCTGAAATCAAATAAATGAAACTTCATTTAATGGCTAAATAATACGGTTACAAAGCATCAGGGACCAAAAGAGTAGTTTACCCCTTAATATGAAAACACGGAAACCTCTAAACGGCGTCGTTTTTGAAACTGGGATATAATCCCATTTTAGGGTTATTAACCGAACCCTAAATCATTTTCACCCCTCTCTCAGCCTCCTTCCTTTCCCTTTCTCTACTCTCCTTTCTCCCTCGCCGCAACAGCCAAACAGAGCACTCAACCCCGGTCACCGTAGAACGGTGGCCACGGGGTCTCACAAACTACACAGTTTCCCCTTAAAATCGACCTGAAACTAAACCCCCACTCACAACCAAACCCGAAACCCCCAAATCCGAAAGGTAAAAAAAAATATACCTCCAAAGATAGGGCCTAATCACCCCGATGAAGCAATGGTGGTCGGTTATGGGTAAGCTTCGGTTCCTCTCTTTTTCCTTTCTGATTTTTTTCTAAACCCGAATGGTCTCTCCCTTTTTTTGTTATCACCCCCCTCCCTCTCTGTTCTCTTTGCTCTTTCCTTTTATCTTGCTTTGCATGCTGATTTTTTTTTACTTCGTTTGGTGAGATGATGAGGTCTATGAATAGGGTTTGATTTCTCTGATTTGGGTGAATAAAGTCCAGATTTTTCGGGATTTTTGGGTGTTATTTTAATGGGTTTTCAGATTTAGGCCACTGTATTTGATAAGTTGATATTGATTTGGTTTCTGTTGATTGTTTTTTTTCACTGTTTCTATCACTGTTCGGCCTCTGTTAATGATGACGGCGACGATGAGATGGACCGGCAGCAGTGACGACGGCGGTGGGAAGTGCAACTTGCTGCTGGCGGTGGCGGCGGCTGGATAGGGGATTTAGGGTTTGAAACCCTAATTTGTTTTAGGGTTTGAAACCCTAATCTGATTTGGTTGTTGGGCTCTGGGATTGGGCCAATTGGGCTTCGGGTTGTTGGGCCTCTGTTGGGCCTTGGTTGGGCCTTGTTGTATTGGGCTTTGGCCTGCAAAATATGTAAAATGTAATATTAATAATAAATAATAATAATAATAATAATAAAAATAACGATAATAATAATATACAAAAAAGACCCGGACAAAAACGGGTGTCTACAGCTGCCCCTCTTTGCACATTCTTGTGTTAACAAGAATAGGGCAAAGACGACAATACAACACGTTTTTGTCTGGTTCTCTTTCTTTTTCCTATAAATTGGATAATGTTGATTGTTGGGGATGCCACTGCTCATACGTGATGAAGAGTTTGGTTATCTATGGTTGACACGGCTCCTACGTGATGAAGAGATCTGGTCGGGGAATGACACGGCTCATACGTGATGAAGAGTTCTGGCCATCTAAAGGTGATAACACGGTTCCTACGTGATGAGGACGGCTGGTTATCTAGGGTGACACGGCTCATACGTGATGAAGAGATCTGGTCGGGGTATGACACGGCTCATACGTGATGAAGAGTTCTGGCCATCTAAAGGTGATAACACGGTTCCTACGTGATGAGGACGGCTGGCCATCTAAAAGTTATGGTTTCAAGAGAAACCAAATTAAAGATTTGTTTCAGAAGAAACAAACCCAAAAGATGATATGTTTCAAAAGCAACTGTCTCTTAAAAGAGACAAAATTTTGTTTCAAAGGAAATGACTCAAAGATTGTTTAAAGGAAAACTGTCTCAAATGAGACAAAATTCGTTTAAAGGGAAATGATCTCAAAGATGTTTGTTTTGTTTCAAAGGAAACAGACTCAAAGATTTTTCACGAAATTGTCTCAAGAGAGACAAAACTTTGTTTCAAAATAAATAGACTCAAAGATATTTTTCAAAAGAAACAACTCAAAGATTTTTATTCAAAAGGAACAAACTCCAAGATTTTATTCAAAATGAGCAAACTCAAAGATTTTTTCAAGAGGAACAAACTCAAAGATTTTTTTTTCAAGAGAAACAAACCCAAAGATTTTTTTTCAAAAGAAATTGTCTTTAAGAGATAAAAAATCGTTTTAAAAGATTCAAATATTGTCGATTTTGTTTATATGGAAATAATCTCAAAGGTGTTTTCAAAAGCGTTTATTTTGTTTCAAATGAAACAATTTCAGGATTTGTTAAGAGGGGAAATGTCTCGTGCGAGACAAATCAGCTTTGAGAATATCAAGTGATATTAATTTTGCTTTAAGTACAACAACCTTGAAATTTGTATTATGAGAGAAAATGATGTCTCAAGCGAGACGAAATTTGCTTTAAGATATAGTCTCAAATGAGACAAAATTTGTTTTTAGAGAAGTTGTCTCAAGCGAGACAAAGTTTGTTTTTGAGAAACGATTTCAAGTGAGATCAACTTTGTTTAATGTGAAACAAATCCGAAATTTGGATCTCAAAGGGAAAAGGTCTCAAGCGAGACAAAACTTGTTTTGAAAGAAACAACAATCTAAGGTGAGATTAATTTTGTTTTTAGTGAATCAAATTCAAAATTTGTATCTCAAAGGAAAAATGTCTCAAGCGAAACACAATTTGTTTTAAAATTCTCAAAATTTGGGGAAAAGTGTCTCAAGCGAGATGAAATTTGTTTTAAAGAGAAAGTTGTCTCAAGCGAGACAAAATAAAATTTGTTTTTAAGAAAACTATCTCAAGTGATACGACACTTTATTTTTTTAAAAGAAAATAATCTCAATAGCTCAAAGTTTATCTATTGATTCCTGCATGTTGAGGAAACATCTTCAGAAGATCTGATTGTTGACTTCAGGAAGCCAAATATGTGGATTGCATTGTTCTTTCAGGTTGAAAACACCTGGTTATTTCCGAGCTCTAATTTCCTGAAAAGATCAGAATGATGCAATTTTGACTAACTATTTTGGAAGTTATGATAGATGTCAAGATGAAATTTATTTGATCTTCTTTTATTGAATTTGTCCTCAAGTGAGGAGAAAAATGTCTTTAATACACATGATGATAAATGTTTGATGCAAATTTTATGTATCATGGATGTATGTATGTATGTATGTATGTATGTGTATGTATGTATATACTTTTCTCGATCTAGAAGGAGAATGATCGCGAGAGCAGTCTATCATTGATTCAACTTGTCCGTATTTCCACCATGGTGTACTCTTGCAAACCTTTACCTGAGACCATTTGTTTGTCCCATCAAATTTTGCCCCAAAATAGCTTCTTTGATTCAACTTTGATTCTGAGCTTCGGAGATATATTTGTTGAATTCCAAGATATTTCCGCCGGAGATATTATCTTGTTTGAAAATGTTTTTCTTCTTCTTGAATTTTCAAAATTTTGAAAAATATTACCTCCTTCTAAGTTTCACAATTGAAGCCAATCATAAAACATGAATTCATTGGATATCAAAAGAATTAAATGCTCTTTTAATCATTGATAGTTACAAATCTTTGACAAATATCAAGATCGACAGGTGGGTTTAGAGGTTGGCTACCTAAATTCTAAGGTGTGTTTCATCCATTGGTCCTCGTGAAGGTAATGACATACCCCTCTTTCTTGATTTGGCATTTTAATCGGAGGCGAACAAAATGGCACAACTAGTATAGTCACTTGCTAAACTCTTTAGAACACTTTTGTTTCAGTTCTCTGAAATCTTCAATTTGTTTAAGCTTCGTAGACTTACCTAGTCAAGGTAGTGCAGAAATATCGGTCTAAAAACGAGAATTCTAAGTGCTCGTGTGAAGTCGACTATAACAGGTGTTCCTCAACTCCCTTAGTCCATATTCGCCGAAACTCCTTATTTAGTAAATTTGATTTAATTTGCCATTGTTTGGCTAGCTGAATTCAGCTTTATTGTACATATATTTTATAATTGCCTTTATCAAGCTAGCTGAAGGATTCATGTCATCCCAAAGTCTTCGACTTGACAACCACAGTGGAGCATACACCGGATTGCCAAGTACCCGATCAATGTCATGGTTTGAATGTAATCTATTCATAAAGCCAGGGCTTTCGAATTTCCTCTATTACCAATTGCTTTAGCGGAATAGCTCAGCTTTATTGTATACATATATGTTTTTGTTTGTTTGTTTACGGATTCCATTTCTTAAGCTCGCTGAGGACAACCTGTTATAGTCTCAGTGTTTGTTGAAGGTCAGAAAATCTCATCGTTAGAGTTCAATTCCCAAGCAACTGACCTAAACTAGATTCATCTACTTGACCATTCCATCTGAGAAGATTATGATCATCATTGAACGTCATGAACATAAATAATAACCAATTAGTTTTGCAATCTCATGTGCTAGTTGCCCCATTTTATTCGCTCCTAACACATACCTGAATGCCAAAACCCTTTGATTGACTCTTTATGTGAACAGAAAACTAGCTCGGTCCCTGCAAGAAAATGGTATGTATTATGGTGTACCTCTGGATCAGGATCAAGGGGTCATTATTTTGCAGGGTTCAATCTTGTCATTTGTCAAAGATTTACAACCTCAATTATTAAAATGCTTTTAATTAAAATGATATTCAAAGAATTCAAGATTAAAATTTGCTCATTGTCATTTTTTCAAAAGGAAGTATTTTATTTACAATGTTCGAACGTCAAGTGACTTACAAAAATTTAAACATAAGAAGAACAAAAGAAAAACAAATTCAAACAAGATGTCATGCATGAGAATGCAACAAAATCTCCTGATGGATGCCCCGACCGACTTCCGATCAGAATGCCCCATTACACATTGAACGTTAATGTCCCTGAATCGATCAGATCTTGGACCTTGCACTTTAATGCCCTACAATTCTCAGTGGTATGCCCTGAGATCCCAATGTGATAGCTGCATATGGCATTAATATCATGGCCTTCAGGATATGGGTCAGTTCTTGGTTTGGATTGAACTGGAATCACCAGGTTGTTCTCAATTAGAGCTGGGAGCAATTCCTCATATGTCATCGGAATTGGATTGATGCATGTCTTTTTACGAAAAACATTATGAGACACGGTCCCCAGATTAGTTAAATCCACTAGACTGACCTCAGCTCTTTCCTCAATGTCAGTATGGCTAGTACCACATATCTGGCCATTATTAATAGCTCTTTCAATCATTTCTCCACACATGACAATGTCAGAGAAACTCTTAGTGGCAACCCCTATCATGTAGTCGATATAAGGAGACTGTAATGTATCTATGAATAGAGTGATGAACTCTCTTTCAGTCATTGGTGGATGCACTTGAGATGCAATATCCCTCCATCGTTGTGCGTACTGTCGAAAACTCTCATAATTCTTCATCCCCATATTCTGAAGCATTGTTCGATCGGGGGCCATATCAATCATGTGCTTGTATTGGCCCAGAAAAGCACTAGCCAAATCCCTCCAGGAGCGGACTTGAGAACGACTCAGTTGGTGGTACCACCTTGAAGCGGGTCCAATCAAACTGTCTTGAAAGCAGTGGATCAACATCTGATCATTGTTAGTATATCCAGTCATTCTTCGAATAAACATCGTGAGGTGGGCATTGGGGCAACTGGTTCCCCTGTACTTTTCAAACTCGGGCATCTTGAATTTGGGCGGGAGCACCAAGTTAGGAACTAGTACTAGTTCTGTTGCATCCATCCCGTTGTGAGAGTTTTGTCCTCTCATTCCATGGAATGTCTCTCTGCACCACTGTTTCAAATTATCTGGGATCTCGTTCTTGGCTCTTCTCGTCGCTAGGTGACTGGGAATCCTGTTGGGCGAGATAATTGGTTGCGAACTAGCCTGTGCTTTCACACATTTAACTGTTTCACGGGTCAATGAAATCTTTTCTTTGCTTTTTTCTTGGTTGAGCTCAGCCATCTTTACTACCATTTGGTCAACTAGGTCTTTTTGGTTTTGCAAGATACGATCCACGGTGGTCTTTTGCATATGCTCCATTTTAACCCCCCACTCAACTTGCATCTTTTGCAAACTCTCGTTCAGCTCTTTCTTTAATTCCTCCAATTTTGCATCCATTCTCAGTACTGTGTGAATGCAATTGCACAGTTAGAAGTGCTTCCTCCAAGTTTCCAGCAAGGTATGATTAATGCATGTAAACATGCTTAAATGGATATTGTGCAAAATGCAATGATGCAAATGCAAATGCAGAAATGTTAATCCCAACGATGAATATTTTAGAACAATTTTCACCAGAGATAAAAGCCTTCGCCTCACAAGACAATCCACTTTACAGACATGCATTCGCTTAGATGCTAAGTCTGAAATAGATCGCTGCTTCGTCTCAGATCTTCGTCCTCAATAATGCCCCTCAATGATCTGTAATCTGACACCATTAGTGCCCCGGCGGTGCTGAAGTCAGTGCGTCGCTCCTTGATGGATAGCGATGAAATAATTGTAGATGAGAATCTACTGTTGGATTACTCTTTGGCTCAATGGATCATTGTTTTAGTCTCAAATGTTGCACAATCTTTGAGCTCACTGCTTCGTTTCGTCTCTTCGTATTTGAAACTGATGCCCCTAAAGCGTTCCGTAATCTGACACCATTAATGCCTCTACAGTGCTGAAGTCTGTATGCCACTCCTTGATTGTTAGTGATAGAATGCTTGTAGATGAAAATATACTGCTGGATCACTCCTCGGATCAATGGATTATCATATCAATCTCGAATGATGCACGATCTTTGAGCAAGTCTCATTCTTGTACTCTGGACTTCTTTTTAGCCCTCAATGCATGTCTGTGTATGCGATCACTTGATTGAAAACTTTTATCTCTTCTTGTGAAAATTTTCTCTCGAATATCCCCTTGCTGATCAACATTTTCGCATTATGGTACGATGATGCAATGTAAAGAAGAATGAAAAAAAAACAAAAACAATAGAAAAATAAATAAGTTAGTGCACACAAAGAAAATAAAAGAAATTAGTTAGTATAGGTAAGACAATCGATATAGATAAAAGTGTTATTAATATAACACCTACCCATCATGATATCTACCCGAGCATGCTTTAAATAGATAATAGTCCTACCCGTACATGTTATCTACCCAAAATGAATAATTTCAAAAAATTGGTCCTAACCGCATGGTATCTAGTTCGCATGCTTTTATTCGGAAAAAAAAATATTCTACAAATTTAAAAGGTTAAGGTTTAGAATCGTTCCTCCTTCGTGTACACCTATTTTTGGGTACCTACTGACGGACAAAGGTTCAGTATGATTATACCTAGGGTGATCGTTCGACGGTTCACTATATGCTTGGTTTCGGCTCTAATGGGGAAAAGGGTACTCGAATTGTCCTTGATGTCGGTGCCCCCTTGGGCTACCAGACCCTCGATCCTCACCCATTACAGGTTTCGAGCGGAACGAGTTCAATTCGAGGGGATTCACTGCCTTATACCCATACGAGGAATAAATCCCTACGAAGGTATAAGGTATGTATCCCACGAGTTATTTGCTAAAACTCATACGAAGAATAAATTCTTACGAGAGTAAAGCATTCACCCCAACTAATTTGGATCGAAGCTCGTGTCTGGAGCTTATGTTATGCACATGTATGTGATGTGTGTGAGGAGGAACATACCTACCTTTGACTCAAAATGAAAAAGAAAAAACTCGACAAAAACTTGGACAGAGCTGAAAGCAAAAAGATAAAATGTTAGTATGATAATTAAAAATGAAGCAATTAAAAACTTCAATAAGCGGATCATAAATTAACTAAAACTAGAAATCATCATTTCCACCAAGATGACAATATGTAAACGACATACAGCCTGACTCTCTAAAAAAAGTCCCCAGCAGAGTCGCCAAGCTGTCATAACCATTTTTAGGTGGAACAATTAAATATTATTTTAAAAAACGATTATGACTCTAATTTGGAAAAATTGGGGAATTTGGAATTAATTTGGAATAAATTGAATAGAGTCGCCATCGACCTTTGGGTCAGGTAGGTCGAATACCTAAAAACGTCTTTTAAAACAATTTTAAGAAAAAATCATTTTTTAGACAAAATTCGGTATGCGTTACCAAAGATTCATTTAAATGGATTCGGAAGTCGGTTACGCGTGGGGAAGGATTAGCACCCCACAGCGCCCAAAATTGGTACTGTGTCGCTTACACATTGTCATAATGGTGGAAATTACAAATCGAATATAAAGTTAATTTATGATCCATTTATCGAACATTAATTAATTTGCTTCGAATTATTTAATTAGAGAAAATTCTTTAACTCGAAAGGAAATCTTGAAATTAGCAACCCTCCATCGGGGCAACTAACTCGAACTATTTCTCATTCGTAAAAGAATATTCTACCATTGATTATGTTAAAAATACAAATCGAATATAATTAAAACAATGTTTACATACGAATAAATTGATTAACTGAAAACGTGAATTGAATACAAATTAAAAATTTTGAAATTTACATTCACATAAAATAAAGTAAATTGTCATTTAAAATAACACACATTGCATTGTTTGAATAAATTAATTAGTAAAATATACTCGACTTATTGCAAGTTCCTATGTCGTTAAAATGCCGTATCGGATCGTACCACTTCGACCAAATGGTACTTTCCACGCCCATTCTACGCATACGTGTTCTTGAAAATATAATCGAATATTTCTTACATAGATAAAGATATAATGAAAATAAATGTAATTGGAAATACAAAATAAAATATTTACATTAAATGAAATTGAAAACATTATTTACATAATCAAAATAATTAACTAATGAGTAAAATACACATCCATACATAAATGTCTAAAAATAAATTAGTAAATATTACAAACCAAAATAAATATAAAACATTTAAGGGGCTAAAATAATAGAAACAGAAACTTAGGGGGCTAAACAGCAAAAAACAGAAAATTAATGGACCAAAATAGCACTAACCGAAATTTAAAGGACTAAATATAAAATAAAAATAATTTAGAGCCCATATCAAAAACATTAAACAGTCAAATACTAGAAGTGAAAATAACCCAAAAGTAAAGCTTATGACTAAATTGAAATTTCACAGAAACATGGAGGATCAAAAAGTAATTAAATAAAATGTCAGACAGTGACCAAAATAGAACATTTGCAAATATGATGGCTGAATTCAAACATCCACAAAATATCACAACACAAGAACTTAGGACTAGAATGAAACTATTACAAACATAATGTCCAAAAGTCAAATATTCACAAAAATGACATAACATACATTAATAGGACTAAAATAAAGTATTTTAAAAAATGGGGTGGCCAGATTCGAATATCAAAGAAACACACATGAAATATTAAATCAGTGGCTAAGATGTAACATTTATAAATATTGAAACCAGAACCAAATATAAACCAAAAAATGTTATAATACCTAGGATAGTGACTAAAATGAACCTAAAAGAAAATTTAAGCCTAAATCAAATATTAATCCCAATCGAACCCACAAGCCAACATAAAGGACCGAAATAAAAGGATGCAAAACAGATGATCAAAATCATAAACCTCATCGAAAATAAAAACTAAGAACAAAGATGGACTAAAATAGAAGGCGACCCAGTTTAAAGACTAAAACATAAATGTTAATAAATTCCATTAATATACATACGATGATCAAAATAAAATTAATCACAAATCAATAAACCTGAATAGGCATAAAACCAAACTAACATTACAGAAAATTTAAGGACTGAAATAAACATTTCACAAATTCCAGGCTTGATATATAAAAATTGTCATAAACATCAACACATATGTTAGGACGAAAATATAACAAGAAATAAAAAGGAGACTCAAATAGGAAAACTGAAACCTAAAAGACTAAATAGGAATTAAACCATACACAAGCCAATGGCTAAAATAATATATTCACAAATATAGTGACCAATGTAAAATATTAACAAAAATAACTTAACAAATAATAAAAGGACTAAAATATAAATAAGGAAACATCAGAATCTGAAATCAAATAAATGAAACTTCATTTAATGGCTAAATAATACGGTTACAAAGCATCAGGGACCAAAAGAGTAGTTTACCCCTTAATATGAAAACACGGAAACCTCTAAACGGCGTCGTTTTTGAAACTGGGATATAATCCCATTTTAGGGTTATTAACCGAACCCTAAATCATTTTCACCCCTCTCTCAGCCTCCTTCCTTTCCCTTTCTCTACTCTCCTTTCTCCCTCGCCGCAACAGCCAAACAGAGCACTCAACCCCGGCCACCGTAGAACGGTGGCCACGGGGTCTCACAAACTACACAGTTTCCCCTTAAAATCGACCTGAAACTAAACCCCCACTCACAACCAAACCCGAAACCCCCAAATCCGAAAGGTAAAAAAAAATATACCTCCAAAGATAGGGCCTAATCACCCCGATGAAGCAATGGTGGTCGGTTATGGGTAAGCTTCGGTTCCTCTCTTTTTCCTTTCTGATTTTTTTCTAAACCCGAATGGTCTCTCCCTTTTTTTGTTATCACCCCCCTCCCTCTCTGTTCTCTTTGCTCTTTCCTTTTATCTTGCTTTGCATGCTGATTTTTTTTTACTTCGTTTGGTGAGATGATGAGGTCTATGAATAGGGTTTGATTTCTCTGATTTGGGTGAATAAAGTCCAGATTTTTCGGGATTTTTGGGTGTTATTTTAATGGGTTTTCAGATTTAGGCCACTGTATTTGATAAGTTGATATTGATTTGGTTTCTGTTGATTGTTTTTTTTCACTGTTTCTATCACTGTTCGGCCTCTGTTAATGATGACGGCGACGATGAGATGGACCGGCAGCAGTGACGACGGCGGTGGGAAGTGCAACTTGCTGCTGGCGGTGGCGGCGGCTGGATAGGGGATTTAGGGTTTGAAACCCTAATTTGTTTTAGGGTTTGAAACCCTAATCTGATTTGGTTGTTGGGCTCTGGGATTGGGCCAATTGGGCTTCGGGTTGTTGGGCCTCTGTTGGGCCTTGGTTGGGCCTTGTTGTATTGGGCTTTGGCCTGCAAAATATGTAAAATGTAATATTAATAATAAATAATAATAATAATAATAATAAAAATAACGATAATAATAATATACAAAAAAGACCCGGACAAAAACGGGTGTCTACACTAACTTTTACTAGAATTGAAAACAAAATCGAGTCATTGGCCCATAATATTTGTTTAACTTACATAACCCAGACTCATAACAAATTCAATAACTTAACGGACTGCAGCAGTTGATCCAACATCCCTGAACAATCTATCAACTAATTATATCTAATTTTCAGCTAATTACATTCTAAAAAAAAGCCCTAGAACATGGTTTGCTTTAGCAAAGAGTAATTCACCTATCATTATGAATCAGATGAATGGTAGTTGATGAGATCGAGACGGCCGTTGACCACAATACAAACTTGGGAAATGGAAAGTATTGAGATGTTGGTCAGCTCATAAGAATGATACACCTTGGCGTTACGAATTTCTGTGGTTTTGTAGTAGAAGGCGTTCACAAATAAGCGCCATGGCTTACTAGGATTTGGAAGAGAGTGACAGATTATTACATGACACTGCTTTCCTTTCATTCATTAGCATTTATTTTCTTTTTTAAATAAAAAATTATTATTCCTAGATATTTTGGGTTCAAGTAGTTGTATTCGCAGGATATGTATGTATTGCTAATAGATTAAGAAAATTCTAGATAGATATTATATTATAATAACCAGACTATTTAAAAATAAGAGAAAGAGGAAGTTTCTATAATACAAACACGACAGCAACGGAATTCCCCTGATTATTGCAAGCCATAAGAAAATGTTCTGTCCTTTTTAAAGCATTAGATTTAGACCTCATTCTCTTCCATTAATTCCTTTGTCTTAGTGGACAACAATTTGCTTCTTTTCTCTTTCGCTAAGGAAATTGTTCTACCTTATCCAATTCCAAGGGCCTTTTTAAGCTGATTATAGTGGGAATATTACTATGTTGCCTCTTTGTATTTTATAATTAGCAAAGCACTGCATAGCAGGTCCACTCATCAATCATTCAGTCTTTGGAATATCAATAATCAATACATGTATGTCCACTGCCTAAGTCTAAAATGCAGTCAAAAACCATCTAATTATCTAATTAATGATAGTGCAATAGTGACGGGTTTAAAAATATTTTTATGAGTTAACACATATATATTTATAATAAACTTTTTCGTATATGGTGGATGTAAATAAAATTTCAAAATGAATGTAATCAATTAAATAAATAATTCATTTAAGTAAATCAAATTTCATTATGAACAAATCGTAGATCTAGCCGTGTTGTGAAATGCAATTTAGCTACAAAATTTAGGGTATGCTTTGTTCCTTGGTATCCAACTTGGCAATTTAAATGAAAATAAACTCGCATCTACCACCTAATTAAAAATGGTCCAATTTGGAATTTAAGGAAGATTGTGAGTGTGAAGAAATGGTACTGTTTCAGTACATGGAAGGGTGTCCTGCCAAATACTCATCTTTCAAAAGATACGAATGGATATTGCCCTCATATGTAGAGTTGTCGTACATCCATTTTTCTAACTATATTTTACAGAAAAATAAAATCCTTTAATGGAGGTTGGTGGTGCACGCAACAAACTTTCTCACTGCCAGAGCTGGACAAACACAACGCACAAGCAACGTGGACAGCTGTGGATCGAACTCTCACAGCCTCAAGTTCCATGGTGTTCGCGACGTGGACCTACCGTTTACTGGCACGTGAGCAATGAAACAACTGTCTCAATCCCCCGACTGAGCCTTTGTTTACTTAATCTTCATCTTCTCCACCTGGCATCTCTTTAACATTTTACTATATTTTCGATTAATCTCCTACTTCCTCGATCCTCTTCAATCATTCTGATCCTCAGCGTCGTGCTTAATTAGGAGTCCACGTTTTTCCTAAAGACACATTTCATATCAGGTTGGAGATTCTTACTCACATTTCAATATCCAGTTCATGCATTTAAAAAAAAAAATCAGTAAAATCAATGTATCAACAAAAAAAAAAGTTTGACCTAGCGATGCATGCATTTTTTTAACATTTGTTTATTTTCACATGTTCAAATAATTTAGAATTTATATAACAAATGAATTCTTTTGTTTCTCTCATCTAAAAAAGATCTTTCAAAATAATAATTAATTGTTTTTATAAATGTGTAGAGCAAACCTTTTAAAAATAAATAACATATATCAATAATTAAGTGACATAATGAAATTAGAAGGATTATTTTTGTAATAACTTTTACAATATCTTATTTGAAATAATTGATTAACAAATAAGATATCCATAATTTTTTTAAGAAAAAAAAAACATATGCGGATATGCCTTGCAATATTGTAGACGTAAAACCTATGGGAAGGATGGAAAGAGGAGGGACACGTTGTACTAAATGAGTGGTTTTGGAAATATTGTATATAAGCTTACCAAATTTTATGCCTTAAAGGATCCGTCTAAGTAATTACCATGACATGTCCACCACATATTTCGTAACACCGATCAATGCCAAGCGTAAAACGCCCACTCATTCCCCGACCCAAATCAACGGCTTAGATTATCTCCACGCGGCCACTAGGCCCCACCTTCCCACTCTTTCTTTTACGTCAAAGGAAAATAGGAAGACCATTTTCCGTATTATCCATTTATAAATTCCACGTGGGATCAATAATTATAAAAATATTTAGCTTACACGTCTTTAAATACCCATTTGGGCCCTCCAAAAACACACGCCTAAACCATACACAGAAGAAGAAGAAAAAAATGGAGAAACAGAGCAACTCCAAGAAAACAGCTTGGATCAGGGGCAAGTTCTTAGGCAAAGGCGCCTTTGGTACCGTGAGCTTGGGATTCAATGAGTCAGACGGCACCGTTTTCGCTGTTAAGTCTGTCGAATTGTCAACGTCGACGTGCTTTCCCAGCCAATTGGAGTGCTTGGAGAACGAAATCAGGATCCTCCGTTCCCTTTCATCTCCATACGTCGTTGGTTATCTCGGCGATGACGTGACCACTTCTTACCGGAATCTTCACGTGGAATACATGCCAGGTGGTACTGTTGTTGACGCGGCGGTTGTTAAACAACGGTCGGCCGACTTGCATGAGAGGGTTTTGCGGTGGCACACGCGGTGCTTATTGTTGGCTTTGAAGTATGTGCACGACCAAGGCATTGTACACTGTGATGTCAAAGGGAAGAATGTTTTGGTCGGTCCAGATTTCACCTCCGTAAAGCTCGCCGATTTTGGCTCCGCAATTGTAAAGGAATGTGCGGCGGACAAGGATCATAGTACCATGATCACGCCACGTGGAAGCCCTCTATGGATGGCTCCGGAGGTTATACGCGGTGAGTATCAAGGGCCGGAGAGTGACGTTTGGTCCTTAGGCTGCACCGTCATTGAGATGGTCACCGGAAAGCCAGCTTGGGAAGATCAAGGCTTCAACTCATTGGCTCGTATTGCTAACTCGGAGGAATTGCCTCGGTTACCGGCTCAGTTATCTGAACTGGGCAAGGATTTAGTTGACAAGTGTTTGAGAAGGGATCGGAAACAAAGATGGAGCTGCGATCAGCTGCTACAGCATCCATTTGTGAGATCGGCTTCAGCCCCGATCGGGGAACCATCTCCACGTTGTGTGCTCGATTTCAACAGCTCGGAGTTCAAAGACAATGAAAATACGGGAAACTTGGAAGGTTCGGTGAGGGAAAGGATAGGTAAATTAGCGAGGGAAGGCGGCGCGTTTTGGGAATCGGATGGATGGGTGGCGGTGAGGACTTACGGTCGTGAAACGCATCAAGAAGGGACAAAAGAGGAAACGGAGTGTACAGGTACGGTTGGGATTATTAGGCAAGGAATTGAAGGGACAAATTCGGAAACTGCTGATTGTTGTTATGGCGCTAACTCAGTGGAGTGGCAGTGTTGCAATTACGAGGTCACGAAAAGGATAAAATGGTCGAGTGCTTGGAGCTGTCCGAATGGGTTACAAAAGGGAGAGTTGAGAATCTACATCTTTTGTAATTTATTATTACAACTATTTTTCTGTAATTTAAGAAAACTCATATATGTTTTATTGGTCTTCTTTTATTACTCCTTTATTTACTATATTCTTTTATTTTTTCCCTCTAGGCCTCAACTTTCTCGTGCCATTTCCATTTTCATTCACTCATTCTATACCTCAACTTTTCTTTTCTTTTATTGCAATTCTGATGCCGCTGAATTATATTTTTTTTATTAATTTAAGGTGAATACAATGTAGTCTATGTTAAAAAATTATCAATCATTTGATATTATTCGCTCATATATCACTGTATGGATGGTGCTCAAATCTAAAACTTCAAAGAATAATAGTAATTTCTTAACAATTAAGATTGTTTAATTCGTGTTATATTTGAGACCTTATCTTAGGTATTAGGGTGTTGTTTGGTTGACGGCTTCTTCCGGCATTGAAAAGGCACATAAAAATAGTGGATGAGTTCAACGCACAAATTGCTTTATGGGATGATCAAGTGCACCAATTTGCTTGATATATAATATCATTTGAGATACACTTGGTAGGTAGATGCTCATTTTGAAGCTTCCCACCAATGTTTTTATTTGTGTTTGGCCGCGTGGTCCAGTTTTGGAAGCTTCACCGTGTTCCCTAAAAACAGAGCATGCTCTACTAGTAATGAATGTTTTACAACTATTTCCCGTGTGAATGTAGTGGTAACATTTTGTGACAAAGTAAGATGGAATTACGCGGAATGGGATGCGATAATAGAGTATCAACTTATGACCCAAGAAAAGTTATTGGTTTGTTTTTCACTTGTAAATTTAATAATTATTGGTACAACTGTTTGGAATATTGTTGATGAGAATAATTGGATTATAACGATAATAGGTAATTTATCATGTCTGATTTGAACGAAGAATCGTAATCGGGGAGGGATGAATTAGGGTGGGGCGGGTGGGTACAGTTACCCCTTTGAAAATTTAAAAATATCATATATTATAGATTTTCTCTAATTATTTTCTATTAAAAAATATGTTTTCATCCCCTGAAATTTTATGAACTCTTTTAAGACATTTCCAAGATAGTTGTAGCACAGTGATAGACTCAAATCAAGGTCCTCCTCAACCAAATTTCTTTTGGTTATTCTTTGCCATTCCACTCATCTTCCAAGACACTTGTAACACAAAGTAGCTCAATCATCAACACTCATACCGGTGACAAAACATCTATCAATCGAGAGTCTTAACTGGAGTGAAACATCCTCCAAATTAATGATGCACTCCCCACATAGAAATTGAAATGTGTATGTCTCTGATCTCTATCTCTCCATTAATAGTGAAGAAATGAGCGTGGATTGAAATCTACAACCTCTGATTACTTGGGAGATGTACTCAAATTCGACTTGTCTTTAAGTACTCAAAATATGAGTCGGTAGATAGATTAGTATATCAAAAAATACGATTATCAACCTCTGATTACTTGGGAGACGTACTCAAATCCGACTTCTAAAATACGACAATCAATCTATACGATAGAAATTTAATATATAAAAAAATAATATATTGAATAAAATATAACAAAATTTAAATAATATATTAAATAAATTTTAACAAAAATTTCTTACCATATCCAGTTAATGAGTCACAATATATTTTCATCCAATCGTAGTATATCCATTTTTTTCCCTTGGACAAGTACCAACAAGATCTCACTAGAATTCTCTCTAATTCATATAGTCAGATCCAGGGTACTCACCAGTTTAAGCTAATGAAAGAGACAAATTTTTGTTGGCCACTTCTTTTTCATTGGATATCTTTCTCCTAACTTGTTGCTTCAGCTTTGAGCTCAGTGAGAGGCTCAAATCAAGGTCGTCCTCAACCGGTTTTCTTTTGGTTATTCTTTGCCATTCCGCTCCTCTCCCAAGCCATTTGTTTGCAAAAGTGGGATTCATATGCATTAGCATTGGCTGCATTTTTAGTTCGTCCTGAAACTCTTCCGTTTGCCCGACAGGTTGCTGGTTGAAGATGAAGTTATTATTCATAGGGGCAACCTCATTCCTTGCGTTTGAACCAAGCTCTTCATTCATGTTTGAATGACAAAAACCAGTTTTCCATCTACTATTTATGCATTTACTGAAGTAAGGATCGGACACTGAGTTCCCGTGGACAGCACTCCATGGAATATCGCTGTATATGTCAATGCCAGAAACATTAGGAGGCTTAACTTACAAAAAAATCAAAAGCTCAATCTTACTATACCTGATTACTCTTAGATGATCATGAACCTTGGACTTGTGCCAGAGACTTTGAGAATTGTAATTTAGGCTTCCCAAAAGGTGCCTGTTGTTTAGAACTGTCACATATACCATGATAGATTGTATTGTTAGAGAATATTTGTAGAATCTAATTAACCCTAAACAGTAGCGGATCCATAGCTTCTCAAGGCTAGACATATGTCCACTATAAAATCTAAATTTTCTTCGGTTAATTATTTATTTTATTGATGGCATCTACTATGAAATTTTATGTTGCTAACATATATATATATATATATATATATACTCTCAAAAATATTTTTGGATCCTCCCATAACCCTAAATTTACAATCGAGGATCTATGTTTATATGGTCAAAGAGTTGTACATACCTTGACCCTGATCATTGATCATTTTGCTCCGATACATCTAAATACTAAAAAAAATCGAAATTAGAACAATTCCTTTTTAAGATTGCAAATGGTTGATACATAGATTTTAAGAAAGCACCTGTAAATGGCTTTTGACATGAGAAATATTAAGACCCTTGATGCTCATTAGTTGCAAGACCAGCTTTGGAGTTGCTCCTACACACCAAAGAGCAGACCAATTTAAATGGATATTTTGTTTTGAAAAGCTGTAAATGTAGTAAATGGATGGCAAGGATCATACTGTCCTGACCTCCAAGTCTCTCCACCGCTCGAACGAATGAAAGATGAAGCTCGGTGGTCCAACGTAGCCTTGGCATCTTTGATCTCGCATACGACCGAACTCCACTTGAAGTAGTCGCCTTCTTCTCACCTTCTTCAACTATGCTGTTGCTAGAACTTGTACCTTCTTTGACTTTACTTCCACCATCACCTTCCTTATCTTCATCCAACTTCAATGGATTCTTCTTCATCCTGATTATTGCAAGTTGATGTCAACAATTCAAGTACAAGTCTGTGAGAAAGAAGGTTCCATAGCTTGGAAGAATGTAGAGCTGGTTTTCCCAATCTATTCCAAATGGAAAGTACAAACCCTAACAGCACTCAGTTTTTGGTGGAAATAATATTTGTCTTCATACATTGCGGACCCAGATCATATTCTGTGGATGATGACAGATATATACATGTCATGTACATAGCCACATGCATGGGATGCTGTCATATATACTATGGTATATAGAAAGGTAATGACATGACATACTAGCTAGATGCTATATTTGGGGCAGCAAAAGATAAAATCACACAGATTTATTCGTAAGTAATTATGTTCGCTACTTTTTTAATATACAATTTATTGAATATATTAATAAGTTAAAAAAATTAAACACATACAATTCTTTAAATTTAGGGTAAAGTACACAAATGATCTTTGATTATAGGGTGTTGCTTTGTTGAGTCCATTGACTATTAAAAGTTACAAAATGATCACTTGACTATTCATATGTACCAAACTCATCATTTTTGTTAAAATATTGACAGTCGTCTGAGCTGGATGTTAACTTGCTGATTGAGATATAATAAAATTATATTTTAATAATGTCTACTGACACTACCGTTACTTTGAAGTACTGGCTCAACGACATAATGTTTCAAGCATTGACTCAATGACATAATATAAATGGAGATCGATCCACAAAATATAGCTCAAGCGATTCTAGAATCATATTTTATCATATCTTAGTCAATAGGTTAACGTCCAGCTCAAACGACCACCAATTTTTAAACAGAAATGGACTAGTTCTGAATATATGAATAATTGGGTGACCACTTCATAATTTTTAATAGTTGGGGGACTCAACAAAAAAAATCCTATAGTCAAGAGATCATCTTGTAACTTTTAATATTGGAGGACTCAACAAAGCAATACCCTATAATCGAGGTACCATTTGTTTATTTTACCCTTAAATTTAACAATACAACTAAGAGGATATGATATCTATAGCATTTAAGTAAAATCATACTTCCATTTTCTACCTTAAAAAACACTTGTATTTTTATTTATTTAATCACTTTTAAATGACATTTTTTCACATAAATCTAAAACAAATAGAAAGAAATGAGTATATAAACTAATTTTTGGTGAGAATTTAGTTAAATCTAAATACCAAAATCGCACATATATCAACATTTTTGTAAAGAAGAAAAATATTATTTTTTGATAGAAAAATTGATGTTGTAGAGAGATTATAAAGCCCTAGAAACTTGAAAAGGTGTGGGTGTTGGGGAAGACAGTGCAGTTGATTCTTGCTGTCGGTGATCACGGATTTGTCTTTGTCCCTCATTACCCATATGACCGCTCCTAATAAGGACAAGCCTTGTATTTTATTGGCTACTCCCAAGATTCCTCTGCCTCTCCCACAACATGTTCAATATAATATATCAATTTTGCTGCTTCTCAAAGCATATCGGATTCAAAGCCATCACAGCTTCCATGATCGCCATTCTCTTACCACCAAATTCGATCTGATTCTTACAGTAAAGTTTTCACATGCCATACTCATCAACTGTGATAATGTTCGGGGGAAAAACATCAAATGTATGCATTTGATGTGCATGTGAAGAAGATGAAAAGAGGACAGGGAAAATTCTTTGTTTGATGTGCTTATGGAATAGGCAGGTAGGGTCAACTCCTACCAATCTCTTCTCCCAAGGCAGGATGTTGTCTAAACATTAATATAATATGGTTGCATGAGAATCCGGATCCCTTTTTATGCGGATCGAACCGACAATGAGTATGTTTGTCCTTTCTCTAACCATCACATCCCCATTCCTCATATTAAATATCATGACATGATGAATGTGTGCTAATGATTTACATCACGCATAAAGTTTCTTGAGCTATATGATTAAGAAATATTTGTTTAGAGCGGATACATATAAATTAATTATATAACATGAGATGAATACATATAAAATTTTAGATGATCATATTTAATAAAATAAATAAATAATTAAAAAAATTATATTTTAAGATAGACAAATGTCTACTCTAAAATAAGTTTGAATCCGCTACTAATTGTATTAACAAACTAAACTTATCCAAGCTCTAGTTTTCAGCTTCCTTTCTTGTATGCTCCCAAAATCCCACTTTTGTGTTTAGTTGATTGGATGGGGGCAAATTGGTGATTATGGTATGTGTTCCATTTGAAATAATTTTCATATGAGATACATTAATTGATTGAATAATTAATAACATTTATGTTGTCTTATTTTTTTATATATTCAAATTCTAATATTTATTTTATCTAAAGTTTAAAGGTCAAAATGATACTTCATTTGAAGTTCAAGGTTTAACTAGTATTCTATCTAAAGTTCATGGGTATAATTAAATATTAACTCCCTTTAATTAATACGTCACATCATCAAACTAACGTGAGTTAACAGGTTAGTGACTAAAATGTTACAATCGATAATATAAGTGAGTAAAATTTAATAAATCGATAATATAAATTACCAAAACTTTTTTTTTTTGAATTTGGTGAGTAAAAATATACAAATATGAAAGATAAGTGACCAATCAAGTAATTTACCCTAGAAAATCCATAATATTAATAGATCCTAGAGCAATTATTGAATATGGAAACCTCATCCAGATCCAATGGTCACTATGAATAACTTGTACTAGCTTCCATAATATTTTGGAGATATTATTCATTAAAGAGTCTTACTCTTCCCTTGTTTTAGCTTTAGACTTGTATAATCCATCTTATACAATTTAGTCTTTAATCTTTTATGGAACCAATTCCCAATATTAAATCCTTAATTCGAAACTCATATTTAACCCCATAGTTAACCAAAATTACTCCATTAGTCCTCAACATAATTTAAAATTAATGGATTAGTTCTCGAAGGATTTTTTAAGGCGTCACAATAAGGGTAATCAAATATAAAGGCTCTCCCACCTCAGATATCGTGATCGATTTAATGAGCAAACAAAACAAACACGAACATTCAACTCAAATCTCTCGTCTTCTTTCTAGTATAAGCCTGCTCTTATTCAATGACATTCAATCAATCCATTATACCTTTTTCAAGTCGACTAAGTGCTTTTTAGGCATTGTTCATCCAGGTTGAAAGCTAACCTACACGCACGATTCATGTTTCAGTGCCTAAGGTCGTACGGTTTGTTAGTTTCAACTCTAGTCTTGTGACATAGTACGATAACACAGGCAGGGACAGATTCCAGTACGGTTGACTTGGCGGTGAAATGAGCAAACCTACCATAGGGGAATATCTGATAGAAGGCTGCAGCATAATTTTTGCATTGAGTAATTAGCTTGGTTTTCCAGTGATGGGGTCAAACAGGATGCAGGTCTTTCAATGATTTTGCCAGTTGGAGAGTCCTCTTTTGGTCGCCTGATAATTTCTCCTGCTAGCTCTATATATTCGCTCCCCCTTGGCATCCCCACTTGCTTTCAATAAATAAAGAATCGATAGTTTGCTGTCTATTTTCATGTTTCATCGAGCAAAACCAGGTATGCTTGAACTGATAGGAAGCTGTCCATGGAAATTTCACCTGATGTTGGTGAGAGATTGACATCTTCCATGAAAATTTGTTGGAATAGTTGCTTATAAGTTATCACTGACCATCCATTCAGAGTAGTTTTCAACACCATCAAGCCTAAATTGGTCATTTGGAGAATCACCCTTATTAATCCATGGTAAGATGCCTGACAAACCTAAAAAGTGGGATTTATAGGTTTCACCGCCATATTGAGTTAAAGAACGGGAAAGCTTCAATCCAAACTGATGAAGTGGAAAACTGGAAACTGTTAAGTTGGGCACCCATTTCTGCCAAGTAAAATCCTTCTTCTTCTTCAAAGGGTGAGCCTATTGGCTTGTAAGTTGGCCAATAAGGGTGGTGGAACTCCATTTGAGTTGGTTTTGTTTTTGGAGAAGAAGCTTTGCTCTATAGCCATGAAAATGATAAAGCACCAGGAACAAATGAAGCAAAAATAAAATAAAATAAAAACTCAATCATAAAGAATTCCTAAGATACATTAATAGCATACTTCTTCAATAATTGAATGCTGAGGTTATTTTATCCTTATATATCAAAATTTCATTCAAGGAAAACCCATTGAATAACATCAATGGTTAAATGAAATGTTATTTTTCATTTAGGTTCTTGGTTCGAGTATATACGTCTGCAACGTGTGTTCGTCATTCCTACACTATTAAAAAAGAAAAAAAACTCTTTCAAGGATTTATTTTTAACATTGGAAATCATGCAAACCCATCCAAAGTTTACATTGAAATAATTAAAGGATGGTGGTGGATATTTCTTTGATTATTTCACACAAATCCAAATCTAAGTTTCTTTACAATATATAATACAACCATAATCCGTAAACCTACTTTCATGTTTAGTATACAAACCATATGCATCATCATACATTAAGTGGGAGGAACAATCTACCGATTAATAGTAATTGGGTGAACTACACGTTGAGTATTACTTTTGTTTTATTTTGGTTATCCAACTATTTTTTTCAAAATCATATTTAACTTTACGTTTTGATTTTATTTTAATTACATACTGTTAAAAAAGTAACAGAACTACTGACGTGATATTTTTTATTTTTTTAAATGATGATTTGATATTATCTTATAATGACACATCAATATCACCTTTAATTTTTTAACTACATGTGAATAAAATAAAATTAAAACTAAATATTAAATATAATTTAAAAAATATTAGAATAGAATAAAAGTAATTTAGGTACCAGTAAACTGCATGTTATTTTGAGGTTCACTACAGTGTAAAACTGCAAAATTAAACTACGTTGCCTACAGTAAAAGAAAGTGTTAAATTTTTATAGGGGTAGAGGAGAGCAAGAAGGGCACTTGATTAGCCCATTTTCATTGCAGGTCGTACAAGTCTTGAACCCAGATTTTTGGGTGTACATTTTACGGCTACCGTCGCATTCGTTGCACAAGACGAACCTATAACAGCCGCAATTGTCGCAAGTGTCAGGGTCAGCAGCGGGCAATCCTTCCACCAACTTCTTGAGCTCGCCCGTCTCGTGCAGCTCTTTGATCTCCTCTGCACCGCCCATGTATCTGCCCCCAATGAAAACCCGCGGCAAACTCAGCTTGCTTTGACCCACTATTCCTCGCAATTCCTTTAAGAAACTAGAGTCCATCGACACATCTCTTTCGTTGATCGAGACTCGGAATCCTTGGAGGATCGAAAGGACGGTCTTACAATTCTCGAATGTCGACCGAACCACACGAAGGCTCGTGGAATATACCACAATCCGCTTGTCGGAGCCCGGGATAGAGTTGGGGCGACCCGAAATCGAATCCGGGATTTTCCCATTTGGGACGGGAGCCCAAGAACGGCGGAGGGAGTTAGCGAGTCGCACGCGGTGGAAGACATTGGCGGCGGAGAGAGGGGAAGTAGAAGAAGAATCCTCCGTGCAAAGGCGTTGGATATCTTTGAAAGAAGAGAGGGAGAAAGAAGATGAAGTCTGAGGAACTGGCAAAGACTTTTTTTGGTTATCCCACAGTCTCCACATTTGATTTGAAAGATTAGATGTTCCTTTCAAAAGTTGAGTATTCAACACCTGAAAAACACCATGAGTTTGGTGGCTCACTTTGTTGTGTTGTTTTTTGTATTAAGGTAGATGAGGGGAGCTAGGTTTAGTTAATTTGGAAGGGATGGGTTCCTTTCAGTTACCATCTTCTCTGCTGTAAATTGAATTCTGCCTCACCATTTTGACATTACCCTGAACACAAGCAGAAATGGAAGCATTCTGTATTCACTGTTTGAGCAGCTATAGCTTACCTACTTCTGCTAACCCCTTTTGCCCATAAGTGAATGGGAATCATATTTGGCATTAACATGGGACATTTGGCTCCTCCATCAAACGCTCTTAGCCAATGGCTTTTAATGAAGTTATGGAACAGCAACAAATAAATAAAAAGGGAGTTTGGTACCCAAATTCCATAATATCTGCAACAGATAGACAAGCGTGTTGGAAGCACTGAAGGGATTGTTTCCTAAAGTTAGAGATGACAAAAGCAGCATATATCCCAAAGCGGAGTGCTCTGAAAAGTTCAACATCTCACATGGCTTGGACAGAGGATATAAGTACATACATAACCCACATCCACATGCTGATTAATCAAGATATTAATCTCTTACGTCTTTGTCCTCCCAAAATTTTCATTTCCTTCTATGACTTGAGCCAAATTGTTTTTTTAAACAGTACATATTTCTCGGGCTTGCTAAGAAATAAAAACATTGCAATTTCATTCCATCATAGTATTTTTGTATTATATACATGCATATATGTAAAGATCAGTTGCTTCGTCTGGTTCAAGGAAAAACAAAAGACATCAAAATATCCCAACCTAAGTGTTCCTTGAGAAATCTAGCAGTTAGCAGTTTGCACTGAAATTTCATAAATGAAATTGATAGCGAAGCAAGAACTACCAAGTTTACCTACATGATTGCATGCATGTCCAATAAATACCAAAACTTAGGAGGATTATATCATATTCAGCAACTAAAGTAAGACACAATTTTTATATGAATTTTGCAACCGTCTAGCAAGATTCCATTTTGTACGCTCATTGCTATAAAACCAGAACAGAAGAAGAATGTCATTGCCATACTAAAATTACAGCCTCGTTTATTAGGCGGGTTACTGAAACATCTCAACGATAGTAGATGGAAATCTGAGGAATGTCAATATCATTGTCGTCATCATCCTCACATGCCACCACCACATCCAAGTGAGATCGGTAGGGAGGCAATTCTGCCTTTGAAATTTCCCGAGCCACATCCACCACCTTCTTATCCAATCGCTCTCTGTGTCTTGGGATCATGCTGTTGAAGAGCAGGCAACTTCCATAAGATATGCTGTAAGCATTCAAGCCCTTGTCTTTGAGCCACCGGATGAGCTCTCTCAGAGTGGGATTACCTCTCAAGATCCATCGGTTCCACACAGTCCAGCTCATGTCCCGGTGCTTAATGACCTTGGGCGGAACTGGCTCAGCCATAGAGAACAAAGGCAGTGCTAGGTTTGCGAATGTATTTCTATAGTCCTCCACTTTATGCACTCCATCTAGGACTTTGTATAGTTCAAGGCATACGAGGCCAGTAGCCATAGCTGTGGAAGTAGCTATTGCTGGTATGATTCTTCCGGCGATGAACTTTGCTTTTAGCTTATCCACCTCAGGAATGCTGTAGTTCCTTGCCCGCATGTTGGCAAGCCCGGCTATAAGATCCGTGTGATAGTTTGTATCATCATCCTGCAATTCATGGAATTACATTAGCATTAGCATCCATCACAAGGTGATGAGCTCAAAAAATAACACCACCAATAACAAGCATAGCACATAGATAAAGGGTTACAAGTTTTCACCACAGAGAAGATGTAATCAAACCTTTTCAAATTGAATTGGTTTCATCCTGAATCCTGGTGGCAGATTGTTCCTGGAACGCTCTAAGTTGAAGAGTAACTCATTAATAACTGCTGCATCATCAGTAGACACAGTGGAAATACTAGTAGCCTTCTCATCTGTCTCAATTTTAACACCTTCCTTTGGCTGAAAATCTGGGACTATTACCTTCTCAACTGCCCCGGCCAACATCTTAGGATTCTTGGCCCAATCAGGGACTGGGATACCAAATGTTTCAGCTCTAAGTATAGATGCTGCCATAATGAAGTTCAGATGGCTAGAATCAGCAGCTGAAAACTGAAGTGGATGTGGGAATCGCTTTGGAGCAGACCAGAAGGGAGCCCCAGTACTGGTTGCAGCATCCTCAGGAAATGTAAATGTTAACTGCTTCACCCGGTTCACAAAATAGTCTTCAAATCTAAGTACAATAGTATAATGTCAATAAAAAATTCTATAAGAAACTGAAGCAAACAAAAAAATTCCTCAATCATCTAGAGTACTACCTTAGGCGAGCCCAGGTGACACAATCTTGGAATGTCTCGCATTTTTCCCGCTCCAGGCACTCAAGGATGCGCTCTAAGTTATCCTTAGCCTGAGCATCACCAGCATTTCTCATCGATGTGGCATATTCAGATGGATTGGAAAGATAAGCATTCACTTCAGCAGGAGTTTTCTCAAGCAAGCCCTCAAACTCAGATCGAGCCCAAGTCAAGCAATGGTCAATGTTGTGTGGAAATGAGTGCACCGTGCACATGGGTGCCTGTTTCTCAGGTGGGTCTCTAGAAGCTCCGTAGTTCTCAGTCAGATGGGGAATCACCATCTGGGTGTTGCATTTAGCACCAAGAGTTCCAGACTCGAGAAGTGGTTTCTGGAAGTATAAGCACCTCTGATCAACATACAGCCTAGCATTGACATTATCTAATGCATTGATGGACACTGTTAAGTTCTCCCAGAAATTGTCATTAAACACAGACTCAGTTTCAGGACCCACACGATTTTGCAAAGCTTCAATTTTAAGCTGAGGATTTATATATGCAGCAGCTGAAGCAGCAACAGTTGATTTAGCCTGTCCGATGTTCCAATCACGGAACAAAAACTGCCTACTGAGGTTGCTCTTCTCAATTACATCATCATCTGTGATTGTTAGCTTTCCCTGACTATCACATGAAACACCCATCAATGCCACATTTTTCAGGAACTCACAGCCTAGGGCCCCAGATCCAACTATAAACACTTTTGCATCCTCCAGCTTCTTCTGAAGTTTGGACCCAAATACTGATATCTGTGCATCATAACGGCTATTCAATGGTTTAAAATCACTGGGGTCCAAGGGTTCAGTAGGAAGAGACTCCACCGAGTCAAAATAGAAGAACTGTCAAAAACAAAAGATCTGCGGTTAATTCTCCACTAACAGTCAAGTTGAAAAGCAGTCAGTACCATATCAGCTGTGAAAGTAATCAAGTATCACGCTAAAATAATTAGCACAAAATTGCCCTAATTAGTTCCAAAGACACCCTCTATTTAGCAGCCTCTCCAAATCTTACAAAAATATAACTGCCTAGTTTGACAGATTAATTAAGTGTTCAAAAGATGGAGCAGAGTTCAATTTAGCATTAATAGAAATATAGTCCTAATACCCTAACTAGAATGTGCTAAACATCTAAGCATTGGCATCCATACTTGCATGCATAGCTAGATACCATCTAAATATACACATGCAACAATGAGAAAAAAACATATGGAAAAGAGTAGTTCCAGAAACCTGAAAAAGAGGATGGAATTTTCCAGAACATGCTTTGACAACCTCTTGTCCCACAATACCTCCAAACATGGCAGCCATGGGATTCAGTACAGCCCTCGCACCAAAGGCAAAGTGCCTGAGAAGTTTTGGGTTAATATCTTCCACTTTACCCTCCCCAAGGCATTCATTGATGTTAGCAGCAATAGATGTAAGCTTCTGAGCATCCTCTTCTGATCCAGCAACAGGGAAGCGGCCCAATTCACAGATAAACCTATCCAGTGCTTGGAATGCAATGTGCAGGAGAGGTGGGAGGTCAAACTTTGAGAAATCACTCAAAAGAAAATCACCAGGGTATTTAAGAGCTTCCTTCAATGGCTTAAAATTCAACACCTTGGGCTGTTTCACCTGAGTGACAATGCCACCTTTTACATATGTACCAAAATTTGTGGTATCCTCCTCAAGCGTAAATGAGTATGGCCTTGCACTTTTAATCTTTCGTGGCTTTCCATCATTGAGTTCTATCATCCCCTGAACTTCAGAGAACACAACAAGATCCCCATCCTCAAACTCAAGCCTTTCATCATCGACACATGATACCAGGGCTGGGTTGTCATTGCTGATGGATGCAATTATGCCCGAGTGTGGTTCCTCTCCATCAACATCAAAAACAGTGAACTCAGGACCAAAGTCACAAAAGACTGTACCAAAAAGGCCTCTTACTTCGGTCTTGATAAAGGAAATTGGAGGCTGATGATTATGGCAGTAGTCATTATATTCGAGGGCTTTTTCTAGACTTACATCAGTGAACACAACAGCCTGCACCAGTTAGAAAATAACCAACTGAACACAAGATGACATACACAAAAAACATAATACAAGAGAGAAAGCAGGGAGCCAATATCCGATCAAAATCAATGGTTATATCATTTTTTCCAAGTGCCAAAAACCCCATAGTCTCTGGTCTAAAGCAAATCTAGTTAAATTGTAACCGGTTGAACATTTATCCCAAAACTATAATACAATTTTAAACAACAAAAAAATCACAGGAAGCCTAAACTTAAGCGAAGAACTAAATAAAACAATGAAAAAAATAATATACCTGGAAATCAGAAAGTTGTTCTTTGGTCAAATTGGAAGTTAAGGTGGAAATGACAACAGCATTGTTTAGCTCCTGCAACTTCTGAACAGAAGCAAGTGCTCTATTCTTACCTACATCATTCTCAGAAAAAACAAAACTACTGGACAAATCCCACATCTCCACCACTCCTTCATCATGCAAGGTCACAGACTTGACACCAGCAAGAATGAGATTCTTTGCTGAAAAAAGAAAGACATTGAAGTAAACATTCAAAATCATGTAATTGTTTACTTCATATAATTGTTAACAACAAGAATTGAACATATCGTTGATGGGGATAAAATTATCTTCAAACAACATCACAGAGCACAATGCTGTATAAATGTTCAATCTCAGGGTCATATCCTCCATGAAGAACGAAAGCACGTTGTCAAAAGAATATCAAGAAATAAAACATCAACACAACAGAATCAAATGACATTAGAAACTAAGAAAAAGAAAATAAAAAACAATAAAAGGAAAAGGTACAAAATCAATACCAATTTCAGCACCGAGTCCCTGCATGCCCGAGATGAGAATATTTGAGGCAAAAAGGCGGCGCATTGTCTCGCGGCCATACACAGCAAGCTGCCGGCTGTGCAGATCCTCATCAATATCATTCTGATTCGCACCCCCGGTAACCATGACAGGTGGCTCAATCACGCTAGTGCTACTGTAGTTACTGCTGTTGTCCCCTACGGTTACGGTTTTGTTATTAGCAGTCAAATCAGTGGCATCGGTGGTGGAAATATGATGCTTCTTGATCGGCGGTGTGACAGCGGAGTTGTTTATGTTGTTGGTGCTATTATTATTTTCAATCTCTCCTTCTACAACCTCTCCTTCACCAGCTCTCATTCTAGGAAGCATATAGAGAATTAAACTGCCGAAAAAACATAAAACCGCAGAAGAACAACCGTCAGTGCCACAAATGTACACAGTTTCATACTATCATCTATTCCAAACACTTCAGTTTTATCAAGAAAAAAAAACGGAGAAAGATGGGTAAATCGAACCTTAATTTTATCATGATTATTACTTTTATTATGATTTTAGCATCTAAATAAGAGAATAATAAGAAGAAAAAACGTACCGATTAGGACTCTGATTAAGTGATTAAGAGGAGGAAAGAATCTGAGGGAAAGATTTAAGAGGAAAGATGGGTATGTTTATGGTTCAAGTATGGTTCAAGTATGGTTCAAGTTTTGTGAGGGAATGAGAATGAAAATGCATTGATATAAGGAGAAGGAAGGGCATTTAGGGATTTCCAAGTGAAAAAAAGAATGCTTTTCTTGCTTAGGGTTTTGGCTGTGTAAGTAACCATTCCTCTCTCTCCCTCTCCCCTCGTCTATTGAGGAACAATAAATTACAGTAGGATATATGTTTACTCGAGTAGGCTTCCTAAGAATCCAACGGTCATTATCATATCGGAGATGCATACAGAAATTGAGATTTATACATAATATACTTCTAAGATTATACATTTATAAAAGTAAAAGAGGACCATAATGATACATAATAAGTTATTGGATTCCGTTATAATATCAAAACGAATATCGATAAATAAAGAAACACGATCAGAAAAGAAATAAAAAAACAATAAAATTTACGTGAAAAAGTGGAGGAGAATAATTTCAATATGGAGGAAAAAACTTGATTTCTGATTCTTACCCTTAATATTTATTTATATGAATAGATACTTGATTACAAATGAAACTAAATAAAGTAAAAAGCTACTTTAATAAAATTTTATACTTCTAATCAAGCTATGTATATAACTTTCTCAATTAATTTGTGTCGCTTTGAATTCGAGCCAAACTTTAACAAATCTTCACCTTGACACAAATTTTAAAAGTACTAAGGATTCGAGACATAACACCCAAATTCGAAAAGGCACTCAAACTCAACCAAAAACGATTATTCACTTCAACGAACAAGTTCTCCACCTCTTCCACAACACCCCTCGAACAGGTAATCTTCAATAATGAACACCGACCAAGTCCAAGTAATGCTCAAATTTGATTGTAAGGAGAGATTTGGTCATAATATATGCAAGATTATCATGAATGTTGACTGTGTCCATAATAATCACCTTGATCAATCACATCACGCACAAAGTGATAGCGGATATCAATATGTTTCATCTACTCATGAAACATATAACTTTTGTTAAAAATATAACACTTACACAATACTAATATGAAGGTTTTCACTAAGTTTAACGAAGAGTTATTTCAACCATATCCATTACGTACAAACTTTAGTGATCGTCATGTACTTGGCTTTAGTAGTTGACAAGGCGAATGTACTCTGCAGAGTATCTTTCCGACTAATGACACATTCTCCAACCTCAAAGACGTACCCTGTAAGTGATATCCTCTAATCAAAATCTCCCAAAAAACCAAAATTTACGTACCCACAACTCCATCTCTGGTTTACCCGAAGCAAACATCACTAGTACTGCAAAGATACCAAAAAATCCATTGGATCTTTCCAATGTTTTTTTACCGAGATATGTTATGTATCTACTCACTGGACTGACTCCGGATGCTAAGTTCGGATACGTACAAATCATAACATACATTAAAGATCCATCCCACTACACTAGAATATGGAATATGTGATATGTACTCTGCTTCCACATCTAATTTTGGCTAATAATACGATGAAAGTCTAAAATGAGCTGCTAGTAGAGTGTTCACACACTTTGCATTCTACATATTAAACCTGCGAAGAACCTTTTCAATGTATCTCTTCTGACTTAAGTATAATTTACTTGCTTTTCTATCTCTTCTAATCTTTATTCAAAATTTATTTTCTTTTCATTTTCCACTCTCTTATCTTCCAATCTTTCTATCCAATTGTAGACATATAATTTCGTCCCCTTAATTAAAATTATTATATAATATATTTTATTATAAACTATATTACATAATATATTTACATTTTTTTACATTGTGTCAGGCCCAAAACCAGAAAACAAATAGTGGCCCAACAGGGCACATTCAACACGAGAGCCCAACACACCAACCAGACCAGTAAGCTAGGGTTCCCAGAACCCTAGCGTTCCAAGCGGCGCCACATCACCCATGGCCGAGTCTTCCGCCGGTTCTCTCTCCCCAGCAACAACTCGATCATCTCCGCAACATCCGACGCAAGAAAAATAAGTCAACAAACAGAAAGCATCAGTGTTATACTCAAAGTGAAACACTCAATCGAGTCTAAAAATGGGAATTTCATTCCTATAAATTGATGTAAATTCACACACTGTTGGGGGGGATTTTAAGCACAACTAGACACGATATTACACAGTTTTTACATGAGAAACACCTAGAGAAATCGAAAGCCATTCGAAGCAAACACAAGAACATTTCGAAGCATTTTGTGAAGCAATAAAGGGTAAACAAATTTCACCTTTCGTTGGTCGATATTTGCATGCCGAAGTTGTACTCTTTTTCATCGTTTTTGATTTGAAAATAACAATTTTTTTTGAGATTTCTCTGTTAGATCTACACTACCTCGAGAAGTTTTTGAAAAAACTAAGTTGATATTTAAATTGATCAAGTCAGGATCTATTGGAAAATTAAGAAATTTTTTACTTTCGTCGTCGATGACCGGCGGTCGGCGCCGATCAATAGCGGGTGGCGAGGCGGCGGGTGGCCGGAGTCTGGGTTTCCATGAACCCAGGCGGCGGCGTGTTCTTCACAATGAAGAACGAGGGATAGAATTTGGTGGGAAGGCTTTTTGATTCATCTTGAATCAAGTGGAAAATATGAACTTTGTTTATGAAGTTGGTATATATACCGACCCACTGGGCAGTCCGCCGACCCGACCGAAGGGTGTATGACCCGCGTGTTTTTAGCAAAATATGGATAATTCTCATTTGCTCCCTCGTAGTTTTAAAATCTTTAAATTTTGCCCATTTTATTCAATTAAACCCCGAATTCATTTTAATTTAACCCCGTATTTATATTTTCTTTCAATTCAGTCCCTTCACATTTTAACTTTATTATTTTTTAATTATTTTACTTTTTTATCTCAATTTATTTAAGTGTTATATTGAATTACAAATATATATATATGTGTGTGTGTGTGTGTGTTTCATTATTATTAATATATACATTTTATTTTATTTTACATTTTATTTTTTTCTTTATTTTTAATATTAATATATATATATATATATATATCTTATCCTTTGTTTTTATTTTCATGTTATTATTTCTGTTTTAACATAACCATTATATATTTTTTCTATTGTTTGTCCTTTTTTATATTTATTTATTTTCATTTATTTTTCATTTATTTTCGTTATCTTTTTTACATTTATTCTATTTCTCTATTTATTTCTATTTCTTTCTTGATTTTATTTACTCATTTAGTATATATTATCTTCATTATTTTATTTATTTTATTTACTTTTATCTATTTTTATATTTTTATTTATTTTATCTTTTTTGTATAGTTATTTCGTGTAACATCCTGAAATCTGGGTCAGTGACTAAAATGAGAATTTTTAAAATTTGGGGATCAATTTAGGAAATTGAAAAGTTTAAAGATTTTTATAAGAATATTTCAATATTGGATAAAGGGTAAATATGAAAGGATTATAAGGTTATTATGGTAATTTGTCTTGGAGGATATTTTTATCTCTATTATTTAGGAAGATAACACGTGGGGATGGGGAGAGTTTTATGGAAAGCTTATTTCTTCTTCTTCATTCTTCACGTTGGCTTCCATTGTGAGGTAAGTTTGATTTTAGTTGTTGATTTCTTGAATATTAAGTAGGTTTTGATTATTTGGGTGTTATATAAGCTTAAGTAAAGCTTATATAAGCTTAAAACACCAAGAAGAGAGAAATAAAAATGAATTTCTATTAAGAGTTTAGAAATGAACTTTTGTTATAGAAAGATTTTTGAAGTTCTAAGGATGGATTTGACTTGTCAAAGGGTTAATTAAGAAGTTAGAGGTGATAGAATTGAACTAAGAACATATGGAAAATTTGATGAAATTATTTGATTCAAGAATTATGGTGAATTATGAGGGATAGTGAAGTGTTATAATGTTATAAGAAGGTTTACATATGTATAGATAAGTTTTATGGTATAAGGAGGGGTTAATAAGTAGAATTTGAGGACAAAGTAAGAATTTTCGGGCTCAAAATGTAATTTCTGGGTTGTGTGCATCGATGCATCTTCAATGTGTATCTATACACTCTCAAATAAATGAACATCAAATGCAATTAGTGCATCGATGCACCTCCTTAAGATTAGAACATCGAAGGTGATTTGTGTACCGATGCATGGATAGTGCATCGATGCACATGTTAAAGAATGCATCGATACACTGTAGAATGTACCGATGCACTTCAATGGGAAATAAAATAAATCTTTCTTTCAGTCTAAGAAATTATAGATTATAGTATATCAATGAGATACTGATAGTATAAATATATGATTGTGTAGACATCGATCGAAAGAAAAGTTTGGATATGTTGGCAGAGTAAGATACGCAAAGAAAACAAGAGCTTAAGAGTGTTCATTGAGACCAAGTGAGTACATGATAGTAAGTGTATGTTATGTTAAGGAATTAAGACTTGCGATGAGTTTAATTCCGATATTATATGATATAAGTACTAAAGCATAAACATGTAGTGATATGGTGTTAGATGAATGATATATGAGTAGATGCATATGTCTAATTGTTGAATGCATCTTTATGTGTGAACTATGTAAATGCATGTATTTATGATAATATGTCATGTGATCATGAGATATATGATATGTTATGTATGTGAAATGAATGATATCAATACATGTTAGTATAATAGGATATATTAGATGTTATAATTGAAAGAAGGGATTGTATGCGAACATGTGTTATGAGATAAGAATCATGACTATGAACTATGTGAAAAGAAATACAAGTAAAAGTGAAAAGCTATGTGATAAGTGAATGTGAATTACATGGAAATACGCTATGTGAAAGTGAACTATGTGCCTACATGAATATGTGAAAAGATATAAAAAGTAATGCCCATGTCATGTGTTATGAGAGCTATAGGTATAGTTGGCATGCCAAGAGTCGAGGATTCTACGTGGTCCTTCGGGGCATATATGTAATTATATGGAACGTATATGTGGTACTTTGGTACACTTATTTAGTCCATTGTATTATGTATATGGTTCGTAAGGAGTGGTCCTTCGGGACATAGTGGTCATACGAGACAAATTCTATGCGCCCCTAGTGGGATTTATATGAGTTGTGGTGACAACATTGTGCACAGCCTCTATGTACTCACATACCTTAAGTTCTCAATAGGGTGCATGGGCTTTGAAAAGAAAACATAATTTGATATAATGATATGTGTGTTTCTCGTGAAATGGTATATGTGATATGTAATATGTATAAGTGATAAATTAGGATCATATGATAATAATGATAACAAGTGCATATGTGTATTGGTGATATGAGATGTTATATGGTTATATATGATATGATCATAGTAATTATTCATGTATTGTTGTGTTTTGAAATTATATTATACGTTTATGTTCAATATATGCTCATATGATGGAATTGAATTAATGACAAGGAAATAAGTAAGGATAAACATGTTAGTGAGGAGTTCAATGGGTATATAAGTACAATGTGTATTACATAAGATGTTCATGCATTTGTTAGTTTACTTTATGTATTTACATGTCTCACTAAGTCTCTGACTTAGCGTGTAAGCGTCTTACACGTAGGTGTGGATAAGTCAGAAGATCAAGCTTCAGATCCGTAAAGCAGCATATCTCCGCGCAAAGTTCAGATAAGAAATATTTTGTAAAGTATGTCTTGTCATATAATTTAGTATGTTGGCATGTAACTAAGTCATTATATATGTACGCTCTTATAGAGTATGTTAAGGTTTTAAACATGTTTATGTAAAAGAATTACTTTATAGAATAGAAGTTTTAAATTTTCTATGATTTTTATAAAAGTATATGCTTTGACTGGTCAATGTGACACCTCATACTCTATCCGGGTCGGGTATGGGTTGGGGGGTGTTACATTTAATGGTATCAGAGCTAAGATTTAGCCGATTCTAGGCTTAAACAGAAGTAAAAAAATGTTTTGAAAATATGTAAATGTCAAAAAAAAGTGAAAGTTTCTGATCTGATAGAGTCATGAGTATGTTGTTTTCTAATAAAGTTATATTGTTATGTATTAGATGTCTGATCATGAGAGTCCTCGAGGTGAAAAGAGAAGTAATAGACCTGAGGGCAGTAGCAATTCACCTGCCCTGGCCAGGCATGGTGAAGAGCAAATACCTCCAGAAGTACCAATGAGGGATCGAGGGTTATTTTCGGGACGTTAAATGATGTTTTGTCGCGTTTTCAACCCTCTGCGCCCTCAGTTCCTTGAATGAATATAGCTAAGGAATTGAAAGGTTTAGGAGCACCTGAGTTTAAGGGTGAAGCTGAGGAAGATTCGATTGCTGCAGATCTTTGGTTGAACGATGTTAAGATTATGTTGGATGGGCTCCACTGTTCTGATGTGGAGATATTACACGAAATAGTTTCTTTGTTAAGGGGACAAGCTAGAATATGGTGGACCAATGTCACCATGAGATTAAGAAGTGATCAAGTGACTTGGTTAATCTTCTTGGAAGAATTCAAGCGTAAGTACATTGGTGATCAATATATCAGGCAGATGAAACAAGAATTTTTGAATTTAAAACAAGGGAATTATACAGTGTATGAATACGAATGTGAGTTTAATAAGTTAAGTTATTTTGCTACTGAGTTTATTTCGACTGAGAAAGATGTGTGTGAATGTGTTGAGTTAATCGATCGATGGAATCGGCTAAGAGGGGGTGAATTGGCAATTAAAATTTTGATGGAAGCTTTTGATGAAAATTAAAAATATTTGCACAGCGATTTAGAGTGGTTCGACTTTCTCAACCAAAGTCTACGTCCACTACCTTAGCTATCCACACTAAGGATTTTCCACAAATTCTCTAATTTGTCTTTCTTTTGAGGACAAAGAGTAACCTTACAACTCCCTCAAGAATTATACCCCATTCTTCAGCACACTCTCTCCCAAAGAGAATTACACAAATTTCGCAAACTTACAAGAAAACCCCACAAGGTAAGATGTTTGCACAATTCTAGAACAAGAAAAGAATACTAAAAAATGATTACAAATTAGCACAATGTGTGTTCTTGAAAGCAAAATGAATATTGAAGGAAAATTGACTTGATTTTCACAAACTTAGTGTTTGATGCTTTCTCTCTTGTCTCTCAATAATTTCTTATTGATCAATGGCTTCAGAACTTGTTTAAATACACCTTGGGATAATTCTAACTGTTGAGAACCATTTGGATGAAGTTAGAGCCATCGTAGTGTGAAAAACCACTTAAATTTGTCTACTGGGAGCGGGGGGTATCGGTACCCCTTCATAGGGTATCGGTACCTGTAGTGTAAAATTCAAATATTTTGACTGTTATATGCCTGAGGGTATCGGTACCTCCTAAGGGGGTATCAGTACCATTGTATGGGGGTATCGATACCTCTGGGGGGTATCGGTACCATCTGAGCATTTTGATATTTCTCGGAACCAAAATGTTCATCGAAACCAAAATGTTCATCGGAACCAAAATGTTCATAGGGGTATCGGTACCCTATAGGGGGTATCGATACCATACTAATAAAGTTTATTTTTGGCTCGAATATAGCTCGAAATACTTTGTAAAAATTGTTTCAAAAATATTTTAAGATTGAGACTTAATTTTACACTTGAGTAAGGATTGAAATAGACATTTGAAAACTTGGAGTAATAATTTATGATATTTGATTTAATCGAATACATAATATAAGAATCAATAGAAAACTTAAAATTTATTAAAACTTGATTTTTTATATCGAAACATCAAAATATTTTCAACAATCTCCCCCCTTTTTGATATAACAAAACACTTTAATAATTTTAAAGTTTTTCTAATTAAAAATCATTGGAGTAATTACTTTGAAAATAAATTACTCTCAATTTGAAATCAAGTTTGAAAAATTTTACTCTCCCCCTTATTCTAACACTTCTCCCCCTTTTTGTTAAATAAAAAAGACTCAAAAAAAGTTTTTAAACAAGATTTTTTTTTTGAAACATAAGCCAATTTAAGTTGCTATTATAAAAATTGAGAGAAGGATTAGCCATTAGTTCCATAATTCAACATTCATAAATATAGTGAAATGGTAAATTGGTCATTAGTACTAAAATGATGCAAAATAAAGAGACATTTAAGTTCAATCTTCAAAAAACATTCAAACCCAAACATCCAAAATATCCATAACAATTGCAAATCACAAATATTCAAAGCAAATTTAAACATCCACAAATTCAAACATTCATAAGCATCAAAATGTTAAAACAATTAGTTCTAAGTTTAATCCAAGACAACTAAAGTAAAGCAAGGTTCAAGCATCCGTAGGAGGATCGGGAGAAGATAGATGTGCCCATATATTAGCCACATCTCGTGTAAGCGCATAGAGTCTATCATCCATAACATTGAATCGATATTCATTGCTTCATGGTTAGCTCGAATCTCTTGTTGATTCTTTAATTATTGAGCTCTCAAAGAAGATAAATGTGACTTTATAGAAGTTAAGCGTGAATCCATGGATGCATATCGAAGATCGAATGTCTCCATAAAAGATTGAAAATATGGAGGCATTTGATCCACTTGTCGTGCTTGTTCCTCGGGCTGCTATGGCTCATTGTCGGCTTCGTCAATATATTGCATTAGTTGTTGAAGCTCGGGATCTTCGTTCGCTGTCGGTAGATCTCGTGAAGAACTAGCTACCGGAGTTTGCTCAGAGGATCAAACCCATTCACCGGTTTCCTTATCCTTTGTCCATCCCGATCTTGTTAAGGAAAAGAGATTAATTTGATTTTTGAGAGGGATGACTACATCAAGCTGTACCCTAAGCTCGGTTTTTTTAAACAAGTTACACAGCAGACAACCGTAAATTAGACTTGGACAAAGTTTCTTATTAGGAACGAGATTCACAGTGTCAACGAGAGCGGAAAAGATAATCTGAGGTAGGTTAAATTTCTTATTATTCTGGATACAATGTATCTACCATAAATCTAAGGCTCTAAGAGTGGAGTATTTTCCTCCGAATGATCTAAACCACCAAGAGATCATAAGATGAAGAAATCGATCGTGATGATCTAAGACACTCGCACTCGATCTAACCTTGTAACGGGAACCTATGATTTGTTTTTCATTATATAATCCATTATTGTCTAAGCCAAAAGCATTTCCTATATACCGAGAATCAATGTGTATAAATTGACCAAGAATATAGGATCAGATTCATATAGTTTCAGTTTGTTCTCAGTTTTGAATGAAAACGACATTGGAATAGAAAATTCGAACGAGTTGTTGGTAAACAACCGTTTCGAGTTGAAATAGTTTATCAAATTTTCAATCTAGTAGGGTAGGTAGATATCTAAAGTTCATATCTATCATAGCTTGAAGGGACGGGATGCGTTCTTCGCGAATTTTATATAACTCAAAATAATGAGAATACCTATAGTATAAATATTGTCTACGACTAGGCTCATTGAAACATGAATTAAGGATGGTCATATTAGTAATATCAGGATTAGGAATTTGAGGAGGAATTGGAGGATTTGGATTTGGAGGTGGGTTTTGAGGTCGGTTTGATCAACTAGAAGATGACCTAGGGCGTTTGTGAGACATGACTTAGGAAATCGGAATAGGATGGATAACCTACAATTTTAAAAACACATGTATGCAAAGATATCAATCTCAAAACTCAAATGTATCCTCGATATTTCAAGGTTCTCTAAATCAATCCTAATGGGCAAAGTTTTGAAAACTATTTTGAAAATAATGTTTGAGAATCATAATACGTATATTTTTCTGGAAAACAACATAATTGAATCAAAAACATCAATTAAAGCCATGATTTTGAAAATAATAAAACTTTTTATATTTCGAAATTTTTAAATTTTTTTGAAAAATATTATCTTTCTGATGAATTTAGTTGTAGAATCTAGTTCAAAAATAACATGTGATCAATGCCCGATAATTATTTCGACCTAGAACTAATCTAAACTAGTCCTAAGTTCAAAAATCAATTAAAATAGAGGTTTTGAAAAATTACCTTTAATAATTTTGGATTGAGAGGAGTGTGATGTTGTTTTGCATGATTTAATGATATAAGCAGGATTTGGAGTTGAAGAACAAGAAATTTCTGACTTGATTCGTTGGTTTTGAGTAATTTCTGAGAGAAGGAAGGAAGATAGGAGCGTATGGTGTGAGTGGTTTAGGTTTAGGGGTTTTAAAATAAAGAAGAGAATTAGAGTTTAATACCTAAACCTGACAGGGGGTATCGATACCATCAGTAGGGTATCGATACACATTCAAAGGGGGTATCGATACCTATTGCAGGGGTATCGATACCTATACAAAGGTGGTATCGATACCAATCTTAGGGGTATCGATACTCTATGCACAAAAATGTCAAAAATTCATTTTAAACACTCAAAATGCTAAATTAATTAGCTCTAGTGGTATTGGAAACTCATATATTGAAAATTAATCATGTTCAATCAATCAATTTTACCCTTGTATTACATTTGAACATAAAATTAATTTTCACTAAGAATCATAAACTCCCCCTAACTAATAGCAAAGAATGCAATAAAAAATTATTATTATTATAAGCATTTTTCATTTATTCTTAAAAGTGCTAAAAATAATTTAAACACTAAGTGTAGGAAAGGTCAGTTAAACCTAATTCTCTCATAAGTGTCCAAAATCTTTCTTTGTCTAAAGGTTTTGTAAAAATATCCGCTAATTGGTGCAAAGTATCAACAAATTCTAGAACTATATCTTCCTTAGCGACATGGTCTCTAATGAAGTGATGTCTTATTTCAATGTGCTTTGTTCTAGAGTGTTGGATGAGATTTTTAGTGAGACAAATAACACTAATATTGTAACACTTGATAGGAATGGTACCTACTTCAATTCCATAATAAAAAAGTTGTTGTTTTATCCATAAAACTTGTGCACAACAACTACCGGCTGAAATGTATTCCGCTTCAGTGATAGATAATGCAACATAATTTTGTTTCTTTGAAAACCAATAAATCAACATATTTCCAAGGAATTGGCATGTATTGGAGGTGATTTTCCTATCTAATTTGCATCCTCAATAATCCGCATCGGAGAAAGCATGCAAGCTAAAGCTAGAGTCTCTAGGATACCAAAGTCCTAAACTAGGAGTGTCCTTAAGGTATCTAAAGATTCTCTTAACAACTAGTAAATGTGATTCCCTAGGACATGATTGAAATCTAGCACATAAGCAAATACTAAACATAATATCCGATCTACTTGCGGTTAAATTAAGCAAAGAGCCAATCATTGACCTATATAATTTAACATCTACACATTTACCTCCTTCATCTTTGTCAAGCTTTGTAGATGAGCTCATTGGAGTGTTATGAGGTTTCTCATATTCCAGTTCAAACTTATTGAGCATATCTTTGACGTACTTAGCTTTAATGATGAAGATGTCATCTGTTCTTTGCTTGATTTAGAGTCCTAAGAAAAATGAGAGCTCCCCATCATGCTCATCTCGAATTCACTTTCCATTAGCTTAGAAAATTCTTGGCAAAGAACATCATTAGTAGAACCAAAAATTATATCATCAACATAAATTTGAACTACTAATAAATCTTTATCTTTATGCTTTAAAAACAATGTAGTGTCAACCTTCCATTTTGAAAAAACCTTTTTCAATTAAAAAATTTGTCAATCTTTCATACCAAGCTCTAGGAGCTTGTTTTAAACAATAAAGTGCCTTTTTCAATTTAAGAACATGATTTGGAAATTTTGAATCTTCAAAACCAGGAGGTTGTTCCACATACACTTCTTCTTTTATAAAACCATTTAAAAATGAACTTTTAACATCTATTTGATATAGTTTAAATTCATTGAAACATGCAAATGCTAATAACATTCTAATTGCTTCCATCCTAGCTACGGAAGCATATGTTTCATCATAGTCTATGCCCTCTTCTTGAGTATACCCTTGAGCAACAAGTCTAGCCTTGTTTCTCACTATATTACCACTTTCATCAAGCTTATTCCTAAATACCCATCTAGTACATACAATAGACTTATTACTAGGCCTTTCAACTAATGTCCATACTTTACTTCTCTCAAATTGATTTAACTCTTCTTGCATAGCCATAATCCAATGTTCATCATTTAATGCTTATTTAATATTCTTAGGCTCTATGCATGAAATAAATGCAACATAATTACTTATATTTTTAAGAGAAGATCGAGTTGTTACCCCTTTGGATGGATCATCTATTATTTCACCATCCTTGACATAGTTGTATTCCCTTGGATAAGAGACTTCTCTTTCTTCAATGGTTGATTCTCGAGAGGATCTTGAGTTTTCTCATCTTTCATTTTTTCCTTTGATGATGGTTCTCCAACGTCATGTTAAACTTTATTTATGTTTATAATACCTACATCATCATTCACACAAAAATCCTTCCTCGGAAGGAGATTATCATCGAAAATAACATGTATAGACTCTTCTACAACTAAAGTTCTTTTATTAAATACTCGATAAGCTTTAGAATTTAAGGAATAACCCAGAAAAATTCCTTCATCACTTTTAGCATCAAATTTTCCAAGATTGTCTTTACTGTTGTTTAAAACAAAATATTTACATCCAAAAGGGTGAAAATAACTAATGTTAGATTTTTTATTTTTAAAAAGTTCATATGGAGTTTTCTTCAAAATAGGCCTAATCATTACTCGATTAATAATATAACAAGCGGTATTTGTGGCTTCCGCCCAAAAATATTTTGGCAAATTATTTTCACAAAGCAAAATTCTAGTCATTTCTTCTAAAGTTTGATTTTTCCTCTCGACAACTCCATTTTGTTGAGGGGTTCTAGGTGATGAAAAATTATGGCTAATACCATTAGAATTACAAAATTCAGTAAATCCAAGATTTTCAAATTCAGTTCCATGATCAGTCCTAACACTAGTTATAGAGTAATCTTTTTCGTTTTGGATTACTTTTGAAAACATGATAAATTTTTCTAATGCTTCATCTTTAGTACTTAAGAATAGAACCCAAGTATATCTAGAATAGTCATCTACCAATACAAATGCATATTGTTTTCCACCCAAGCTAGTAGTTCTAGATGGTCCAAAAAGATATAAATGGATCAATTGTAATACTCTACTAGTGGATACGTCGTTAATGGATTTAAAAGAAACTCGCTTTTGTTTTCCTTTAGCACAAGCATCACAGATTTTATCATTATTAAATTTTAGTTTAGGCAACCCTCGAACTAAATCTCCTTGAATTAATCGTAGCAAAACACTCATACTAGCATGTCCTAGTCTCCTATGCCATAACCAACTATCATGCTCATCCTTAGCAACTAGGCATAAATTAGTCATATCTATAGAATCTAAATGCACCATGTAAATGTTTCCTATTCTATGACCAACAAGTATAATCCGATTAAATGCAATGTCAAGGACCTTACAACCACTAATATCAAACATGACATTGAATCCTTTATCGAACAATTGACTAATACTCAATAGATTATGCTTTAATCCATTCACATATAAAACATTCTTAATTTGTATGGAAGAGGTATTACTTATAGTGCCTATACCTTCAATGTGACCTTTTGAGTTATCACAAAAAGTCACATCTCCTCCATTTTTGGCGTTGAGCCCTATGAACCGCCTTTTGTCACCGGTCATGTGTCTTGAGCATATACTATCAAGGTACCATGAGTTTGAATTTGTTTCCCGTGCCTTGTAGCAATGCTCCTTTTCCTACAAACATAGATTAATTTTTTATTTTTGTTACCCAAATTCTTTTGGATCCATATTCATTAGTTTCCAAAATCCTAGTCCCCTTTGGTATCCATTTGTGTAGGATATCCTTATCTTTAGTAGTAATGAGTTCTTTAGGAACCCATATACTTCTAACAATTTTTCCATTAGAGGTTCTTTGGGGACCTCTATGATTTTAGTTTCTAAAACTTTTTCTAAAAAAGTTGGTTTTTGAATTTTCTCCTTTTTTAAAACGTTTTGATCCAACTTTATCAAAAGAAGCTTTAAGATCATCAATTTCCTTTTGATGATCATCATTGGCTCTTGAAAGTAAATTTTGTAAATCAGAAATTTTCTTTTCAAACTTTTCTAGTTTGATTTGTAAATCTTTGATTTTACTTTCAAGATCATTGTTGGTCTTGGATATGAGATTATTTTTATTTTTTAATTTTGAAATATCATTTTTGTATTTTAAAAACAATTTCTCATAATCCGAAGCCAACCTATTATATTCCTCTAATAACTCATCATAAGATAAATCATCAAAATCAAATGAGTTAGAGGTTACCTTAGAATCTTCCCCCAATACCATCAAGCACAGGTTTGCTACTTCTTGTTCCTCTTCATCAGAACATTCTTCATTGCTCCATGTAGCCACGTGAGCCTTGTGTTTATTCTTTGATTGACCATTTCTCTTCAATTGAGGGCAATCATATTTGACATGCCCCAGTTTTTTGCATTCATAGCAAATGATTGGGTACTTTTCTTTTGGTTCATTCTTGAAGCCTTTATTTCGTTTGAATTTTATTCTACGGTTTGGCCTCATCATTTTTCTGAACCGTTTGGCAAACAATGCCATTTCCTCGTCATCATCATCTTCATCCGAATCACTCTCATCTTTTGTTAATTTGAGAGCAACGCCCACGTTCTTCTTCTTCTCCGTCTCCTTCTTTGGCCCGTCTCTTTTCTCAAGGTCTTCCTCTTCTTTAAGCATCATTTCATGTGTGAGGAGAGAGCCAATAAGTTCATCGAGGGTCAAGGATTTTAAGTTTTTAACCTCGATGATTGCCATTTTCTTTGATTGCCAAGCTTTTGGAAGAGAGTAAACTAACTTCCTTACAAGCTTGTCATTTGGAATGATTTCTCCATATGATTTGAGACTATTGACAATTGTAGAGAATCTATCTGTTATGAGTAAACTAACTTCCATATGAGTTAGAAGACTAATTTTAGATTTTTTTACCTCGTTTGTGCCTTCATGAGTGACTTGTAGTTTGTCTCATATCTCTTTGGCGGTTGTGCAAGATGAAACTCTCCCGTATTCATCTGGTCTAAGAGCACAAAAAATAATATGAATAGTTTTGGAGTTGAGCTAGAACATTCTTGTCTGTCATTCACTCCATAATCTCGGGTGAGTGGAGGGTTTGATGTATCCATATTCTATGACATTCCATGCTCCCATGTCACTTGTTTGAATGAAGTATATTCTATTCTTCCAATAAGCATAGTTAGTTCTATTGAAGAAAGGAGGCTTGTTGACGGGCATTGAATCGAGAATGAAGTCGGAGTTTGAAGCTCCGACCATTGATGACTTGAATATCGATGTAACTCTTCCCGAATCGACTCAAGAGGCGATTAAACCTTCAAATGAGTGAGGCTCTGATACCAATTGTTGAGTTAATCGATCGATGAAATCGTCCAAGAGAGGGTGAATTGGCAATTAAAATTTTAGTGGAAGCTTTTGCAGAAAATTAAAAATATTTGCACAGCGATTTAGAGTGGTTCGACTTTTTCAACCAAAGTCTACGTCCACTACCTTAGCTATCCACACTAAGAATTTTCCACAAATTCACTAATTTGTCTTTCTTTTGAGGACAAAGAGTAACCTTACAACTCCCTCAAGAATTATACCTCAATTCTTGAGCACACTCTCTCCCAAAGAGAAATACACAAATTTCGCAAACTTACAAGAAAACCTCACAAGGTAAGATGTTTGCACAATTCTAGAACAAGAAAAGAACACTAAAAAATGATTATAAATGAGCACAATGTGTGTTCTTGAAAGCAATATGAATATTGAAGGAAAATTGACTTGATTTTCACAAACTTAGTGTTTGATGCTTTCTCTCTTGTCTCTTAATAATTTCTTATTGATCAATGGCTTCAGAACTTGTTTAAATACACATTGGGATGATTATAACCGTTGGGAACCATTTGGATGAATATAGAGCCGTTGTAGTATGAAAAACCACTTAAATTTGTCTACTGGGAGCAGGGGGTATCAGTACCCCTTCATAGGGTATCGGTACCTGCAGTGTAAAATTTAAATATTTCGACCGTTATATGCATGAGGATATCAGTACCTCTTGAGGGGGTATCGATACCATTGCATGGGGGTATCGATACCTCTGGGGGTATCGGTACCATCTGAGCATTCTGTTATTTATCAGAACCAAAATGTTCATAGGGTATCCGTACCCTATAGGGGGTATCAATATCATACTAAATAAAGTTTATTTTTGGCTCGAATATAGCTCGAAATACTTTGTAAAAATTATTTCAAAAATATTTTAAGATTGAGACTTAATTTTACACTTGAGTAAGGATTGAAATAGATATTTGAAAACTTGGAGTAACAATTTATGATATTCGATTTAATCGAATACATAATATAAGAATCAATAGAAAACTTAAAATTTATTAAAACTTGATTTGTTATATCAAAACATCAAAATATTTTCAACAGAATGGTTTGTGGAGGGTTTGTGCCGTAGGCTAAGAGAGTTATTGATAGCCTTGAATTTGTCATCGTTTCAAGAAGTGGTTAATCTAGAGAGAGCTCGGAATAAAAGATCTAAAGAACAGAAAGTTCAGAAGTCCAAAAGAATGGGTGCTTCGTCGAGTTCTTCGCTATCAAAGAAAAATAGAGAAGAAGATTCTCCAACTCCGGAGATGTTGGAATCAGTGTTTTTACTGATAGATGATTAAATCTCAGTCAAGTAAAGCAATGTTTATATTGTGGAAGGAATCATACAGGGGTATATAGAGTAATCTTCGGAGCTTGTTTTAGATATGGGGATGTTGGACATTTTATTCGAGATTGTCCATTTATGACCGAGGAGGTGATACAGAGAGAAAGATCTACTGCGGTATCTCAACGAAATAGAGTTAGAGGTCGTAGAAGAAATCGATCGGAGTCATTCACTCAACATGATATGCAACCACCTTCCCAAGTTTATAATTTAAGGACTGATGAAGATTTCGATGACCTAGAGATTTTGGCAGGTAAAGTTTGATATCGTGGTAAAATAGTTTGGTTTTAATAGATTTGGGAATCATCATAGTATTCAGTAAGTGGTAATTAGAAAGATAATTAGAAGATTTGAGTAGAAGCGAGAAATAAGGAATTGTTAAGAATTAATAGTATATGGTTTCCAAGTAAATAAGTTGTATGAAGGTTGTTTATGGAATGAGTAAGAAAGATATATATATATATATATATATATATATATATATATATATATATATATATAAGTATCGAATGAGAACTATATATGAGTATAAGGTTAATAGTAAGGGTAAGATAAGAATTGTTGAGTATTATAAAGGATTGCTTCATATCAAGGTAAAGTGAAAATTTGAGGACGAATTTTCTTTAAAGAATGGAAGATTTGTAACATCCTGAAATCCGGGTCAATGACTAAAATGAGAATTTTTAAAATTTGGGATCAATTTAGGAAATTAAAAAGTTTAAGGATTTTTATAAGAATATTTCAATATTGGATAAAGGATAAATATGAAAGGATTATAAGGTTAATATGGTAATTTGGCTTGGAGGATATTTTTATCTCCCTTATTTAGGAAGATAACACGTGGGGATGGGGAGAGTTTTCTGGAAAGCTTATTTATTCTTATTCCTTCTTCACGTTGGCTTCCATTGTGAAGGGTAAGTTTGATTTTAGTTTTTGATTTCTTGAATATTAAGTAGGTTTTGATTATTTGGGTGTTATATAAGCTTAAGTAAAGTTTATATAAACTTAAAACACCAAGAAGAGAGAAATAGAAAGGAATTTCTATTAAGAGTTTAGAAATAAACTTTTGTTATAAAAAGATTTTTGAAGTTCTAAGGATGGATTTGACTTGTCAAATGGTTAATTAAGAAGTTAGAGGTGGTAGAATTGAACTAAGAACACATGGAAAATTTGATGAAATTCTTTGATTCAAGAATTATGGTGAATTATGAGGGATAGTGAAGTGTTATAATGTTATAAGAAGGTGTACATATGTATAGATAAGTTTTATGGTATAAAGAGGGGTTAATAAGGAGAATTAGAGGACAAAGTAAGAATTTTTGGGCTCAAAATGTAATTTCTGGGTTGTGTGCATCGATGCATCTTCAATGTGTATCGATGCACTCTCAAATAAATGAACGTCGAATGCAATTAGTGCATCGATGCATAAGGAGTGCATCGATGCACCCCCTTAAGATTAGAACATCGAAGGTGATTTGTGTACCGATGCATGGGTAGTGCATCGATGCACATGTTAAAGAATGTATTGATACACTGTAGAATGTACTGATGCACTTCAATGGGAAATGAAATAAATCTTTCTTTCAGCCTAAGAAATTATAGATTATAGTATATCAATGGGATACTGATAGTATAAATATATGATTGTGTAGACATTGATTGAAAGCAAAGTTTGGATAGGTCGGTAGAGTAAGATACGCAAAGAAAACAAGAGCTTAAGAGTGTTCATTGAGACCAGGTGAGTACATGATAGTAAGTGTACGTTATATTAAGGAATTAAGATTTGCGATGAGTCTAATTCCGATATTATATGATATAAGTAATAAAGCATAAACATGTAGTGATATGTTGTTAGATGAATGGTATATGAGTAGATGCATCTAATTATTGAATGCATCTTTATGTGTGAACTATGTAAATATATGTACTTATGATAATAGGTTATGTGATCATGAGATATAGATATGTTATGTATGTGAAATGAATAATATGAATACATGTTAGTATAATAAGATATATTAGATGTTATAATTGAATGAAGAGATTGTATGCGAACATGTGTTATGAGATAAGAATCATGACTATGAACTATGTGAAAAGAAATACAAGTAAAAGTGAAAAGCTATGTGATAAGTGAATGTGAATTACATGGAAATAAGCTATGTGAAAGTGAACTATGTGCCTATGTGAATATGTGAAAAGACATAAAAAGTAATGCCCATGTCATGTGTTATGAGAGCTATAGGTTATAGTTGGCATGCCAAGAGTCGAGGGTTCTAAGTGGTCATTCAGGACATATATGTAATTCTGTGGAACGTATATGTGGTACTTCGGTACACTTATTTGGTCTATTGCATTATGTATATGGTTATTAAGGAGTGGTCCTTCGGGACACAGTGGTCATTCGGGACACAGTGGTCATTCAGGACATAATGGTCCTTCGAGACACAGTGATCCTTCGTGACATAGTGGTCCTACAGGACAAATTCTACGCTCCTCTGGTGGGATTTATATGAGCTATGGTGACAGTATTGTGTACAACCTCTATGTACTCACATACCTTAAGTTCTCAATAGGGTGCATGGGCTTTGAAAAGAAAACATAATTTGATATAATGATATGTGTGTTTCTCGTGAAATGCTATATGTGATATGTGATATGTGATATGTGATATGTATAAGTGATAAGTTAGGATCACATGTTAATAATAGTAACAAGTGCATATGTGTAATGGTGATATGAGATGCTATATGGTTATGTATGATATGATCATAGTAATTATTCATGTATTGTTGTGTTTTGAAATTATATTATACGTTTATGTTCAATATATGCTCATATGATGGAATTGAATTAATGACAAAGAAATAAGTTAGGATAAACATGTTAGTATGGAGTTCAATGGGTATATAAGTACAATGTATATTACATAAGATGTTCATGCATTTGTTAGTTTACTTTATATATTTACATGTCTCACTAAGTCTATGACTTAGCGTGTACGTGTCTTACACGTAGGTGTCGATAAGTCAGAAGATCAAGCTTCAGATCCGTAAAACAGCATATCTCCGCGCAAAGTTCATATCAGAAATATTTTGTAAAGTATGTCTTGTCATATAATTTAGTATGTTGACATGTAACTAAGTCATTATATATGTACGCTCTGATGGAGTATGTTAAGGTTTTAAACATGTTTATGTAAAAGAATTTCTTTATAGAATAGAACTTTTAAATTTTCTATGATTTTTATAAAAGTATATGCTTTGACTGGTTAATGTAACACCTCGGACTCGTATCCGGGTCCGGTACGGGTTGGGGGTGACACTTTTTGTTTATTTCGTCACACTTTTTTTTCACTCTTTCGTCACACCTTTTTTGTTTTTTTTTCTTTGTTTTCAGTTTCTTTTTTTTATTATTCTATTTATTTCCATTTTTTATTTAACATGTTTCCTGACTTCTTAAGGACACATTTTTAAACTGGTCAGAGGTAAGTAATTTGGATCATCTTTTTACCTTTTAATTTAAATTTTAAATTTTCTTAATTAAAGACCACTGGAAATTACGTAGTACCGAAAGGGAAGTTCAAGGGTGTTAACCCTTCCTTGATTGTAACCGACTCCCGAATCTGACATATCTTTGGAAAGACGCAGATCATGTAAGAAATAAGGTATTCTGTCAACTTATTTATTTTTAAATAAATGATCGGTGGAGACTCCTAAGCATTTAATCGAAGTCGAAGCCCAATTCCAGGCCCACCCAAAAGGCGGTCGTGACAGCTTGGTGACTCTGATGAGGACAAGTAAGTGAGTCAGGCTAAGGTAATTTACAGTTGTCTTTTTAATAAAAATGGTAAGTTTAAATTTTAAGGTAATTTTTCGATCATTGTTACTTACTTTTGATTATGTTTTTCAAATAAATAGTTGGATTGATAATTTCTTTCAATGGTTTTAGCCTTTTAAACTTGTTTTTTCATTTTCTAAGGCTCTAAACCTGAGCTACAAACCCGTTTTTAAGTAGGGGTGAAAGCGACGCTCTCGTGAGAATTTATTCTCCATATGAGCCTAGCAAGTAACCTTCGGGATTCATTACCTTATGCTTTCGTGTGAATTTATTCTCCGTATGGGCATAAGGAAATGTTTCCTCTCGAGTTTAACTTAGTCCACACAAGCTTGTAATGGGCTTAGGACTAAGGGTCTGGCAAGCCTAAGGGGGCACCGACAAGGAGAACTCGGGTACCCTTTTTTAGAACCTAAACTGGGAGACTATGGAGAATTAGAGCCTACCCCGAAACTCCATTTCAAACCCTAGGATGTTTTTACCCTAACCATGTTGCTTGCCTTTTTTCTTTTTCCCTTTTTTACTTTCATTATTATTTTTCTTATTTTACTAACTTTTTTGCTTTCATATTTGTTTTTTTATCATTCACATCGTTCAAAAGAGGTGTTAATCCACCAAAAATGTGTTTGTTAAACGTAGATAATTTGCATTAACGGACAAAGGGGTTATAATACAAAGAGATAAAAGGCTTAGAAGTCTAGCTATGGTCAGAAAAGACTCGGAATGGACCGGGAGTTACACCAAGCACGTTAAAAGTTAATTTTTCCAAAACAGGATGGTGCAAGTTACAGGGGCACGACAAGAAAAAGGTTACTAACCCGAAGAGTTCTTTCAAAGAATACGAGAATAAGATGGCGAAACCCTAGCTGAGTTGGATGTCATTGCTGAAAAATTCAAGAAGCAAGCAAATGAACTTCAGATAACTCTTAGCGATTGAAAGCTTCAATGGTGTTTCTGTCAGGGAACAAACTCAACAAAGAGTGAAAATCGGAGATGCAACCATTCGAGACTTCTTGGGACAAGTACGAAAAGCAGCTCAGAGAGGCCATAATGGTTCGATAGGGTATTCAACCAGTGACAGGTGAAGGCAAAAGACAAGTCAACCTGTAAGAAGTTGTTCGTGTCTAGAAGAATATACCTTCAAAATATTTTTTTCTCTTAAGGCGTAGCACTTTTGTCCCCATTAAGGATTATTTATAATAACATACACATTTTTAGATTAATGCCTCGAACATTTCATGCATCATGCATTCTTGCATATTTCGCATCTTTTTTATTTCATTCACATTAACTAACAAGAGTTGGACACACCTCATCCACATAACACTCATTCAAACATAAAAGAGCGAGAATTTTATGATGAAAACAATGACACTCCCGGAGTATAAATTCGTGCATCTGAGGGTATTTCAAAAGAAGCCATGACAAATAAAGCAATTGAGAAATGGGGAGCAAGTGTAGATGAAGGCCCTAATCTAACTAATAGGGCATCCTAATGAGGCCTTATTCCATTTTGCAGCATCCCGTTTGATTTTGTTTTTTTTAACTTTCTCATATACTTTTTAATTTGCTTTCAAACTCTCATATTTTTCTTTTTAAGGATATTTCAATGAATTTATGCTGAGCATTGAATCAAATCTATAACTTGAAATTCTTTGAATATCAACTGAGTTAAGAAACTTTGTAAGTGATCGGAGTTATAGATCTTTGACAAAGTAACACGATTAAAAGCTGATAAAACAAAGGACTTTGACCTTACCCAGAAGATACACTCTAACACCATATCCTTCTCTTATAAGAACCGATATAGCCTTCTCATCTCATAAGGGTATAAACAAGAGGCTTGGTATTTTAGGTGCGGACAACATGGGACATCTTTTGCATATGACATTATTATACTTTTGTTAAGACGTTCGGTGACGATAATGATCTTCACAGATGGAATAGTCGAGTAGGTGAATCCAGTTTAGGTCAGTTGCTTGGAAATTGAACTCTAAAGATGAGATTCCTTGACTTTCAAAAAACACTTAGACTATAACATGTTCTTCTTGACAAACTTAAGAAATTGGATCCGTATACCCATATAATAATATTATATATATACAATAAAGCTTGAGTTATCCCTCTAGAACAATTGGATCCGTATCTCCCTTATTTAGGAAGATAACACGTGGGGATGGGGAGAGTTTTCTGGAAAGCTTATTTATTCTTATTCCTTCTTCACGTTGGCTTCCATTGTGAAGGGTAAGTTTGATTTTAGTTTTTGATTTCTTGAATATTAAGTAGGTTTTGATTATTTGGGTGTTATATAAGCTTAAGTAAAGTTTATATAAACTTAAAACACCAAGAAGAGAGAAATAGAAAGGAATTTCTATTAAGAGTTTAGAAATAAACTTTTGTTATAAAAAGATTTTTGAAGTTCTAAGGATGGATTTGACTTGTCAAATGGTTAATTAAGAAGTTAGAGGTGGTAGAATTGAACTAAGAACACATGGAAAATTTGATGAAATTCTTTGATTCAAGAATTATGGTGAATTATGAGGGATAGTGAAGTGTTATAATGTTATAAGAAGGTGTACATATGTATAGATAAGTTTTATGGTATAAAGAGGGGTTAATAAGGAGAATTAGAGGACAAAGTAAGAATTTTTGGGCTCAAAATGTAATTTCTGGGTTGTGTGCATCGATGCATCTTCAATGTGTATCGATGCACTCTCAAATAAATGAACGTCGAATGCAATTAGTGCATCGATGCATAAGGAGTGCATCGATGCACCCCCTTAAGATTAGAACATCGAAGGTGATTTGTGTACCGATGCATGGGTAGTGCATCGATGCACATGTTAAAGAATGTATTGATACACTGTAGAATGTACTGATGCACTTCAATGGGAAATGAAATAAATCTTTCTTTCAGCCTAAGAAATTATAGATTATAGTATATCAATGGGATACTGATAGTATAAATATATGATTGTGTAGACATTGATTGAAAGCAAAGTTTGGATAGGTCGGTAGAGTAAGATACGCAAAGAAAACAAGAGCTTAAGAATGTTCATTGAGACCAGGTGAGTACATGATAGTAAGTGTACGTTATATTAAGGAATTAAGATTTGCGATGAGTCTAATTCCGATATTATATGATATAAGTAATAAAGCATAAACATGTAGTGATATGTTGTTAGATGAATGGTATATGAGTAGATGCATCTAATTATTGAATGCATCTTTATGTGTGAACTATGTAAATATATGTACTTATGATAATAGGTTATGTGATCATGAGATATAGATATGTTATGTATGTGAAATGAATAATATGAATACATGTTAGTATAATAAGATATATTAGATGTTATAATTGAATGAAGAGATTGTATGCGAACATGTGTTATGAGATAAGAATCATGACTATGAACTATGTGAAAAGAAATACAAGTAAAAGTGAAAAGCTATGTGATAAGTGAATGTGAATTACATGGAAATAAGCTATGTGAAAGTGAACTATGTGCCTATGTGAATATGTGAAAATACATAAAAAGTAATGCCCATGTCATGTGTTATGAGAGCTATAGGTATAGTTGGCATGCCAAGAGTCGAGGGTTCTAAGTGGTCATTCAGGACATATATGTAATTCTGTGGAACGTATATGTGGTACTTCGGTACACTTATTTGGTCTATTGCATTATGTATATGGTTCTTAAGGAGTGGTCCTTCGGGACACAGTGGTCATTCGGGACACAGTGGTCATTCAGGACATAATGGTCCTTCGAGACACAGTGATCCTTCGTGACATAGTGGTCCTACAGGACAAATTCTACGCTCCTCTGGTGGGATTTATATGAGCTATGGTGACAGTATTGTGTACAACCTCTATGTACTCACATACCTTAAGTTCTCAATAGGGTGCATGGGCTTTGAAAAGAAAACATAATTTGATATAATGATATGTGTGTTTCTCGTGAAATGCTATATGTGATATGTGATATGTGATATGTATAAGTGACAAGTTAGGATCACATGTTAATAATAGTAACAAGTGCATATGTGTAATGGTGATATGAGATGTTATATGGTTATGTATGATATGATCATAGTAATTATTCATGTATTGTTGTGTTTTGAAATTATATTATACGTTTATGTTCAATATATGCTCATATGATGGAATTGAATTAATGACAAAGAAATAAGTTAGGATAAACATGTTAGTATGGAGTTCAATGGGTATATAAGTACAATGTATATTACATAAGATGTTCATGCATTTGTTAGTTTACTTTATATATTTACATGTCTCACTAAGTCTATGACTTAGCGTGTACGTGTCTTACACGTAGGTGTCGATAAGTCAGAAGATCAAGCTTCAGATCCGTAAAACAGCATATCTCCGCGCAAAGTTCATATCAGAAATATTTTGTAAAGTATGTCTTGTCATATAATTTAGTATGTTGACATGTAACTAAGTCATTATATATGTACGCTCTGATGGAGTATGTTAAGGTTTTAAACATGTTTATGTAAAAGAATTTCTTTATAGAATAGAACTTTTAAATTTTCTATGATTTTTATAAAAGTATATGCTTTGACTGGTTAATGTAACACCTCGGACACGTATCCGGGTCCGGTACGGGTTGGGGGTGTCACTTTTTGTTTATTTCGTCACACTTTTTTTTCACTCTTTCGTCACACCTTTTTTGTTTTTTTTCTTTGTTTTCAGTTTCTTTTTTTTTTATTCTATTTATTTCCATTTTTTATTTAACACGTTTCCTGACTTCTTAAGGACACATTTTTAAACTGGTCAGAGGTAAGTAATTTGGATCATCTTTTTACCTTTTAATTTAAATTTTAAATTTTCTTAATTAAAGACCACTGGAAATTACGTAGTACCGAAAGGGAAGTTCAAGGGTGTTAACCCTTCCTTGATTGTAACCGACTCCCGAATCTGACATATCTTTGGAAAGACGCAGATCATGTAAGAAATAAGGTATTCTGTCAACTTATTTATTTTTAAATAAATGATCGGTGGAGACTCCTAAGCATTTAATCGAAGTCGAAGCCCAATTCCAGGCCCACCCAAAAGGCGGTCGTGACAGCTTGGTGACTCTGATGAGGACAAGTAAGTGAGTCAGGCTAAGGTAATTTACAGTTGTCTTTTTAATAAAAATGGTAAGTTTAAATTTTAAGGTAATTTTTCGATCATTGTTACTTACTTTTGATTATGTTTTTCAAATAAATAGTTGGATTGATAATTTCTTTCAATGGTTTTAGCCTTTTAAACTTGTTTTTTCATTTTCTAAGGCTCTAAACCTGAGCTACAAACCCGTTTTTAAGTAGGGGTGAAAGCGACGCTCTCGTGAGAATTTATTCTCCATATGAGCCTAGCAAGTAACCTTCGGGATTCATTACCTTATGCTTTCGTGTGAATTTATTCTCCGTATGGGCATAAGGAAATGTTTCCTCTCGAGTTTAACTTAGTCCACACAAGCTTGTAATGGGCTTAGGACTAAGGGTCTGGCAAGCCTAAGGGGGCACCGACAAGGAGAACTCGGGTACCCTTTTTTAGAACCTAAACTGGGAGACTATGGAGAATTAGAGCCTACCCCGAAACTCCATTTCAAACCCTAGGATGTTTTTACCCTAACCATGTTGCTTGCCTTTTTTCTTTTTCCCTTTTTTACTTTCATTATTATTTTTCTTATTTTACTAACTTTTTTGCTTTCATATTTGTTTTTTTATCATTCACATCGTTCAAAAGAGGTGTTAATCCACCAAAAATGTGTTTGTTAAACGTAGATAATTTGCATTAACGGACAAAGGGGTTATAATACAAAGAGATAAAGGCTTAGAAGTCTAGCTATGGTCAGAAAAGACTCGGAATGGACCGGGAGTTACACCAAGCACGTTAAAAGTTAATTTTTCCAAAACAGGATGGTGCAAGTTACAGGGGCACGACAAGAAAAAGGTTACTAACCCGAAGAGTTCTTTCAAAGAATACGAGAATAAGATGGCGAAACCCTAGCTGAGTTGGATGTCATTGCTGAAAAATTCAAGAAGCAAGCAAATGAACTTCAGATAACTCTTAGCGATTGAAAGCTTCAATGGTGTTTCTGTCAGGGAACAAACTCAACAAAGAGTGAAAATCGGAGATGCAACCATTCGAGACTTCTTGGGACAAGTACGAAAAGCAGCTCAGAGAGGCCATAATGGTTCGATAGGGTATTCAACCAGTGACAGGTGAAGGCAAAAGACAAGTCAACCTGTAAGAAGTTGTTCGTGTCTAGAAGAATATACCTTCAAAATATTTTTTTCTCTTAAGGCGTAGCACTTTTGTCCCCATTAAGGATTATTTATAATAACATACACATTTTTAGATTAATGCCTCGAACATTTCATGCATCATGCATTCTTGCATATTTCGCATCTTTTTTATTTCATTCACATTAACTAACAAGAGTTGGACACACCTCATCCACATAACACTCATTCAAACATAAAAGAGCGAGAATTTTATGATGAAAACAATGACACTCCCGGAGTATAAATTCGTGCATCTGAGGGTATTTCAAAAGAAGCCATGACAAATAAAGCAATTGAGAAATGGGGAGCAAGTGTAGATGAAGGCCCTAATCTAACTAATAGGGCATCCTAATGAGGCCTTATTCCATTTTGCAGCATCCCGTTTGATTTTGTTTTTTTTAACTTTCTCATATACTTTTTAATTTGCTTTCAAACTCTCATATTTTTCTTTTTAAGGATATTTCAATGAATTTATGCTGAGCATTGAATCAAATCTACAACTTGAAATTCTTTGAATATCAACTGAGTTAAGAAACTTTGTAAGTGATCGGAGTTATAGATCTTTGACAAAGTAACACGATTAAAAGCTGATAAAACAAAGGACTTTGACCTTACCCAGAAGATACACTCTAACACCATATCCTTCTCTTATAAGAACCGATATAGCCTTCTCATCTCATAAGGGTATAAACAAGAGGCTTGGTATTTTAGGTGCGGACAACATGGGACATCTTTTGCATATGACATTATTATACTTTTGTTAAGACGTTCGGTGACGATAATGATCTTCACAGATGGAATAGTCGAGTAGGTGAATCCAGTTTAGGTCAGTTGCTTGGAAATTGAACTCTAAAGATGAGATTCCTTGACTTTCAAAAAACACTTAGACTATAACATGTTCTTCTTGACAAACTTAAGAAATTGGATCCGTATACCCATATAATAATATTATATATATATACAATAAAGCTTGAGTTATCCCTCTAGAACAATTGGTTAAACGCCCTGGCTTTATGGATAAGATTTACCTAAACCTGATAAAGGTGATTATAATATCTATACAATAAAGTTTGAGTTATCCCTCTAGAGCAATTGGTTAAACGCCCTGACTTTATGGATAATATTCAGCTAGCCTGATAAAGATGATTATAATATCTATACAACGATATTGAGCTGTCCATCTAGAGCAATTGGTTAAACGCCCTGGCTTTATGGATCCAGCTAGCCAGGCAATGGCAAATTAAATAAGAAGTTTCGGTAAAAGATGGACTAAGGGAGTTAAAGAACACCTGTTATAGTCAAATTCACACGAGCACTCAAGAATTTAATTTTTAGACCGATATTTCTACACTGCCTTTGTTAGAGGAGCTTACAAAATTTAAATAAATGGAAGATTTCAGAGAACCGCAATAGAAGGTCTAGTAATTAATAATACAGTTGCGTTTTTTTGCCTGCATCCAATTAAAATGCCAAGCCAAAGAAAAAGCATGTTGCAATGACTGAAAAATGACATTTTTTTATGGTTGAAACCTTAGGTCAACCTAAAGCCAACTCATCCACTTGAATATTTTTCAAAGAGCTATAACTCTGAAAGCATTAAAAGAACTATTGATTCTTTTTGATTTTCTTTAAACTCATGTTTATAATTGGATTCAATTGTGAGCATGAATTAAGGAGAAATATTTTACAGAATTTTTATCATTTTTCCTCCTAAAACAAGACAAATGAGAAAAATATTTTCAAATAGGACAGTCTCAAATATGAAAGGTCTGTAAAGCCAAAGCTCGAGAAGCAAATGGGGCACGATCAATTCAAAGGATCAAGATCGGCAGACAAAGCACGAGACTCCGTTCAAGGCTAATTCAAACTAGATTCATCTTAGACATACTTTAGAGCATTACATTTATCATTTTTTCACATGCATAATTTTTTGCAGCTTTCAGAGTCAAGTTTCGACTTCATGACGAAAGATACTCGATTTGAAAGCTCCTTTAAATATCGATGGTGGTTGCTTAACTCAGCAGTAAGAAGCTACATCTTAACCAACTCGATAGATTGAAAGATCAGATGAGTTCGATAACCAATTCAGAAAGTGTCCAGTTCAGCTTAACTCAACGACAAGTGGCTAGTTTTCGGTTGACGTTTTCAAGCCATATTTCAATTCCACGACAGAAGATATCCAGCTGGCAGAATTTATCAGTGGGCTTTCCCGTGAAGGAGAGTCATGCAAAAATCATATCACTTGGTTAAGACCCACTCAGAGGAACCACCTGAAGAATTATGACCGGCCTAGACCCGTGAAGGGAAGCCATTTTTAAAGAAACTATTGGCAACATAACTCAAGGCTAGAAGGGTTATCTGCCACCAAAGACATTCAAGTTCAACTACGCTCAACTCAAAGACACATCATTTACAGCATATCTTAAGTCGAGAAGGGTTATCTGCCAACCAAAGACCTTCAAGTTCGATTACACTCAGCTTCGAGGGCACATCATTTACAGCATAACTCAAAGCTAGAAGGGTTATTTGCCAACAAAAGACCTTCGAGTTCGATTACGCTCAGCTTCAAGGCATATCATTTGCAGTATAACTCGAGGCTAGAAGGGTTATCTGCTAACAAAAGACCTTTGAGTTTGACTACCCTTAGCTCCAAGGCATATCATTTACAGCATAGCTCAAGGCAAGAAGGGCTATATGCCAAGCAAAGACATTCAAGTTCGATTACACTCAACTCAAAGGCACATCATTTGCAGCATAGCTTAAGTCGAGAAGGGTTATCTGCCAACCAAAGACCTTCGTGTTTGATTATACTCAGCTCAGAGGCAAATCAAATTTACAGCATAACTCAATGCTAGAAGGGTTATTTGTCGATCAAATTGTCGTTTGATTCCATTCAGCTCGAGATAACTCCGTAAAAGGTTGTATTTTAGGACCTTTTCACTTAAGTTATTGAATGTTTAAGAGCTTATTTAGGACCATGTAGATGCATTTATAAGCATTTAATTGCATGTGGTGGAATTCAACTTGCCGTGGCATTTAATTTTTTTTAAAAGCGGTGCTGCCTTATGGGAAAGGTGTTTGTCTGATAATGTACAGGAACTGAGAGCAAGGAAAAGATGAAAGAAAATGCCGAGACATCAGAAGATTTCTGAGAATAATGAAAATGCCAAGTTCGGTTGGCATTTCGAAAGTGAGAAAAGTGTGAGAATATATTTTCGAGCCAGCAGTCTCCTACTCTCCTAGAGCTCTGCCCGAGAAATCTGCCTCGAAGATCCGCCTGGAGGGATCGGCGCTGCAACCGCCAGTTCTGCTGATGACGCCGCCTGCCCCTGCAAATCCTGTCTGTCCTTGGGCGCCTGCAACGGGATTATATCGGTCATTCAGCCAACTACCCAAGCTTTATCATAACCTGTTCTGCCCGACTCCCAAGTAACTTAACCATGGTTTTGGGGTTTTCTAGGAAAGTCAACACCAAGTCCTAGGATTAATTTTCCCCTATAAATAGAGGATGAAGCCACATTGAAGAAGACTTTGATTCCACTTGGATTTGAGCTTAAAAAGTTAGAGAGAGAATATCTCACTTTTCTCAGTCAATCCTACTTGCCGAGGCATTTCTCTTTGACAAGCCTGAGGGAGTGGCGTTCTAAGCATCCGAGATGAGCTAGATCGCTGGGGGCAGTTCTTGGTGGCCGAGGGAAGCATTTGGTAGTGCACGTCGAAGGCTTTCTCTCATCCCCTTAGTTCTTTGCTTTCATATTTTATTATTGGATTGTAAGGAACGAATGAAACTTGCTTTGTGATTGTTTTGGTTATTTTGAACCCCACCATGAACTAAACCTATTTGGTGGGAGTTCGCTTGGATTTTTAAGTTTTTATTTCAATTAATGGTTGTTTTTCTATGCTTCAATCTGTTTTGTTTATTAAACTTAATGCCTTAAGGTTGTAGGAGCTATGAGAGTAGCCTTTCTTTAGGAGGTTTTTAGGGTTTGAGAGAATACCTTGGCAAAATATCCTTAGTATTCGAGAGAAACTAGGGAGGAACTATATAAACAAGGGGTTCTAGGTAGTAACTAGGCCTAATCCACCTTAGAGATAAGGTTAGGATTTCATTCGACTAAAAGGAGCTGTGCAAGAACGATAGGTTAAATGTTAATATTGCCGCAAAAAGGTATTGTCGAGACATATCCTGTTATCTGGACCAATAGGATCATTACAAGGGTTTACGTCAATCAGTTTTGCCAGTGCATCTTTAATCTGTCGAGTCTCTTACTAGATATAGCATACGGCACCTTAGTAGACTCTGTCGGGCATGCTAGGTATTGAAGAAAAACCATTCGAAGAAATAGACTTAGATTTTCCCAGTGACTCCTATCACTCATTCCCATAGCAGCTTGTCGTGTGAGAAAGCTAAAGTCCTACATTTTAAATCCAGTATTTACATTTTATATTGCCTTGACATTTCCATTTATTTGTACACATCACAATTTGATTTTCCATGACATACCACGATATATCCATTTGCTACAACACTACCACCATTCTATTTCCACATCAGTCATTCCATTTTGCCATAGTATTTTCATTTGTACATACCATCACTAACTTTACTTAGGTGACAAAGTAAAGTGCCTTGAAAAACTTGTTTGATTTTCTCAATTCCCTGTGGAGATGATACTCAACTTATCACTGTATTACTTGTTCGATTGTGTATACTTACACATATATCCGCACACATTTATAGTACTCATACCAAGCGGACAAGGTTTTGGCGTCGTTGTCGGGGAATTGACAACTGGAAGTTAAATTGTTTTGTCAAAACATTGTTATTTTACTTGTTTATACTTCTTTTATATTATTTTACCTTTTATTTTTCTTATCTTTTTCCAGTTTTCGTGGTGTATGACCAAAAGTAACCCTGACGAGCCATTAGAACTAGTTGAACCAGAGATCGAGAGGCCCTTTAGGAGAAGAAGACGTGCTCAACGTGTAAATATGTACCAAATTGGAAATCCATGTATTGGTCATGAGGATGATCAGAATGTCGAGGTAAATCTATTTGTTGGGAATGTACCCAGGCCTCGTGCCATTCGTGATCACTTAAACCCGATTTTAGACGATTTAAATCCTGGAATTGTGGCACCAGAGATTCAGGCAGCCCACTTCGAGCTCAAACCTGTCATGTTCAATATGCTGAACTCCATAGGGAAATTTGGGGGCATGCCAAATGAATATGCCAGGCAGCATATTCGTAACTTCTTAGAGGTGTGTGATTCCTTTCGCTAACAAGGAGTGCACGAAGATGTTTTGAAATTAAAATTATTTTCATATTCTCTGCGTGACCGAGCAAGGGCTTGGTTGAGTGGCGTTCCAGCGGGTTCAATAGAGTCATGGACGGATCTGTACAAAAAAGTTTTGTTGTGGTATAGTCCTCCAAACATGAACATGCAACTAAGGAACGACATTGCTTTCTTTCGTCAAGCTGATGACGAGTCGATGTACGAGTGTTGTGATCGATATAAGGGATTACTCCGCAAATGTTTGAATCATGGCTTTCAAGATTGGACACAAGTGGTGATATTCTATAATGGAGTAAATACACCCACGAGGATGATGCTAGATGCCTCGGCAAATGGGACATTACTTGACAAATCACCAACAGAGGCATTTGACATTCTGGATAAGATTGCCACCAACGATTATCAGTTTTCATCCACAAGGCTTGAAGTTGGGCGAAAATCACATGGAGCTTTCAAGCTAGATTCTAAAGATTCAGTGTCCGCCCAACTTGCTGCTATCACCAATATATTGAAGAATTTACAAAGGCCAAGTGAGGTGAGAGAAGTAAAGGTAGTCAATTCAGTATGTTTATTATGCCACGACAATCACAATGAGAGTGGCTGCCCAACCAATCAAGAATCCATCAACTTTGTAGGCAAATTTAATCGAGGTAACAACAACCCCTATTCTAACACATATAATCCTGGAAGGCGTCAACATCCAAACTTTTCTTGGGGATATCAAGGAACCAGCAATGCACACCAACCAGCTCGGCAGCAGAATTTCAATGACTCCTAGGGATTTCAATCGAATATGCCATGGCATAATTCTAACAAAGGAGGACCATCTTCATCAAACATCAGTTCTTTGGAGGCCAAAATGCAAGAGTTTATAGCAACAACGAAGAAAATACTGCAAGACCATGTGACCTCCATCAAAAATTAAGGGGCTCTGCTTCAGAGCCATAGTTCGTCGCTGAGGGCATTGAAGAGTCAGGTTGGTCAAATTGCTACGTCATTACAAGAACGCAGACCAAGACATTTGCTGAGTAACACTGAAGTCACGAAACTAATGCCAAAGACCAATGCAGTGTGCTAACTCTCCGAAGTGGTGCACAAATTAATATTGAAGACAAGTTTAGGGGAAGACCGAAGGATGATTCAACCCCTAATACCGTGAAAGCTGAGCAAGAAGTGCAGGAAGAAGCACAAGTAGAAGAGGATAAGGATAAGGGTTCATCAAGTAAAGAAACTGATAGGGCAAACAAAAATGCCAAGGCAACTTCTATTCGCACCCCGTCAGTACAAAAAGCCAGACCCCCGCCTCTTTTTTCGCAAAGACTGAAGAAGCATAACGAGGATATTCAATTCAGGAAGTTTGTTGACATTATGAGTCAACTTCAAATCAATGTTCCTTTTCTAGAGGCTATGGAGCAAATGCCTAGATATGCTAAATTTTTCAATGAAATTGTTACAAAGAAGAGAAAGATGGAGCAGTATGAGATAATTGCCACGGCAAAAGAATTTTGCTCCTCCTTAAGCAAGATTCCGCCGAAGAGACATGATCCAGGCAGCTTTATCATCCCATGTTCGATAGGAGACAAGTTTGATGGGAAGGAATTATGTGACCTTGGCTCAAGTGTAAACTTGATTCCTAAGTCAAATTTCGTGAAGCTTGGGATAGGAAATGTGAGACCTACATCTGTCATCTTGCAATTAGTCGATCATTCACATGTGCATCCTGAAGGACGAATTGAAGATATCATTGTGCGGGTTGACAAATTCGTTTTTCCTGTTGATTTTCTGATTCTGAACTGTGAGGTCGACGCTACATCACCCATCATCTTAGGGCAACCCTTCCTAGCTACCGCTCGTATTCTCATCGACTGTGAGAGGGGCGAGCTGACTATGCGAATGTCCGATCAACATGTCACTGTGAATGTCTTCCGATCTCTCAAGTACATGGATGATTCTGAAGAATGCCAGAGTATTTTAGAAGTGGATACAACAATCACAAAAGAAGCAGATCAATTTTGCCAAGATAATTTCATTCAGTTGGGACCTGATGAGGAGCTATTTGAAGATTTGAAGGTTGGAGAGCTTAATGATTTTTCTATCGAGTAACAGCAGGCTAGCTTCCTCAAAGCTAGCCCAGGTATGCACTTTGAACCTTTGAATTTTGAAGAGTTTGTTCCTCCTAAGCCCTCATTACAACATGCCCCTACCCTAGAACTTAAGAATTTGTCATAACATCTTAAATATGCTTATATGGGTAGTAATGAGACTTTTCATGTGATTATTTCCTCTTCCCTTACCCCTAACCAAGAATCTAGTTTATTAAGTGTTTTGTCATAGCATAAGAAAGCGTTAGGATTGACGATGGCAGATCTGAAGGGAATAAGTCTAACAATCTGCATGCATAAAATCCTATTGGAAGAATGCCATGGAAAATACATAGAGCCACAACGAAGATTAAACCCAATCATGAAGTAAGTTATGATGAAATAGATTCTCAAATGGCTTGACGCTGGAGTGATTTACCCCATTTCGAATAGTTCTTGGGTGAGTCCAATGCATGCCAAAGAAGGGAGACACGACCGTGGTGGCGAGTGAAATGAGTTGTTACCTACACGCACAGTCACCGGGTGGCGAATCTGCATGTACTACCGCAAGCTTAACAAGGCCACCAAGAAGGATCATTTCCCCTTGCCATTCATTGATCAAATGTTGGATCGACTTGTTGGCAATGCATTTTATTATTTCTTGGAAGGATACTCAGGTATAATCAAATTGCCATCGCACTAGAGGACCAAGAGAATACAATATTCACGTGCCCTTATGGCACTTATGCTTTTCGAATAATGCCTTTTGGACTCTGTAATGCCCCGGCAACTTTTCAGTGCTGCATGCAAGCCATATTTTCTGACATGGATGAGAACTTTCTGGAAATTTTCATGGATGATTTTTCTGTTTCGGGAGATGACTTTGAAAAATGCCTCGGCAATTTGGTGAAGGTACTGAAGCGATGCGATGAGGCCGATCTCGTGCTGAACTGTGAAAAATGCCACTTTATGGTGACTGAGGGCATTATTCTATGTCATAAAATTTCTGCAAAGGGCATTGAGGTAGACAAGGCCAAGATCGAGGTGATCGAGAAGTTACCTCCACCAAATTATGTTAAGGGCATTCAGAGTTTCCAGGGCCAGGCTGGATTTTATAGACGATTCATCAAGGACTTCTCCACAATATCCAAGCCCTTATGCATTTTGCTACAATAGAACCAACCATTCGTGTTCGATCAAAAATGCCATGGCGCATTCAAAGAGCTGAAGCAAAGACTTATCTCTGCACCGATCGTGGTTTCCCCAGACTGGAAGGCACCGTTCGAACTAATGTGTGATGCAAGTGATTTTGTCATGGGGGTTGTGCTTGGACAACGTAGAGGTAAAATCTTTCATGTTATATATTATGCTAGTCGTACCTTAAATGAGGCACAATTAAACTATACCACCACTGAGAAAGAATTACTTGTAATGGTATTTGCATTTGACAAATTTAGGCCATACTTGATAGGCACCAAAGTCATAGTTCACACCGATCACTCAGCTATAAAATACTTAGTGAACAAGAAAGATGCCAAGCCTAGACTTATTAGGTGGATATTAATACTGTAAGAGTTTGACTTAGAGGTCATTGATAGGAAAGGTACTGAGAACCAAGTTGCAGATCATTTATCTAGGCTAGAAAACATTTCATAATGCCATGACATTTTGGATATTAAAGAAGAATTCCCTTACGTGAAACTTTTATATGCCATGGCAATTTCGTGGTACACTGACCTTGTTAATTTTCTTGTTAGTGGTGTTTTTCCTTATGAATTGAACATCCAGGGCAAAAAGAGGTTTTTACATGATGCCAAGTTCTATTTTTGGGACGAGTCATACTTATTCAAGAAATGTACCGATCAAATGATTCGATTGTGTCCCCAAAGAATAGCAACACGATATCTTACACCATTGCCACACAGCACCCTGTGGAAGGCATTTTAGAGGTGCGAGGACTGCTAAAAAGGTCCTCTAATCAGGCTTCTATTGGCCATCACTATTTAAGGATGCCCACGAATTTTGCAATACGTGCGACAGATGCCAGCGCACTGGAAACATTTCCAAACGACACGAAATACCGCTGCAAAAATATTTTGGAGATAGAGCTTTTTGATGTTTGGGGCATTGATTTAATGGGACCATTCCCATCTTCCTTTGGAGATTTATATATCTTGTTTATGGTGGACTACATGTCTAAGTGGGTTGAAGCGATTGTCACATTGAAGATTGACTCGAAGACGGTGCTCAAGTTTCTTCACAAGAACATATTCACTCGATTTGAAGGAACACGGGCCATTATCAGCGACAAAGACACCCACTTTGATAACAAGCTAATATCCAAGGCATTACATAAATACGGAGTGCGACATAAAATTGCCACGGCATATCACCCACAAACTAACGGGCAAGTTGAAGTGTCCAACCGTGAGATCAAACAAATTTTAGAGAAGGTGGTGAACCCTCGAAGAAAAGACTAGTCCCCAAATCTCGATAAAACACCATGAACCTACAAGACGACATTCAAAACACCTCTGGGAATGTCACCCTTCAAGATGGTATATGAAAAAAGCCTACCACCTACCAGTTGAGCTAGAACACAAGGCATACTGGGCGATAAAGAAGCTAAACTTCGACGCGCAACTCGTTGGGGAGAAACGATTACTCGATTTGAACGAAATAAAAGAGTTTCGAGCGCAAGCATATAAAAATGCCAAGCTCTACAAGGAAAAAACTAAAAAGTGGCACGACAAAATATTTTTGCCACATCATTTTCATGTGGGCCAAAAAGTTTTGCTGTTTAACTCTAGGCTCAAACTCTTCCCGGGCAAACTGAAGTCACGGTGGTCGGGACCATTTGAAGTCCACCATGTTTACCCGTACGACACTGTTGATATCAAGAACATATACGATAGGTCCATCTTTAAAGTCAATGGCCAACACCTGAAGACTTACCAGGGAGTCCCACCATTGTGTGACAAGTCGGCGCTTCTCTTGCATGACGTTGATACTAGCCCATCATTTTTAGGACTCCGAGATATTTTCAATTTACTTATGTGCATAAATAAATTTTACTTTGCCATTATTTTAGTCTTTCTTTTTTTAAATTAATTGCTTTTATTTATTTTTGTTGTAAGGGATATTCCACATGGCAAGCACGTGAGGTGTATGGTGGAAGCTTGTGAAAATTTGGGCGGAAAACTTGAATAGTAAAAGGAGGGAAACTTTTTCACTTTTCACTTTTCACTTTTACTTAGGATTAAATAATTTTACTCTTTTTTTTTCTTCCCGCCTAGACCCTACCTTCCTATTTAATATTTCCCCCCCTCAAATCTTTCTTTTCTTCTTATCTTCTTTTCACTTTTACTTTACCTTTTTTACTTTTACTTTCTTTCATCTTCTTCTTCCCTCCGTTTTGACCGAACCGCCATAGCTAACCAAGCTCCACA